>NW_006295827.1:388887-397679 GCF_000327345.1 Myotis davidii | reverse complement strand
GATTGAAGATTAATTGAAATAAAATCACCTGGCACGATGCCTGACCCATAATAGAGTTCAATAAATTACAGCTACTGCAGCTTATTGAATCTGCAAACCCCAAATACAAGTCAAAAAAGAACTCTGGGCTTCCCAGACAACCATCTGCTCAGAGACCAAGTTACTCCACAACCTCCACCGGATGCCCCAGGAGCTCCTTTAGAACAGCAGTCGCCAACCGGTGGTCAGCGGACCACTGGTGGTCCGTGAGGTCCAAAAGGTTGGCAAACATTGCTTTACAAGATCCCATGAGGAAAATCTGTGTTCACTGACAGGAAGAAAGCTGAAGGATAAAACTGATTGTGTTTCCTTTTGACTCTGACCACTAGAAAATTC
The DNA here is from genome assembly GCF_000327345.1 of Myotis davidii. NCBI lineage: Eukaryota > Metazoa > Chordata > Mammalia > Chiroptera > Vespertilionidae > Myotis > Myotis davidii. Next base: position 397,304 of record NW_006295827.1, on the reverse strand, counting down.
CACAGCATATCGTTTATCACTGTATAAGGTCTTGCAGTTTCTGTAAGTGGTTTCATATTACAAGATGACCCTCATTCAGTTTTTTCATAGGCTTTTCCTCTCTTTTTTTTTTTTTTTTTTTATATTTTATTGAGTTTTTACAGAGAGGAAAGGAGAGAGATAGAGAGTTAGAAACATCAATGAGAGAGAGAGACATCGATCAGCTGCCTCCTGCACACTCCCCACTGGGGATGTGCCCACAACCAAGGTACATGCCCCCGACCGGAATCGAACCTGGGACCCTTCAGTCCGCAGGCCGACGCTCTATCCACTGAGCCAAACCGGTTTCGGCCTTTTCCTCTCTTTTTAAATCTTAGTATATATACATTTACATTTTTGAAGTTATCATAATGTCTTTTTGAAAGATGGTAAAGAACAAATTAATATTTTCAGACAATACACAAAGTCTGTGCTACACTTTAAAGGAAACACATCAGATTTTAATAAAAGCTGCAGAAATTCAAAATAATTCCCCTTGACAGCAGCCCTACCACCAAGCCCTAGACTGCCCATTTCTAATGTCCAGCCCCCAGTGGCTCAGTGAGCAGAACTCACAGTAGTACCCTTTCCACCTGAAAATGAAAACACCTCACAGATGACAAGATGTCTGAGATCTGCATCAAACTAATACAGAGGAGAGGACAATCCGTGTTTGAAGCTGGGCAACAGGTGATAGGGAGTCAGCCTATCATTCTGTCCACTTTTGCGAATGTCCAATGTTCTCTATATATAAAATGTGAAACAGGTTAAATTTTTTTTTTAATAGAGAAAGGCAAACCGATGAAATCCAGAGTTAATTTCTCTGCCTTCTCTGTTACTTCAGGGACTTACTCTGAAGTAGGAACTCAGTGAAAAAGTGCTTTAGAATCAAATGTACCAAATGAGAAACAAACCCAGTTAGTTCTATCTGTCCTAAAAATCAGCATTCCAAACTACTAAATATAATCTAAATGCAAAGTTAAGAGAAAATCTGCTTGTTAGTAGAGTTCTCAACTGCATATTTTCAGATGGAATTGAAAAAACTTACAAACAAATATCATTTGTTCTTATTTATTATAAAAATCATCAGTGTGACACAGGGCATTTTTGATAAATTAAAAGGATCCGGTTATTTTAAGGTATTTATTTTTAAGAAGAGTCCTTTGGCTTTATAAAAGTCTATTTCAAACCTAAAATCAAAGTGAGCTGAAAAGGAAGACTTGCAGTAGAGCTAAAGGAAACAACCTTGACCTTAATCACATTTACACGTCTGAAATAATTCCACAGCAGTTACTGTAAGTCGCTACTAATGATGCAAGAATTGAAAGGTGGCAGTATTTACTCTTGAAAGCCACTGTCACCACAACACATCACTCAGCTTATGTGCTTACCACAAAGGCCACATAAACCCAAACTTGGAGCCAGCCCATGAGACTGGCCTCTGACCACTGTGCTCAGAACTCTACAAACACCCTCTTGTGGTTAAAAACATAAACAACAAACTTCTGACCATTATGTAATGAATATAATGTACTCTTCAAAGAATGCCAATGGAACATCATCCATGCCCCATCACTAGAAAAATTATCTATTATAAAATGTGAGTGTAACTACTCCAGATTCAATACTTTAGACACAAAGTTTATATGGAAAGAGATCAGAGGCAATTATTAAGAGGCTTGAGCATTAAGGACAAACAACATTTATCATTCTTGGCCTCTATGGCAGTTTGGGCCTATCTTCCATATGTAACAGCAACTTCATTTCTAAAATGAAATACAATGGTTCATAATATCCCCAAAGGAAATGCAAAGCACCATTCAAATTCTAATTATAATCTCCTAGCTGCAGACATGGATCACTGTTTGCCTAGAACAGGGGTGGGCAAACTTTTTGACTCGAGGGCCACAATGGGTTCTTAAACTGGACCGGAGGGCCGGAACAAAAGCATGAATGGAGTGTTTGTGTGAACTAATATAAATTCAAAGTAAATATCATTACATAAAAGGGTACGGTCTTTTTTTTTATTTCGTTTTATTCATTACAAACGGGCCGGATCCGGCCCGCAGGCTGTAGTTTGCCCATGGCTGGCCTAGAATATAACAACTATGGAGGACCTATGTATTTTTATTTTTTTACTAGAACCCCGGTGCACGGATTCGTGCACAGGTGGGGTCCCTCGGCCTTACCAGAAATCAGGGCCAATCGGGGGTGCTGGGGGAGGAGGGAGCGGCCGGCAGGGGGGAGGGACCACAGGAGGTTGGCCAGCCAGCCCCCCACATCGAGGCCAGCTAAGGGGAGGGACCATGGGAGGTTGGCCTCAGCAGCAAGCTAAACAGTGGCTGATTCCTCGAGGAATCGGGCTCCCTCCTCCCTCCTGTCTGGGTCTGGGGTGCAGGTGAACCAGATTCGGGGCTGTCAGTGCCCCAGCAGCAAGCTAACCAACAGTCGATTCAGTGAGGAATCGGGTTCCCTACTCCCTCCTGTCTGGGTCCTGGGTGTGGGTGAACCAGATTCGAGGCTGTCAGTGCGCATCATAGCTGCTGGCTGGTTGTCTGGTCATTCCAGTCATTCTGGTCATAACGGTCGCTTAGGCTTTTATATAGATAGCTGTTACATAGCCTAAACAGAAATAAATGAAGATCCCAGAATTGGTCAACCTTTTTTTCCTCCCTCTCATGTATACCACATTTAACACGGTTTTAATTCCTAACATACTGGTTCTATCTGCAATGACACCACTGTTGCCCAAAGCCTTGATTTCTTCTATGAGACAACTGCAACAGCCAAACTAAATGGTCTGCCTGTCTCCAACCTCTACTTCTACCCTTTCTCCAAATCTCAAACCTATAACACTTGCCTTGAAAGAAAAATTCCTCTCCAAGCTACTGTTTCCCAACATGCAAAAAGAAAACCCAATTATACACTAACTTCCTAGGCACTTGAGAAAATGATCCTATATAATAAAAGGCTAACATGCAAATAGACCAAACGGCAGAACAATCGAACAAACAGTCACTATGACATGCACTGACCACTAGGGGGCACACACGAAACATGGTGGGTGTCAGCAGGAGGTGGCAGAGCACAGAACATGGTGGGCGTCAGCCGCAGTGGGATGGTGGAGCAGGTGAGCAGGGACACTAAACCAAGGTGGGGTGCTGGTCGCTGTCATCAGGGCAAGCCTCTGGTGGTTACTGAAAATTCTTGGCTCCTGCGTGTCACAGTCCCCCCCAGTGCTTGCACCTGCTGCCAGTGCCAGCCCCGCTCGCACCCGCTGCTGGCGCCAGAGCCAACGCTCGAACCCACTGCCCATGCCCGGCACCAGCCCCACTTGCCCACTGCTGGCGCCAGCCCCAATTGCTCTGCACCATCAGCGGGTGCAAGCGGGGCTGGCGCCATCAGTGTGTGGGAGCAGTGGCAGCAGGAGTAGGGCTGCCTGCAGACAGGGGACCAGAGGCCACAGTGGGAGGGGCCAGGTAGGGGCATGGAGGATGGGCCAAGACCCATCCCTGTGCCCACTGCAGCCTCACGGCCCACAGTTCTTTTCAAGGTGCACGAATCCGTGCACTGGACCCCTAGTTATATATAAGTGGGAAGTTCTTTCAAAACAGAATAGACTATATCAGGGGGTGGGCAACCTTTTTGTGAGTGAATGCCAAAACCAGCAAATCTCTGACTCAAAATTCTTCTGCGTGCCAACCCTAATTTTTTGAGAACATGTTACGCCTACTTGATATCTCTTAAGGTGTACGTATGTGAAGAACCTTGAAGTAATAATAAAATTCATTCGAGTGACAAAAACACAGTAAATGATGATGAAAATACATTTATTTTTTAATGCAAAAGCATAGAAATTGCTCTTCCCCTCTCTCGTCAATCCATGTCTATGGTCTTTAAGACAACTTGTTATGTAAAATTATTTATCTAAGATGCACCTACACTGAATTTATCTGAAAAATAAAAAAGCTGATATTAAGAAAAAAATTGTAAATGGAAGATTATAAGAGAGGGTTTCACATGCCAGCAAAAGTTACTGGTGTGCCATGTTTGGCACGCGTGCCAGGGGTTGCCCACCCCTGGACTATATGAATTATATATAACAAAGAGAGCCAAGAGTGGTCCTAAATTTTTTTAAGACATTATACAATATTACCTAACTCATTTTTTTTAATATATTTTATTGATTTTTTACAGAGAGGAAGGGAGAGAGATAGAGAGTTAGAAACATTGAGGAGAGAGAAACATCGATCAGCTGCCTCCTGCACATCTCCTACTGGGGATGTGCCCGCAACCCAGGTACATGCCCTTGACCGGAATCGAACCTGGGACCTTTCAGTCTGCAGGCCGACGCTCTATCCACTGAGCCAAACCGGTTTCGGCACCTAACTCATTTTTACATCATCATCCCAAACAACACAGTACCACCCCAAAATTGCCTAGGATTTAAAAAAAAAAAGGCAATAAGTGATTTGTTAAAGATCTTAAGATAAAATGCCACCTAGTTGTGATACTGTTGTAATTAACTAGCTATTAATAACAGAAAAGGAGCAAAGGGAAGGCCAGACATTATAGGCATGTTCCCTGGAAAACACTGGGGAAGGGAACCACATACAGAAGATACTTGCTTGTCAATCACACCTGGGGACAGAGCTGGAATGGGCATGGCCACTGCAAGTGCTCAGAAATTTGGGATATATAATCCCCTGAGCAAAGAAACTCACTCTCCTACTCTCTTGGTTCATCATGGCACACTTGGCTCATGGCTCATGCTTGGCTCCCTAGCATTTTCCCATGTGGTCCACGACCATGTGGACCCCCACACACAATGACCTAATAGGCTGCAACTAACCTATATTGGACCTGGCTGCAACCTGGACAGGAAACTCTTACCACTGGCTCTAATTTTAGTCCTACTGAAACCCCAGCTACACTTCTTCTATGACTGGACTAAGAGAAATGGAACTTTGGAAATCCAGGAATGTAAGTGCACAGAAATAAAGCTTTCTGCCATACCTCATCCTCCAATGGAGGCCTCTGGAAATGCTCATGCCAGCGGTACCCCATGAACTTCACTCTCACTAGCAACGATAGAAGACAAGGCACATTTTTCTCCGATTACAGTTGGACAATGCCAAACTGGTGTTTTGCAACAAAAAATCTTTTTATTACCAAAGCACACATTTCTTCTGTGGGGATAGGGAAGTGTTTCTGATTATTTATTTAAATCTGTTTCTTTTTATTGATCCTTGTTTACCATCAGGTGATTCCCTTCCTTACCAATTCACACAGAAGATGTTGGATACAGAATCCCCAGGTCATTTTTCTATAGTCAGCCTGTCTAGGCCTGGAGCCACAGTAGCACAGGGTAAACATTCAGTAGATAGTGGCTAAATGAAGGAATAAATGCCTCGAAACTACAAGACAGCTATTTCTAGCTCTAGAAAAACAGAGCTCACTTTTTTTAGTAACTCATTCTAGATCTCACAACTTTCAATATTAAAGTCTTCTTCAGGTGTAATTAAAACTCCATCTGCTGCAATTTAACCCCATTTCTGAAGGTTCTTATTTGTCTAATAAACAAATCCCCTATATACCACTCACTGGTCAGAGCTCAGTTTTTAAATGACCAATTTTCAACAGAACTCAAAGCTCTTTGTGTATAGTAGATTTTAAGGATGCTGTGTGAACTTTTTGCAAAGCAACTTGACCAGGCATGTCAGGAGCTATAAAATGGTTTTCCTCTGACCCAATGGTTCTATTTTGGACAGCCTGACTTAAGGATTTTACTATTAAGACTGCCTGCACAGGCCATGGCTGAGTAGGCTGATTTAACCCCTAGAGTGCCGGGGAGCGCGATTGCGCTCCTTCTGTCTTTCGCCAAAAGTGCCGGAAGCGCTATCGCGCTCCTCCTGCAGTGTCACTATTAGATGCTAGTAGTTCACTCTTTATTGACAGATGGCACCTAAGTGCAGATTACTTATGATGCCGAATGTTTGTAGTTCTAAAATTGACCACTGGCATTTATCTGCCTAATTTTTTACAGGTACTACGATTTTATGAAGTTTACTCAGATTTTGTAGCCCTAAAGCTTTGAAATGGTGTCCAGTTCTAAGTCTGCTTTTATTGGTGATGATGATATTGCTAAATATGTCAATTCTTGCTGTGAAGATGATGATTTTGTGGAATGTATTCAAAGTCAACATTAATTTTATTTTAACATTATATGTTTTATTCAATTTTTTCTACTAGTATTTTATAATACAATCAGCAAACAATATACGTCAAAGATGAAAACAAATGTAGTAAAGGTTTCCTTAAGTTTTTGAATATGTAACTTCATTTACTTGGCGATTCATAATTTTTTTCCTAAACTGCTGTAAAATCAGCAAAAATGCCTTGGCAATTTTAGCATAGTTCCTAGGATATTGGTTGGCACTCAAAGGGTTAAAGGCAGTGTCCTGGAGTTGAAGGGATGTCACCTTTTGTTTCTGTGTGAGTTAAACACTGGAAACCTTAAAAATAATTATGAAAGAACTAGCTTCATGCTATTCCACTGCAGTCTTATGCAACTTTATAATCAGAACTGGAAACACTGAAATCCTTTTGTAAATGCGAATGTTTCTCTGGTGAGTAATTACCAAGCACTCACCATTTATTTCCAATACTAATGATACTGATAGCACTGCCTGTCTGCTTAACCAGAACATGCTGTGGGGAGCGTTTAACAATATTTACTTACTGCAGAAAAAAAATAGCAATCCCCTTTACATTTACAAATCATAGCATGAAAGAAAGAATAAACAACGTAAGAATTATCAGGCTCTTGCTGACTCACTGTTCGTTACCCGAATTTTTCTAACTTCCCTTCTGGGAACTACTACTCCCCTGGAGAGGCAGCAACGAGGCATAATGCAGAGATGAGTCTAGGCTGGATTCCCACCACTTACCAGCCAGCCATCTGACTTTGAACAAATGCTATAGTTCTCCAAGCCTGCTTCTTACCCTGTGAAATGGTAAAGAGGATGATAATACTACAGGTATCAGGGTCATTTTGAGGACTGAATGAGATAACCCAATGTGTACTCTGATTTCTCCTAATACTCCGAACCTACACACTGGAACTCCCTCTCTCTCCACAACTCAACACACTCATCCTATTCAATCTAATGAACACACTATTTCCCACTGCCTTTAGGATAAAGCTCGCATGCCCCTGACAGAGCATGACAGGCCTCCAGAATCCTGCCCTTGCCTTACTTCTCTATTTCACCTCTCCACACATCCCCATCCCCACTCAACTCTACACATACAAAACTATTTAGTTCCCCCCAAACATGCTATGCTCCCTAGCACACCATCCCCTCTGCATCTATCTTCCTAACTTTCCAATGTTTCAAACTCTAGCTCTCTTGTTCTTGAACATCACTCCCACCCTTCAAATTCCTTTCAGCCCTAGAATTAGTCTTCACTTTACTATCAAGGGAAGAAGGTAGAACATCATGGGGGTATACTAGTTGAACCTAACCTAGCCCATTTGAAGGCATCTTCTTATAACAATAACTAGAGGCCTGGTGCACAAAATTTGTGCACGGGTACGGTCCCTAGGCCTAGCCAGCAATCAGGGCCAATCAGGGTCTTATGGCTGCCAGCGAGGGCCTTCCTTCATTCTGCACCAGCCCCTCGTGGTCAGCGCACGTCATAGTGAGCGATGGAACTCCCGGTCTCCTGGTCGAACACCTGAGGGGACACTTTCCATATTAGCCTTCTATATATATATTAGAGACCCGGTGCACAAATTCATGCATGGGTGGGGAGGGGGGTGTCCCCTCATCCTAGCCTGCACCTTCTCTCCAATCCAGAACCACTTGGGGGATGTCCAACTGCTGGCAGTCGGACATACCTCTCACAATCCTGCACCGCAGGCTTCTAATTGCTCACCTGCCTGCCTGGTCGCCCCTAACTACCCCCGCTGCCGGCCTGATTGCCCCTCACTGCCTCTGCATGCCAGCCTGATCGCCCAACGCAGCCTGCTGTTCAGTCATTTGGTCGTCCCTCACTAACTCCCCTGCCGGCCTGGTTACCCCAAACAGCCTGCTTGTTCAGTCGTTTGGTCATCCCTCACTAACCCCCCTACCAGCCTTGTTGCCCCACACAGCCTGCCTGTTCAGTCATTTGGTTGTCCCTCACTAACCCCCTACCGGCCTAGTCATAGGCAGCTATCTTGTGAGGGTGTGAGGGACAATTTGAATATTACCTCTTTATTATATAGGATACTAGAGGCCTGATGCACGGAAATTCGTGCAAGAGTAGGCATTCCTTCCCCCAGCTGCCGACACCGGCTTTCCTCCGGCACTCAGGACCCAGGCGTCCCTCCTCCAGCCCCCTGGAGGCCACTG
>NW_006295827.1:378639-387565 GCF_000327345.1 Myotis davidii | reverse complement strand
CCCCCCTACCAGCCTTGTTGCCCCCCACAGCCTGCCTGTTCAGTCATTTGGTTGTCCCTCACTAACCCCCTACCGGCCTAGTCATAGGCAGCTATCTTGTGAGGGTGTGAGGGACAATTTGAATATTACCTCTTTATTATATAGGATACTAGAGGCCTGATGCACGGAAATTCGTGCAAGAGTAGGCATTCCTTCCCCCAGCTGCCGACACCGGCTTTCCTCCGGCACTCAGGACCCAGGCTTCCCTCCTCCAGCCAGCTGCAGGCAACTGGAACCCGGGCTTCCTCCCTCTGGCCAGCCACAGGCACCCAGGACCCAAGCCGGCTTCCCCTGGGCCAGCCACAGGCACCCAGGACCCTGGGTAGCTACGCCCTGGCTGGCCACAGGCACCTGGGGCCCCGGGTAGCTTCCCCAGACCCCAGCTTTGTCAGGAAGGACGTCTGGAATGACATCTGGAAGATGTCCAGTCTATCCGACCTAATTAACATATTATCCTTTTATTAGTGTGGATAGTAGAAGATCATTAATAGCTATCAAGTACATACTGTGTGGCAGGCAAAAGAATAAAGGCTTTAGATGGATGAACTTATGTACCCTTGTAGACACCAAGACGGGCTCCTGGTGGCTAACTGGGCTCAAATTTAAAAAGCAGAGCCTAGCAGCAGGGCCTCTCACACAAGCCACACTTCAGCAGTGAGAAGCCTGCACTAAGTTGCCTGCCTTCCACACTGAACTGCCTGCCTGCACTGTGTTCCTGCAGTGTGAGCCAACCTTTATAAAGGAGTTTCTGGAATCATATTTCAACCAATAGACTAAGACTTTCACCATCCAATCAGAGCTTCCCAGCTATATCTCATTAACATCCTCACCAACCAATCAGAGAAATCCATTCTGACCAATCAGGACACTGTTTTGTGAACCAATTAAACAGTGAGGATTTGGAGTCCTCATTTGCATGAGGACAGATCAAGCAGAGACCAGGAGCAGGGACTTCTCTATACATAAGTCAGTTCCTCTCTAATTCTGGTAGCACACTTTCCCTTTCCCCCCCAAGACTAAAGACTGTGTTTCCCCACTGGAGCAGAAATGCCAAAGACATCTTACAGGACCAGAGAGGGGCAGACCAAGGCAGAGCGGAATGGGCTAGAGCAGAGCTGTCAGAGAGAGGCCTCACCTAAGGGCCACCTCACAGCTGTGCTGTTCCATAGCTATGCTGTTCACAATTGAGTTGTATCATGACTGAGCTGTTTGCATTGAATAAAGGTTCCTTCTTCACTACACTCCAAACTGGGGATTCCTGTTGGTGTTGAATTGGTGCCAAAGACCATTGGTAGACAATCTTCATAAAAACTTGAGAAGGCAGTTGCCATTATTATCTCCCACTTTAAAGATGAGAAAAGTGAAGCACAGAGAATGAAATAACTTGTCAACAGACACACAAGCTGAGACAGTGTAACCCCATTAAAGTTAGTATTATTCAAAAAGAGGTCTTATAATAGGAGTACTTTGGCCCTAGAGCTTTAAGTACTAGAGCTTCCTCTATAGCAATGGTTCTCAACCTTCCCTTCCTAATGCCGCAACCCTTTAATAAAGTTCCTCATGTTGTGGTGACCCCCAATTTCATTGTTACAAATTGAACATAATTAAAGCATAGTAATTAATCACAAGAGCAATATGTAATTATATATGTGTTTTCCGATGGTCTTAGGCAACTTCTGTGAAAGGGTTGTTTGACCCCCAAAAGGGTCGCGACCCACAGGTTGAGAACCGCTGCTCTATAGTAACAACTCAGGAAATTTAGTGTAATATATAACGATGATCTGGCTTAAAGAGCTCAGGAATATGTGTGAACGAACCCCAAAGGAAGCAGTAATAACATCCATCACTGAGTTCAGTATACTATATCTAATATATAATGAAAACACAAGACAAATTTGGAAACTTTGCCATAACCAAACAATAATATAAAATAAAAACTAGTGGCTTATCTTCAAATCATAATGAAGCTGGAAAAAATACTTATATTTTACCCAAGATCTAATGGTTTTATAAGAGATTTTTTTTTAGTCACCTGAAATGTCATAAACCAGCTTCTTTTTAATCTATACTAATGAAAGGGTAATATGCCAATTAGACCAGGAGACCTTCCAGACAAAGCCATGGTGGCGGGGCTGAGGCAGAGGCAATTAGGGGCTATCAGGACAGGAGGGGAGGGAGGTTGGGGGCGATCAGGCAGGCAGGCAGGGGAGTGATTAGGAGCCAGCAGTTCCAGATTGCAAGAGGGCAGTTGGACATCTCCTGAGGGTTCCCAGATTGGAGAGGGTGCAGGTCAGGCTGAGGGACACACACCTCTGCCCCGTGCATGAATTTCATGCACTGGGCCACTAGTATAATATATTTTTATTGATTTCAGAGGGGAAGGGAGAGAGATTAAAATATCAATGATGACAGAGAATCACTGATCGGCCTCCTGCATGCCCCACACAGGGAAGCCCACAACCTGGGAGCGTGCACTTATCAGGAATCAAACCCGTGACCTCCTGGTTCATAGGTCAAAGTGCAATGACTGAGCCATGTCGGCCGGGCTAACCCAACTTCTTAAAGTTCACAAAGTTCAAAATCATTTCATTTCAAACAATAGTTAACATGGCTATCCAAATTTTTCTTTAGTACTTTTCTTCAGTGCCCTCTAATGGACATAAGATAAATAAGCAAAGAAAAAATGAACCCACATATTATTCCAAACTCTTAATGTATACTTGAAATTTGCTGAGATTAGATATTAAGTGTTCTTAAGACACACACAAAAAAGGTAACTATGTGAGGTAATGGATGTGTTAATTTGATAGTGACAATCATTTCACAATGTATACATATATCAAATCATCACATTACAATCTTATCAAAAATCATGCTGTACAACCTAAATATATACATTTTTTATTTGTCAATTATGCCTCAACAGAGTTGGGGGGGGAAATTATTCCAAATTCTTCCTTCACTACAAAAAAGCTTTAAATATCTTTTCTAAATCCAGAAATCTATCTATATCAGCTATCTCATGCACTGAAATCTATTCTATCTTAAAACAGTTTTACCACTGAAAATTACTGAGTTTTTTAATCAAAGGCCATAAAATTATACATTTGTTTTGATCTAATATATCAACTTTGGAAAAATATAACCTAAGAAAATATTAATATATTTTTAAAAGTAAAAATGGTCTAGACCCATGCTAGTTATAACAGCAGAAAACCTGAAACAGTAACTAATCTACTCTAGAAAAACATACACTAGTAAGCCAAGTAAAAATGTGTAAGCAAACTTACTGCTCATTCTAACATCTGTCAGGCTTTTAGAGATTTGACGCATTTTCACATTAATGATATGGATACACCTTATGTTTCACAACTGCACAATATTATATTTTATGGATATACCATGCTTTTTTCAATCAATATCAGACAATTCTTTGGTATATATGCTGTGAAGCATAACCTTGTAAAGATGCTGTTTTGCATTTGTGAAGATTTATCTTCAAGGCAAATTCATACCCAGGCCTGCTGGATCATGGGTAAATGTGGTAAATTTGGTCAAGACTGCCAGAGGGCACTCCATACATGTTATATCATTCTGGACCCCCTTTGGCAAGGTGTGAGTGGCTATTTCCCCAGAGCCTCACCAATTGTGTGTGCTGCCCAATTTTTGAATTTTTGTTATTTTGCTATGTGAGGAATGTAGGTCACTGCAGTTTAAATTTGAGCACTTTTTCATGTTTTTAAGTCCATATGTACAGCTTTTTCTGAGACTTACCTATTCATGTTTTTGCCATTTTTTTCTATGAGGTTTAGGTCTTTTTTTTTAATTGAAATATTTTCCCTCACTTTATCATTTGTCTTTTGATTTTGTTTATAGCCATATAAATCTTTATAAAAAATCACTGGTAAATTCAATCTTTTATAGTTTCTGGATTTTGAATATTGAAAACCTTTCTCTAAATTAAAAAATAGAGCATCTAGTTCTACTATTTATATATTTTTTCAACATTTAGATCTCTGATCCAATTAGAGTCAAATACCTGTACGTGATGTATGTATAAGTACAGAGCCAGTTTCATCTTTTCACAACTAGTATCTAATTGTCAACATCATTTATTTTAAAAGTATATTTCACACTAGGGAAAAGAGATGCCACCTTTATCACATAAGCAATTTCTGTATATACCTGGTCTATTCCCCGAATTTTACTCTTCCCTTGGTCTGTCTGTCTCACCAGGAGCTAGTACCAGATGTCTTGTAGTAAGATGCAATATCTGATCGATCTGGCCTTTCTCATTACTACTTTTCCCACAAGGTTTTCCTAGCTATTCTTGCATGTTTATTTTTCCACATGAATCAACCAGTCTATCTCCAGAATAAAAATTTATTGAAATTTTTAATGAATTGCATCATACCTATGTATGTATTAACTTAAAAGAACTGACATCTTTGCAGTACTGAGTAATCATACCCCAAAACAAGATGTCTTTCCATTTGTTCAGGGTACTGCCATATCTTTCAGAAACGTTTTAAAGTTTTCCTCACATAGATTTACGGTATTTTTTTTAATGTATTTCTACGTAGTCATTTATTTTTTGTGTGGTCTTTCCTTCCATGACAAGTTCTAACTGGTTATTGTTTGGAAATACAAAAACTTACTTTTTATCCTGCTACCTTATTAAATCTCTTCATTAGAGTTTGTATTAATTTTATGATTGATTTTCTTGGATTTTTCCATAGTTTTACTTATTTTGTTTCTAACACATGCACTTGATACATTTTTAGTTTAGAATATTCTTATTTCCCAAAACTCACACATAAATTGAGATTTTATATTTTTATATAATTGTATACTTTATGTTATTTCAATTTTAGATCACTGGAATCTGCCCAAAATCCTGCATTCTCGCATTCGTTTAGTCACTGAGACAATGACAATTCACACTAACATTTCCTAGATTCTTCGGGCCTCCACCCACACTGATCTCAACACCTGCAGACTGAGCTGCCATCATCCCTAAGCTCAACATGCTCAGTCTGCAAAACAGGGAAGCAACTTTACACAAGAGCTCTACCTGAAATCGTAACACTAATCGATCTTACCATGCAGTCATCCTGTCACCTTCAGCTACCCAATGAATGAAATCCCCCCTATCATCTAGCCTTTCCTCAGTTCTTGTCCTAAAAGTCTTCTGCCTATCCTACTACGAACTCATTTTCACAGGGCCAAGAGGGAAGACTTTCACAGAGTTCATGTAAAAGTAGCAAAAAAGTATAAAACTCTCAAGACAGGAGGCAAGTAAATAAAACTGTCCAATTATGAGCTCAGGTGGACTATACCCCAATACAGAATGCTAGATATTAGTCCACTGGAAGATCCCAGTTCATTATTTCCCAAAATTACAGTACCTTTTCTTTCTTGACATGATTCATAATGTTGCCGAGGTCCTCAACATCAACCACAGAAGTTAGACTCTGGTGGTCCTCAGTACCAGACTCTTCCTCACTGGAACTCTCAAAGGGCTCCTCCTCCTGGAACATCAATGCTTTAGAAATATATTGCTCAAAGTAGCAAACCATCTACTATCCCCTCCCAAATTCTGAGGTCACTGGGTGGATATCAAATATTTTTGGCTAGAGGTCAGCAAACTATGACCCACGGGCCAAATCCAACCAGCCTCCAGTCAATCTGAAGGTGCTCATCATTTTCATAGTAACTATGGATACTTTCTTGATACAACAGCAGAACTAATAGTTGCAAAAGAAACTACATGGCCCACAAATACTTGTACATGAATGTCATAGCAGTATTATTCCCAATAGCCAAAAAGAATAATCAAAATGTCCATCAACAGATAAATGGATCAATAAAATGTGATATATCCATACAATGAAATATTATTCAGCCATTAAAAAGAAATGATGTACTGATCCATGTATAACATGGATGAATCTCCAAAACATTATATTAAGTAAAAGAAGCAAGACAAAAAAAAGGTCATATATTATATTATTCCATTTGTATAAAATATCCAGAATAAGTAAGTCCATAGAGACAGAAAGCAAATTGGAGGTTGTCAGGGCTGGGGGAAAGCGGGGGAAGAGTGCCCGCTTCATGGTTTGCTTCTGAAATAATGAGAAGGTATTGAAACTTGATATAGGTAGTGGTTGCACAAAATTGTGAATATACTAAATACCACTGGATTATAGACTTTAAAATGATAATTTTGTTATGTGAATTTTACCTCAGTACTTTAAAAAATTTTTAAATATATTCAAAGCGAATTATAAGGGAAAATAAGCAAAAAGACTGGCTAGAAAAAGAGAACAGAAAAATGAAACAGCAGCTGAAAGACAGAACAAAGGAAAGATTTGTTGTTTACTTCTCTTTGTTTAAACATAGGTGATTCCAGAGCATGTTTATGTATTTACTAGAGGCCCGGTGCACGAAAATTCATGCACTGGGGGGACTGGGGGTCCCCTCAGCCCGGCCTGCCCCCTCTCACAGTCTGGGAGCTCTCAGGAAATATCCTACTGAGACTCAGGCCTGCTCCCCTCTGGCCTCTCTCTGCAGGAGGCGATCGGCCAATCAGGGGAAGGCGCCACCCCCATCACCCCGCTGCTGCTGCCACTGCCGGCTGTCGGCACTCCTCAGCCCTCGTAGCTGCTGCAGCTTTGTCCAGAAGGACGTCTGGAAGACGTCTGGTCTATCCAGTCTAATTAGCATATTACCCTTTTATTAGTATAGATGGGAATGATCTAGTAGAGAGGAAAAGATTAACAACTCAGGAGAGAGAGATGCAATGAAGAAAGGAACCAAAGTCCTTGATTCCAGAGCATGCACAGAAAGTGGTCTTTGAAAAACCCAGATACCTGTCTTCTGGGACAGAAAAGATGGTGAAAGTTTGTAGGTAGGGCAGGGGCTCTAAGAGAATTCTTCTCTAATGGCTCCATCTGAGAGCTAGAGGAAGGGGTAACAAGAAAGAGGTATTAAACAGTCATCTTGGAGAGTGAGAAAGGGAACTTACAAGAGAATGCAGGAGACTGTTGGGAAGTTCTTAAATCATACTTGAATCTGTGGTCATGAATCTGTGGTCAAACAGCAAGCAGCAGGCAATGGAGAAGGCACACAGCAAGTTTCACATGGCTTGGAGTTCAGCCAATTGTGTTGTAAAATGGAGTGGAAGGCAAGGCAACTGAAGATGTTTATAAAATAATTATAAAATCTAAATTGGGTAAGGAAAGAAGGGAAACAAGCATTCTTCACTATCCAGTGAAAAATGTATAGGATCAAAAGAATTTTAAAGTAGGAGCACTGGAAAGAGGTTAGAGTTTGGGTCACAAGAACGTGTAATTTCAAAGGTGACCACGCGAGTGAGAGGCCACAGTCAGTGAGAGGCCACGAACTGGACAGGTTGTTAGAGAAATCATCAACATGCATGACTAGCCACTAAGAATAATGATAGGAACAGTGTGGAGAGTAAGACAATGAGTGTCAGAATGTGAAGTTGTTACTGAATGACACAAGTGACAGGTGGCCAATGCACAACAGCTGTGAGACAGCCTAAAGACATGGCCTTCAGTGAACTCGGGGTATCTGAAGGAAGAGAAATGTTTAGAATGTAAGGGATGAAAGAGATGAATCTAGGATGACTTACAGCCTTTAAGTTAGAGTGACTAATAGTCATTAAATAAGAGCAGTCAGGAGGAATATGTGATTTGATGATAAACAAGAGCTCAGGCCAGGACATATTTAATTTCTCGGGGGCCTCTGTTTCCTAGCCTGCAAATTGTGGTAGAAATCTATTTGACTCCAGCAATGCAACCATTACAGAAGAGATACCAGAAAGCATCCAGCACAACACTCTGTAAGACCACACTCTCTAAAACACCCCCACACGGGTTTCAGACCTTCCTTCCAACCAGTAGCCAAATAGTTTCTCAGGGCAGAGGTGAGGTTTAGCATCTCCAAACACAGGAGGAAAGCAGAGAGACATGGACACACAGGCTACACACCTCAGGGTCTCTCTGCTGTAATCCATCCTGAGTATGAGATCCTAGCTCCATTTCCTCTGAGCTACGCTGATTAGATTCACATTTGCCTTTCTTGCAACTGCCATCACAGGATTTCTTCTCTCCTTTACAAAGCACCTGGAGCTGGGAGATGAACTTGGTCTTCCACGCTCTGAAGTCGGCTTCAATGCTGCCATGTTTGCTTTTAACGACATTGCAGTCGCCCTCCCCTCGAGTCATCACGCGACGAGCACCGAGCATCCAGAGCCACTTATCAACGTTCTTGCCAACCTGCAAGAAAAATGGATGAGCTAAAAACACAATATAAATCAGCCTGCAGTACCTGTGGGACCCCTGCTGCTGCTGGGAAGAGGGAACTGCTTAGACAAAAGGCTCTGGGCCCTCTGTTCCCAGCCACAACCCACAAGGGCACTAGGGCTGCAGTTGATACATTATAAGATTCTGCAAAAGGTGTTTTTTTTAACAAATGGACAAATCTTTTTAGTAAACTAAGAGTTAATGCCTTAAAAATAATTGAAAACCACTATTCTAAGTAATGTCAGAATAAAATATCTAATTAGCAAAACAAATTTGTTCCAAAATGTAACAAAGTCTATGGGGCAAAAGCCCATTTAATAACAATGTGCACATGGAGTCCATTTAGCAAGACTCATCTACACTAATAAAAGAGAAAAATGGTAATTGGCGTACGAAGCTACCCTTTTCATTGGCTAATCAGGGCTATATGCAAATTAACTGCAAACAAGATGGCAGTTAATTTGCATATGTAGACACAATGCAGGGAGGCGAAAGGGAAAGCAGGAAGAAGCCCCCTGCCACTGACAGTGATCGGAAACCCAGGGGGGAGCTAAGAG
>NW_006295827.1:368466-378043 GCF_000327345.1 Myotis davidii | reverse complement strand
TCCCTGGGCCAGAGGCCGCAGGCCTGGGCGGGGGCCAGAGCCAGTGATCGGGGGGAGATGTGGGTCCCCTGTCCAAGCCTGACACCTCTGGCAGAGGCGTCAGGCCTGGGCAAGGGGCCGATCAGGCGATCGGAGGGTGATGGGGGTCTACACCTCTGGCCGAGGCATCAGGCCTGGGCAAGGGGCAGAGCCAGCAATCGGAGGGGTCTGGGGGTCCCCTGCCCAGGCCTGATGCCTGGGCCAGAGGCATCAGGCCTGGTGTGTGGGCAGAACCAGTGATGGGAGGAAATGAGGGTCCCCTGCCCTCATTTGGAGGGTGATGGGGGTCAACGCCTGAGGGCTCCCAGTATGTGAGAGGGGGCAGGCTGGGCTGAGGGACACTCCCCCCCCACACACACACCCCCAGTTCACGAATTTCGTGCACCGGGCCCCTAGTAATTTCATAAACTCAGAAATTTATTGTTTGCAATATGAAGCAATGAGGCTGAGGAACAGGGGCTATCAAGCACAGCTAAGAGTTTAAAAGCTTAACAGACTTCCTCAGTGGCAAGGCAGTAAACAAAATATTTACATATCTGAATTGTATCATTCTTTGAAAATATGGAGTAAATATACATCTTGATGTAATAATTCCATCCACAAGGTCCTGCCTGGGGACAGAAGGCTGAACTCAAAGCCTACGAACCCAGGCCCCTAAGACACTAGATAATAACAGATATATTCATTTATTTTATTCAGTAAAAATGTATTCAATAAAAATTTACTGAGCCTATATACCAGGATTGGATACATATGTGTAGCAATTCCCAGATATAAAGAATAACACAATAAGTTTATTAAGTACCAAAGTTTGTGGATTTCACATGCACATACATATGTGTATGTATGTGTTAAACTTTTTTAATAAAGAGAATTTATCCTTATAATTCAACATAGATATCTACCTTATACCTACCTTATTGAAGTGGCTCGCATAGGCAGAATTTCCCAGGCCAAACACCGCATATCTCATACCCTTCAGGTAAGTTTTGCCAAATCGAAAATCATTGGATGCTTCCTCTAACCATTTGCAGAACCACTCTGCACTCTCAGTTGGTCGGCCATCAGTATATGTAGCAACCAGAAAGGCACAAACATTTTTACTAGTAACCTAGCCAAGAAAGTAATTATTTCAGAAAAACATTCAAGAAGAAAAACTTCTTTTAAGTGTTGACATTCTTATCATACTAATTTCTGAGAACAAAGGGTGCTTTCATAAACAATCTTTTTCAAAGGTGAAGGAAAACACAGCAAGGACACCTTGTACAGGGGAGAAAACCCAGTCCCTTGCCAATATACCTCCTGCTGCCCTTCATCATTTACTCCATTCTATTTCTTAGACTCTCAATTCCAATCATATCCAATTTGTCATATTGGAAACAAACTATAAGTCAGTCAGAAAAATACACTAAGATCTCTAAAAAATTATCTGAAAAATTAAAGCAATAAAACTTTTTAAACATAAACTTGGCACCATCATCTACATAGGGAAACAAAATACATGCTAGTCAAAGTATTTCATCTGCTTTGAAAATTTTCATCTGTTTTGAGTGTCACTTTTAACAGTTCCAAGTCATAAAGTTACAAGTAACCCCTTACAATTATTAAGTATCAAATTTGCTAATAATTTTTCACATATAATTTAGCACAGATTTGAGCTCACTCATTTGCACTACAGTGTTTTCGGGGGGAGGGGAACAATGGACAATTACAGTTAGAAGTTTACACACTAAGAAGGGGCTGGCAACCTATAGCCTACAGGCCCAATCCAACTTGCAACCTGTTTTTGTCAATAAAGTTTTACTGGAACCCAGCCATACTCATTCGTTTACATATTGTCTATGGCTGATTTGTGCCTCAAAGGCAGACCTGTAGCTGCATGGCCCACAGAGCTGAAGGTGTTTACTATCTAGCTCTCTATAGAAAAAGTCTGTCCACCCCTGCTGTAAGTGCTTCTCTGACCCCAGCTGCTTCAGAATCGTCTTGGGCACCTGTTAACACAGTCCCCGCAGCTGGACTCGGGGTCAGCAGGATTGGGCTAGGGCCTGAGAATGTGCATTTCTAATGTGCCTCCGGGCTGACACTGCTGGTTCAAGGGCCACATTTTGAGAACAACTACGATAAGGCAAACTTCCATAACTGGATAGGATTGGAGGAGAGAGGGGCATTTCTCAGATGAAGAAATTAAACTCTCATAGACATGAAGTAATGTAGGAAGGTGCACAACTAGTAAGAGGTTTCTCTAACTCTAAAGCCCATACTTCTGCTACCCAAGTGGATCCTGGCCTTTCTGGAGGCTTGCACATGGCTCCCCTGCATGGCACAGTGCCAGCAATAACAAGCCTCCTTGAGTATGAGATTCGAAGCAGGAGGGCATTGGGAACTTCAAACCACCCAGCTCCTGCACCTTTACCCCCGCCCCAGGAGAGACTAACACAGCAGAGGGACAGACTCCACGCCACTTCAGAATCAGCACACGACACCACACATTCAACACCTCTGACTCACACCAAAAGCTCAACCGACTGAAATCTCTTAGAATGAAAATTAATTTGATTCTGAAGATTCTATTTATCTCAGAACACAGGTCAATTAAATATGAGTTTTGACTGAGGAAAAAATAAAACAATTACGAACCTCTTCTACTAGATTATCATCTGGATCATATTCTTTCAGATTAATAACTGCCACAGGCAGATATAGGGAGGTAACAGCTTCAGCAAGAATTGTTGCAAATTCCTAATAGGGGAAAAAGAAATCAGTCTTCAGTAAGCTAAATAAACAAAATACTGTCTTCATTTACCCCTGTCGGCAAGGGAATGAGGCATTTCTCATGAAAAACTTTTCCAGTGACTGACATTTGTCATCAAAAACACAAATACTGCCTGGCTGGTGTGGCTCAGTGGTTGGGCATGGACCTATAAGCTATGAGGTCACGGTTCGATTCCCAGTTAGGGCACATGCCTGAGTTGTGGGCTCAATCCCCAGTGTGGGGCATGCAGGAGTCAGCCAATCAATGATTTTCTCTCATCATTGACATTTCTATTTCTCCCTCCCTTTCTCTTCCTCTTTCTGAAATCAATAAAAATATACTTTTTTTTTAATCTAACCCTTTACAGAAAAAGTTTGCCAAACTCTATCTAGCAGAATTTAAAGCTCTAGTAACAAGATCCCTTAGAAAGCAAAGTGAGTGCAGAGAGAGAGAGAGGGGGGCATTTCTCAGATGAAGAAATTAAACTCTCATAGACATTAAGTAATGTAGGAAGATACACAACTAGTAAGCTCCTCCACCTTTGAGAGACAGTCTCAAGGGCTATGTACCCTGAGACACTCCTATCTTTATAGGTCAAGGAGATGGGGAGAAATCAGCAAATAGTGAGGACGACCAGCCCCAGCAAAGTAGGAGGAGAACCTAGAGAACAATGTCTTGAAAGTTGAAAGAAAAAAGCACTTTAAGAAGAAAGAAGTGGTGAAGCAGCTAATAGGTCAAGTAAGATGAAAACTGGGAATTAATTAGCAAAATGGAAATCACAGGGAGCACGTTGGGGCATGCAGGCCTAACTGCAGTGGTTCAAGAAAAACAGGAGCAGAGAAATTGGAGATCACAAACACAACACTTCCAAGGAGCTTTACTAAAAAAAAAGAGGTGATAATTAGAGGGAGATGTGGGGCCAATTCTCAGAGCATCCAGTAAGAATTTACAATTATAGAAAACAAATCTGTTCACAGAGTAACAGAGAAAATCCACACCAACTACCCCATCATTCTGTTCTAAATATGAACAGAAACTATGGATCACCAAGAGCATGATGAGAACAAGAAGCAAGAAAGAGAAATTCCAGCACCAGAAAAACTAAGAAAGCAGGTAACTAAAGAAACAGAAAACGGACTCCATTAAACTATATTGCTAAATTATGAATAAAATATTATAAAAATTGAGCAAAATAGCATTTTTAATTAATATATATAGCTGACATAAAACATTCAAAAAGATTTGGAATTAAAATCTAAGAACCCAGCCTCTTGCAACTCGGCCGCCAGCATGCCATCCAGACTGAGGAAGACCCGCAAACTTCGGGGCCACGTGAGCCACGGCCACGGCCGCATCGGCAAGCACAGGAAGCACCCGGGGGGCCGCGGGAATGCTGGCGGCCTGCATCATCACAGGATCAACTTCGACAAATATCACCCAGGTTACTTTGGGAAAGTTGGTATGAGGCATTACCACTTGAAGAGGAACCAGAGCTTCTGCCCAACTGTCAACCTTGATAAACTGTGGACCCTGGTCAGTGAGCAGACACGGGTGAATGCTGCCAAAAGCAAGACTGGAGTTGCTCCCATCATTGATGTGGTGCGATCGGGCTACTACAAAGTTCTGGGGAAGGGAAAGCTCCCAAAGCAGCCTGTCATTGTGAAGGCCAAGTTCTTCAGCAGAAGAGCCGAGGAGAAAATTAAGGGTGTTGGTGGGGCCTGTGTCCTGGTAGCTTAAAGCTACATGGAGGGGAGTTCATTAAAATGTCCAAGTACTTTTGAAAAAAAAAATAAATAAATAAAATCTAAGAACCCAGAATGAAAAGAAAAAGTTACAAAAATGTATGAGAGGAAAGGTCTGAGACATAGAAGGCCATCCAAAAGCTCCAACATCCAACTAATAGCAGTTAGACTTGCAAAAACAGAAGGGAAAAAAAATTTACCCAAGAAATATTAGCAGAACTAATGCAAACAAATCCTCAAAACTAAAGAGCCCCCCCCAAAAAACTAAAGACCCCAAGAGTCCAGCACAATGGCTAAGAAAAGATCCAATTTAAACATCCTCTCATTTAAGATCTGATCCTAAAAGCTTCCAGAAACAAAAAAATCAAGTCATCTTCAAAATGTCATCAGCAACGCTGCTTGCTAGAGGACAATGAAGTGATGCCTTCAAAGTTGTAAAGAAAAAATTTTGACACAGTCTTCTATACCCAGCCAAATATGAATCAATCAAATGTGAAAGCAGAATAAAGAAAATTGAGGTGGCACAGCTTTAAGGAGAGCCAACTAACCCATACTGACTATGATGTGGACAACAATATTAACTGAGATTTGAGGAATGTTTGTGTGAACTAATATAAGGAATTAATAACTTATCTAAAATTGAAAAATCTAGAAACATAGCGCAAGAAGGTTAAAGAAATAACCATCAGAGGAACTAAAATAGAAATAGTTAACAGAGATTCCCTGGAGAGCACTTTTCATTATGGACTCTCTGTATGCCTGGAACTGTTACTATCTGCAAGGATTAATTTGATCTTTAAAACTTTTATTTTTTTAAAATTTTTTTCCATTGATTTTAGAGAGGAAGGTAGAGAGAAGGAGGGAGGGAGGGCTATCAAACCTGGGTGTGTGCCCTGACCGAGAATCAAACCAGTGAACTTTCAGTGCACAGGATGATGCTCAACCAATTGAGCCATACCAGCCAGAGCACTCTTAAAAATGTTTTTAAACATTCATAAGATCTTTTATGAGTAACATAAAAGGACTTTGTTTTGGTTGTTCAGATGCTTTTTTGTGTGTGTTTCAGTTTCCCACTTCTGTTGCTTAAAGCTGAACTTAATAAAAAGTGACCTTTAACTACTAGTATGATGTGGAGCAAAGTACTATACCTGCACTGGAATACTAAAAAACTAAAAAGTATTATTCTACAAAATACCCACAAGAGGTCAGTAGAACCCTCTTTTGTACATACTATACAAAAATCACTGAAACCGAATTTTTTTAAGCCATTTTCATGTCAGCCTTAGAATCCTTTCCTAGAGAGCACTAAATAGCTGTGACTGACCTTCATAACAAAGAAGCAGGCAGCATCCAGATACAATCAAAGAATGTATCTGTCAGTACCTATCTGCAGCGAATGTACTTTAAACAGTATTCCATGTCTATCATTAATACTTTTTTCTTAATCCTCACTCAAACAGTGAGGATATTTCTTCCATTGGTTTCTAAAGAGAATGGAAGGGAGGAGGGATGGGGAGAGTCGGAGAGAGAGAGGGAGAGGAACATCAATGTGACAGAGGCACATGAACTGGTTGCCTCCCACACGTGCCCCCACCGGAGCAGGGACTGGACCTGCAACCCAGGTACGGGCTCTGGACTGGAATTAAACCTGCAACCCTCCAGTGTTCAGGCTGACGTTCTAACCACTGAACCACGCCGACCAGGGCAATCATTAATACTTTTAACACTTTTCAAAATCAAAATTCATTTCATTAAACAAATATGTGAAATTCAGGGCCCGTACTAGACTACTGCTGCCATCCTCTTTTCATTATCTCCTCCTTCTATACCAACAGGCATCAAGAATGGACTTGCAACTCTCTCCATTCTGCTGAGATAGAAGCAAGCTTCACAACATAACTCCTCATGACAGTCACCACCAGACACCACCAATCAGCTGGAATTGGGCACAAGAAATAAAACCTACCTACCATCCCAGGAAGGAAAAATGGATGCTGGAAAGGGGAAAAAATGATGAAAGAAGACTGGAAGACCAATTCAGTTCACTGCTAAAAGACACTTTTCAGGGATTTTTCTTAAAGATCAGGAAATTCAAGGGAAAGTGACATAAAAAGTTCTAACCTTTGCTGTACCAGTCTGGGAACCATAGAAAATCTTCACTCCAGACACAAAGACTTCCTTCTTGTGAAGAGAGCTATAACCATTTGTCATCAAATCCTGAGCTGCTTTTGGAATAGATTTCTCCTGTGAGTTCTTGTCCTTGAAGATAAACAATCACAAATCTACTTTGAATCTTCTCCCAACTCCAGTAGGAATGAAAATTAGCACAGATACTGACCCATTTTATTATTCTCTTAATCTTCCTGGTTGTACTCCTCAAACACTAACTCCTTGGTATAATTAGGTCCTTACAAGGCAGGACCCATATTTCGTTAAGACCATAATGATTCCTATTATAGTATTATATGCATGAAAGTATTATTCAAAGATAAAACTTTTATTCCTAATGTTTTTTAGTGGGATAAGAGTAAAAACCTTTTTTGATCCTTAAATAGTGGAAAGAAAAGACTACTACCCCTTAAAGATGTGAACCAAATTTGGTTTTTTACAAAAGTTGAATTTTTCATTACAAAATCTTTCTGTACCTTAAGAATGAGACATCCACAGCCCATCAAAGAAAAGGGAAATATAATTTAGCTCAAGGTAATTTAGCGTGTAAAAACAGAGAATAAACTTTTTTAGGCATTAAGAAAAATGTCTACACATTAAACATAGAAGTGATTTAAAGCTCCTTTTAGGTTTTCTGCATTTTTCTGAATGACTTAGAAAATCTGCACTCTGAATTCTCTATAAAATCTAATGCCTTAATATTCTCCTATAAAAAATGATTCCACTTACCTGCTTCCTGGTAACAATCTGGAAACAAATCCAAAGGCCAATACCAAAGGCAAAGCCCAAGTATATGTAATATCTGCTTATCCATAATGATATTAAAGGTGAGAAGTCCCAGGTATCCAAAGAAGGGTCTAAATTTAAAATGACACACATATGTAATTGTATTTAAAGCTACATCTACATAAAGGTCCACTCTTATTTAAAAAAAAAAAAAAACACCCTCCATATTCAACAACAAGGCTAAGAACTCTAGAGAAAATCAACTCTAGTGAAAATAATACATGCCCTGGCTCATGTGGCTCCCGCGGTGGGTTGGAGCGTCACCCCCGTTCACCGAAAGGTGGCCGGTTCCCATTCAGGGCACACACCCAGGATTCCGTTCCATCCCTGGCCCTGGCACCTGCGGAGGCAACCGATCAATATTTCTCTCTCACATAGATGTCTGTCTGTCTGTCTATCTTTCGTCCCCCTTTCCTCCCTCTAAAATAAAAGATAAATATATAAAATAATAATACATTATGTGGCAACGTGATAAATGATAAAATTATAATCCTAATACACACACACACACACACAACCTTTATTTGGATATACCATTTGGGAGCAAAAGAAGGTAACAGAGTCAAAACACTTTATGGGGAATTATGAGTTGATTTCGCGTTGTTATGCTAGCTCCATAAGAAAAGTTTTTTAAAGTACTAAAACTACTCCCTTTTTTCTGTTTATTTTTAAAGACCCATGACCCCTTCTAAAGGGTCCTTAAATGTTAACTGACCTCACACTCCATTTTGAAGTGAGAAATGGGTGGACCTGGGCTCCAATGTTAAACCTGGGATCAATTCAAAAGGCGACGCCTAAACTGTTCACAGGTGTCGCTCCGCCCTGGAGAGATCCTCAATACACGTGGGGAAGGGGAGGAGTGGCGGCTGTCTCTGCCCTTTACTAGAGGACGATTTTAGAAGCAAAAGGGAAAAGCCAAGTCAAAAGGAGATGATCCTCCCGTGCCCCCAGCGATAGCCATGCTGAAAGCGCAGCCACCTCTGCAGGGTCCCGGGAACGCCGCTCCGCCGGGACAGGGTCTCGGTAAAACGGTTTCTCCCTCCCGCCTCGCGAACGCTTCCACCGGGGCCCTTACCCATCCTCCTGAGAGCCCGGGCTCTGCGGCCCGAAGGAGACTAGGAGCGCGGACCTGGAAAACCGGGCGCCTCGTCTCGGTACTGGGGGGCCGTCAGAACCACCTCGCAGCGTTAGTCGTGTAACCTGAGAGCACGGAGCCGGGGGAAGCCAAGCCACTCGCAGGCTCGTCGGGATTGGCTCAGAGGGAAGAGGCGGGCCCAGGGGAAGCACCTCCTGCAGCTCGGGGCGAGGAAGCCGGAGCTTCGCTGGTCCTGCTCGGATTGGCTGCGATGGGGAAGGGGCGGGCCTAACCGGAAGCCCCGCCCAGAACCCTTCCGGAGAGCTCGGCCCCTCCGAGTTGGGTCAGAGGAGGAAAACTCTGGTTCGTCAAAACCCGAGTGGAATTGGGAAAAGAGAAGTGGGGTGGAAGGTCGGGGGGTGTAAAGAGACTAAGGGTGTCATCCACCAAATGCAATCTGTAGGCCCGTTTGGATCTATGTTGAAACACACCGACTGCAAACATTATGTAGGGGAACTTTGGTTATAGACTGGCTATTAGATGGTACGAAGGAATTATGGTGAATCATGTTGGGTGTATTTTAGGATAGACTGAAGTATTTAAAGCTAAACATTATCATGATTTGCTTTAAAATACTCCCAACAAAAAAATGAGGGAAACAGAATGAAAGCAAGAATGGCAAAATGTTGATAATTATTGAAACGGATTGATGGGTACATGAGCGTTCATTACACACTTTTTTCTGCTTTGTCTGTTGAAATTTTTCTGTAAAAAAAAAAATCTGTAATGAAGGGTTAAGGTGGGTGTGGGTAGCCCTGAACTCTGCGGAACTATAAGGCATGGGCGCTGTGTTCCCACCCGGTCTGCAAATATCAGCTTCAACAGCTAATCAGGGCTCTTAGCTCATTGGCGAAATTACATTACCGCAGGAAATGCGTCTGTGTTCTGGGGCACGGAATAACGTCGTAAAAGCCCCGGTGCGCATGCGCTATTGCTCACTTTTCCGGGTGGGAT
>NW_006295827.1:349757-368292 GCF_000327345.1 Myotis davidii | reverse complement strand
TCCCGCGTGCCGCCTGGTCGTTACTGCGAGGCAGGTGGCTCTCAGGCCGGTGCAGGTCCGCCGCGGTTCGTCGGACCCAAGGCCTGTGAGCAGCCACGATGTCGATCTTCACCCCCACCAACCAGATCCGCCTAACCAATGTGGCCGTGGTGCGCATGAAGCGCGCCGGGAAGCGTTTCGAAATCGCCTGCTACAAAAACAAAGTCGTCGGCTGGCGGAGCGGCGTGTGAGTGACCCTCCTGCGGGCCGGCCGGAGCGGGTAACCCTGAGGCGGCCTGCCTCCGGGGCTCGGATGCGTGGGCCAGCCTGGGGTCTGGTCGGGGAAGGAAATGGAGGACTTTTTCCTGCTGCGGGCCTGAGGAGTGTCAGTTCTTCCCGAGCTTAGCGCCTGAACTAAGCGTTCCTGTTGGGTTTGGGTTTGGTCTGTTGGTTTGGAGTTTGGTTTTGCTTTCCTTTATGCCGTCACAAGAAACCTCCATAATTATGGCCTTTTGGCCAGAATAATGATAGAGGCAGAACCTAGTCTTAAAAATACTCTAGTACAGCTCGTGTCACAGATGTTAGTTATCCCGGTATCTCCAAGTGCGTACGTCTTCACTGCTGCCATCTAGCGATCGGCACTCCGCGGCCAAACCCGGACCCGAACCCGGACCCAGATCCGCCAGGTCCCATACATCCTCCCACGACGCTTTTCTCCAATGAGTAAATGCGAATATATATGTGGTTCTGCGTTTTTGAAAATGTTTCCTCGGCCCCGAGGGTCGTTTTTAGGAGCATTTATTGTTTCTTGCTATTTGTTTCGTTGCCATCTCGTATTTAAATGTGAATGAGTTTCCAAGTTTCAGGTGTATTCACTTAGGACTCTCTCCTGTCCTCACAAGGGAAAAGGACCTTGATGAAGTTCTGCAGACCCACTCGGTGTTTGTAAATGTCTCTAAAGGTCAGGTTGCAAAGAAGGAAGATCTCATCAGTGCATTTGGAACAGATGACCAGACTGAAATCTGTAAGCAGGTGGGTTTTAACAGCTGCAGCATAACTGACCCGTCTGTAGTGTGAGTACTTAGAGATGTGTTAATCTTTTAAGTATTTTTGAGTGAACAGTTACCACGCAGTAAGTTGACCTGCACAGTATCACTTTTAATAATTCAGGACATGGTTTTTTTAAATTGACGTATAGTTGACATAAAGTATTGTTTCAGGTGTACAACATAGTGATTCAATACTTATAAACCTTATGAAATGATCACAAGAAATCACCGTACATAGTTAGGAAACGGATTTTTATTTTTTGCCAAAGCCTCTAGAAATTAAATTTTCTACTAAATTGCCTTATTTTGTTCATTTATGTATTTTTAATGTAATATGCCTGAAAGTAGAATTTCTTTTCAAGTAGTTCATCATTTACACCAGGGGTCCTCAAACTTTTTAAACAGGGGGCCAGTTCACTGTCCCTCAGACCGTTGGAGGGCCGAACTATAGTTTAAAAAAAAAAAATGAACAAATTCCTATGCACACTGCACATATCTTATTTTGGAGTAAAAAAAACAAAACGGGAACAAATACAATATTTGTATTTGCATGTGGCCCGCGGGCCGTAGTTTGAGGACCCCTGATTTAAACCCTTTACTAAGATTGCCTTTTCCCCTCCTAATCCTAAATAAGTGATATTTTGCTTGATATTAATTTTTATTGCATGTAATATTATATTTAAAATCATCTTTCTTGAAATATTAATGTTTATTGCATGTAACATTTAAATCGTTTTTCTTGAAACATTGTTTATTGCCTACAACATTATATTTAAAATCAATTTTCTTGAAAATAACAAGTTTAGCATGGTGACCCTTTAAAAAAAAACAAGTGATGTTTTGGAGCACAAGATAATCTAATGCATTGGTCGGCAAACTGCGGCTCAAGAGCCACATGCGGCCCCTTGAGTGTGGCCACGAAGTTTCAATCGCACTGTACGTGCGCGCCCGCACATGGTATTTTGTGGAAGAGCCACACTCAAGGGGCCGCAATTTGCCGATCACTGATCTAGTGCATTCTTTAGGCAAAGCTCAAATTTCAGTAGCTAGAGAGGATGAAATTTAATTTTCTCCTTAGTTATTCTTGGGGTTAGTTAACAAATAGTATGTAATCAAGGCATTGCTTTCTTAAATTTGGTGGGATTTCTTTTTTTCTTTTTTAGATTTTGACTAAAGGGGAGGTTCAAGTATCAGATAAAGAACGGCACACACAGCTGGAGCAAATGTTTAGGGACATTGCAACTATTGTAGCTGACAAATGTGTGAACCCTGAAACAAAGAGACCATACACTGTTATCCTTATCGAGAGAGCAATGAAGGACATCCACTATTCAGTCAACACCAACAAGAGTACAAAACAGCAGGTTAGTGGTTTTTAATGTCATTAAAAGTATCCATGAAAATCAGTTTTCTCTGAAGAAATCATCAAAATAATTGGTCTGTAATAATAAACTGATACTACTTGAAAGCAAGATTTGGGGGGAGGGCAATGAAAGGATCTGTATTGTAGAGAAGAGAAATGGAATGCTTTTTAACTACAAATATACATAGGACTCTAATCTTCCTATCCAAATCAAACCTTCAAAGATAAAACTTGGATTTCTAAAGAGTCTGTAACGCTTTAGATTTTTTTAAAACACATAATTCAAATACCATAAAAGTCACCCTTTTAAAGTGTACACATCATTGGTATATTCACAAAGTTTTGCAACCTTTCTTACTACCTAATCTGAGAACATTTTCACTACCCAAGAAAGAAACCCTGAACCCATTATATGTCACTCCTCATCTTTCACAAGCCGTTAGCGACCTCTGTCTCTATGGATTTGTTTATTCTGGACATTTCATATAATTGGAATCATGTAATGTGGCCTTTTCAAGGTTCATCCATGTTGTAACATGTATCAGTACTTTATTCTTGCTACATATATTTTTTTTTTTACAGACAAATATTAACATTTCATGACTGAATCGTATCCCATTGTATGGAAACACCACATTTTATTTATTCATTCATCAGTAGACGGACATTTGGATTGTTTCCACTTCTTAGATATTGTAATGCTATGGAATGCATTACAGGTTTTCTGTGGACACATATTTTCATTCTCTGTACCCAGCAATGAAATTGCTAGATCATATTATAACTGTTTAACCTTTTGAGGAACTGCCAAATCATATTCCAAAACAGGTGTACCGTTTTCTATTCCCACAATCAATGTATAAGGGTTCCAATTTTTCCATGTTCTAGACAATATTTGTTATTTTCTGTCATTTTGATTATAGCCATCCTGGGCTTAACGTTCCAGTTTTGATTTGCATTTCCCTCATGACTAATGATTTGAGCATATTTTCATGTGCTTATTGACCTTTAGTCTCTCTGGAGAAATCAATGTTCAGATCCTTTGACCAATTTTTAATTGGTTATTTGTCTTTTTAGTATTGAGTTGTAACAGTTTTTCTATATTCTGAATACTGTACCTTATCAAATATGTGATTTGTTAATATTTTCCCCTATTCTTTAGGTTGTCTTTTCACTTTCTTCATAGTTTTTTGAAGCACAAAAGTTTTTCATCTTCAAGTCCAATTTACCTATTCTCTGTTGGCTTATGCTCATATATAAGAAACCATATATCTAAGAAACCACTGCCTAATGCAGCTAGATGGAAACAGCTTTGTTATGAATACCTTATAAAATAAGGCAGCAGAAACAGCAAAGAAATTGCAAGCATTTTCAATTTTGTCTTAATAGGCTTTGGAAGTGATAAAGCAGTTAAAGGAGAAAATGAAGATAGAACGTGCTCACATGAGACTTCGGTTCATTCTTCCAGTGAATGAAGGAAAAAAGCTGAAAGAAAAACTCAAGCCACTGATCAAGGTTATAGAAAGTGAGGACTACAATCAACAATTAGAAATTGTAAGATTAAAATTACTTCTCTTCCTCGTGTTAACAAAATAGTTTATTCTCTGATCATAAATGTGTAACCAACATTTAGAAGGTGTGAATAGTAAGACATTCTCAGAAACATCTTACCTAGAATTAGGTAAAAATGTTAAGGTCTAAGTAGAACTAAATTGTAGTTAAACACACATGATTTTTTTTTTGTTTTCTAGTTAAATTATTTATGTTTAAAGACTTACCCAGATTTTAGGTGAGAATATATTTTACAGTGATTTTTACATTATGAGAAAACAAAGGACTAAAAGTTGGTCAGCCTCATGGGTTTTTTGAGAGCGAGAAGGAGAGGGAGAGAGATATTGATTGATTTGTTGTTTCACTTATTTATGTATTTATTGGTTGATTCTTGTATGTTCCCTGACCAGGGATTGAATCAGCAACCTTGGTATATCTGGATGACGCTCTAACCAACTGTGCTACCAAGCCAGGGCACCACAGAACATTTTTAAAAGGCAGCAAAGCCCTAGCCAGTTTTGCTCAGTGGCTAGAGCAGTGATGGCGAACCTTTTGAGCTCGGCGTGTCAGCATTTTGAAAAACCCTTAACTTGGGTGCCATGTCACATATAGAAATTTTTTGATATTTGCAACCATAGTAAAACCAAGATTTATATTTTTGATAATTATTTTATATATTTAAATGCCATTCACCAAAGAAAAATCAACCAAAAAAATGAGTTCACGTGTCACCTCTGACACGCGTGTCACAGGTTTGCCATCACTGGGCTAAAGCGTCAGCCTGTGAACTGAAAGGTCCCAGGTTCGATTCCGGTCAAGGGCACATGCCCGGGGTGTGGGCTCGATCCCCAGTGGGGAACTTGCAGAAGGCAGCCAATCCATGATTATCTCTCATCATGGATGTTTCTCTCTCCCTCTTCCTTCCTCTCTGAAATCAATAAAAATACATATATTTTTAAAAAGGCAGCAAAGAGCGCATGTCTTTGAGTCCTCACCCAATAGCTTCAGACATAGTATAAAAAGCTTTCTGCAAATTCATGTCCCTAGATTTTGCAGCAACTTTATACATAGTTTCTGTATAGACCTTCAAGCTTCTCTCTCCATCTGGGGGGAAAAAGAGGCCATCTTATTGAGCTATAAAATTTAATGCTGCTTTTGTATGAAAAGAACCAT
Source organism: Myotis davidii (assembly GCF_000327345.1). Lineage (NCBI taxonomy): Eukaryota > Metazoa > Chordata > Mammalia > Chiroptera > Vespertilionidae > Myotis > Myotis davidii. Next base: position 363,177 of record NW_006295827.1, on the reverse strand, counting down.
AGTCTTCTTATCCAACCACTTCATCTTACGGCTGAAGAATCCAGATACCGTATGTCTTTCAACAGGAAGGCTAATGCCTTGTCACAGGAACCTCCATGCATGCTTTGGGACAGGGCGTAGGCTAGTTTGCCGCCCTGTGCATCGTCTTCATGTTGCACTGTAAAGCTGTAGTAGTAGAGACATCTGTAAACTATTGTGTGCTTGTCTTAGAGCAGTGGTTCTCAACCTTGGCTGCACATTAGAATCACCTGGGAATCTTTTTAAAATCCTGATTTCTGGGCCTCATCCTCCAGAAATTCTGTTTCTTTGTTACTAATGTTGTAGCCCCGCCCCATAACAAAGAAACAGAATTTCCAGATGAGGCCCAGAAATCAGAAATCAGGATTTTAAAAGATTCCCAGGTGATTCTAATGTGCAGCCAAGGTTGAGAACCACTGTCTTAGAGGGAGTTAAAGTTGTGTTGATTCTTTTGTATTGCTCTTCGTGTGGTAAACAGCTGTTAAATGTTTCAGGTGTGTCTAATTGACCCAGGCTGCTTCAGAGAAATTGATGACCTAATACAAAAGGAGACCAAAGGCAAAGGTTCTTTGGAAGTGCTCAATCTGAAAGATGTGGAAGAAGGAGATGAGAAATTTGAATGACATTCATCAGTCTCTTCTGCTTTGAAACACTAAAACGTTTTCATTTCTCACTGTCCTGTTTTCTTTCTGTGGTCTGCCAAATACTTGCTCAAATTAGTTTGTTTTCTGCCTTTGTGTTAAACAAAAAAGACTTTGCTAAATTATAATTGTGGTTAATTTAGTTTTATTTGTAAATTGGGATTTTAGGGGAAAATGAAAAATTAAAGACACAGAAGTCCAGAGAAGCATTTTGCTGTCTCATGCCATTATAGCTTTCCAAGGTGAAAGTTATTTGAGGCAGCTCTTGTGAATAAAAAGTTAAGTTTTGTACATTATAATGAGAGTAATTTCAGAAGGATATGTCTGTATAATCAAAAGGGAGTATTTGCTGAAAAAGAAAACAGTGCCTACTTCTACTTAATGAAATGCATGTATAGGGGTAACTATATCTTGGCCTGATATACAGCTTGGATAATGGCTTCCTAATCAGCTAAAAAATATGACTGTGCAACACAAATTTCATTAAACATGCTGCCATAACATAAATTATTCCTGGTTTAAAAAGGTCATTTATTTCTAATTCTTAAAGTTTATAATATATGTTAATATAGTCAAAATTATGAAATCAATAAAGCCACTCTTGTTACTAAACTATGGCTTGAGTTTCTGGACAGCTTCCTCACTCCTTTTCCTTTCTGCCTCTTATCTGGTCAAGTTGAGTTGTTAGCAGGATTAAATAATCAGTATGAGCAGTACTTAGAACAGTGCCTGTTCTGATAAACACCTGCTATATCTTAGCGATATTATTGGAGATATAATTGCATTTATTTTAGTATTAAGACTTAAATGAACATTGTGCAAGTTTTTTTTAAATCTCGTTCTCAAAAGAGATATTCTATAATGTAAATTTATGTTTCACTCAAAATAAACATACAGATGTGTTTTGTGGACAGAAATTTTCAACTGAAAAAGAGTTCTTGACTTGAACATGATGCGGAAGCATATAGAATTCACTGCTAATCCTAATTCCTAGAAATGTCCCATCCTATATAATAAAAGGCTAATATGCAAATTGTCCCCTCAGGTGTTCAACCAACTGGGAGTTCAACCGCTCTCTATGACATGCACTGACCACCAGGGGGCAGTGCAAAGTGAAGGAATGCCCCAGTCAGCAGCAGGAAGGCCCCAACAGGCCCTGATCACCAGCCAGGCCTAGGGACCCTACCCGTGCACCGGGCCTCTAGTTTTAAAATAACTGCCCAGTCCCCTCCCTGCAACCATCCATGGGAACCACCACTTTCTATCTAAGAGTTTGTCTCTGTTTGATTTTGTTGTGTTTTTTAGATTCCATACATAAATGAAATCATATGGTATTTCTCTTTGACTTATTTCACTTAATAGTCTCTAGGTCCATTCAAGTTGTCACAAATTGCCTTGCCTTAGGAAATAGTGAGACTTCCCTGGTTCTGGGAACTTGAACTGCCCCATAGCAGGTGGCCCTGGCCCTAAGCAGCAAGGTGTGTGAGAGCAGGAAGCCCAGCAAGGAGCTGTAGATGAGCTGTTTCAAATTGAGGTCTTGCACTGGATTACGGGAGGTGCACCTTTACACTCTTTTTAGGGACACCTTTTTGTCCATGGCTAAGCTATAACGAGGTTTATTGGTTTTAAGCCATATTTGGAATTGGAATAGGTATACATTTGAAGATCCTCTGGGAAAAACAGCCTCACTCGTGGACACCTCCCCTCACTTATTATAATGTTCCATTATAATAAACATCAGAGTGCCAGACACTCTTCTATGCACTCTGTAGTAACTGACTTGCTGAATCCTCACCACATTCAAGTGGGTTCTATTATCCTTATTCTTAGATGAGGAAACTGGGGCACAGAGAGGTTCAGCCACTCAGCCAAAGTTACGTGGCCTGCAGGAGTTGGAGCAGGGCTTGTACCTGCCATGCTGAGCTTCAGTTCAGAGAACTCCCTTCCTGGACCAGATGGTGTTGCAGGGGTGGGCAAACTTTTTGACTGGAGGGCCACAATGGGTTCTTAAACTGGACCGGAGGGCCGGAACAAAAGCATGGATGGAGTGTTTGTGTGAACTAATACAAATTCAAAGTAAACATCATTACATAAAAGGGTACGGTCTTTTTTTTCAATAGTTTTATTCATTTCAAGCGGGCCAGCCGTAGTTTTCCCACAGCTGTGTTAGAGCATCTCCCTGCACAGCCCCCTGCAGGCCACCCCAAGGGGCCACTCTGGCAGCATCCTGTCCTCAGGTGGGGAAACAAGTTCTTACACAACTCCTATCCTCCACCTAGCACTAAGCCAAGGCCCCTAGAGTTCAGCCTCTGCACCAGGGCCACGCCATGTCCTCTGCATGGAATGCCCAGTCCAAACTCCCTCCTTTTGCAGGTGCCTTCATATTATACCTCTTCCAAGATGCCTTCTGCAATCACCCCAAAAGCATCATAGCCATCATCCTCTATCTTTATCTTGTCACTATCTGCCAACAGATTATATACTGAGTGAGCAAGAGGAAAGGGGCTAAATAATATCAAAAGCAAAACTCAATCCTTTTCCTCCCCTTAGATGTAATATAACTGACAGGCCATCTATCCTTGCAATGGTCAAACAATTTATTTCACTCAACAACTAAGTGCAGAGGGTGCAGTGTCCTGGCAAAGAAAGTCTAGCACACACAGGAGCTCTGTAACAGGAGAAGGCAGAGCCAGCGAGGAGTCTGCTTCTGGTAACTCAGGCCAGGCACACAAGAAGGGTTTATGTAACTGAGAAGGATGTCTTTGCACTCCCACCCCTAACCATGTTCCCTACTGGCCTGTATCACTTTTTTTGGAGAGGATCTGGGTTCAGGTCTGCAAACACTAGCTGGTCCAACACTAAAAGTAGTTTTGTGCTCTCAGGAAGACCTGTGTGCTTGATGAGACCAGCTTAGTAGTAAACACTGCCCACTCATCATTCTGATGATAGGTGACACTTTGAAAGAACTACTTCAAAAACCCTCAATTATCACAAACTAGAGGCCTGATACATGAAATTCATGCAAGAGTAGGCCTTCCTTCCCCTGGCTGCCAGCACCAGCTTCCCTCCGGCACCCGGAAGCCACCAGCAGGCACCCGGGACCCAAGCTGACTTCCCTTGGGCCGCCTGCAGGCACCCAGGACCCGGGATGGCTTCCCTCTGGCCCTGGCTTCGTCAGGAAAAATGTCCGGAATGACGTCCGGTCTAATTAGCATGTTACCCTTTTATTATAGATGTTTTTGCCTTAGAAAACACCATCAGACAGGAGGAAACAGAGACACAGCAAATAAATTCAGATGTTTTATTCAGTAAAGCACATATGCACACATTTCAAACATGGAAAATTAATCTGGGAGTGAATGCCATAACATCAGCTACTGATCATCATGCAGCAAGAGAAGTGAAATGGATCCGCTGGCCCTTGTGACCCCACAGTGCCTGCAGGAGGGTTGAAAAATCAGGATGCTGAATCCCTACAGACTGCCAAAGAAAATGCAACAGAAATGGCAGGTTCCTAATGATGAGAAAACTTACAAATAGAATCAAAACTGATTCAAGTCATACAGTGAAAGGACAAAAGGAAAAAGAAAAGAGATCAATATGATCTGAAACAACCACTTTAATAGTAAGTTGCTGACCTTTCATTGGACCTCCAGTCCAAGATGCCTGAGGACGAGCCGTGCTCCTGGGTGAGGTCACCCTGATGGCAAACGGGCCCTGCCTGGGACACCTGTAACCTGGAGCCCCCAGCAAGACCCTGCAGAGGCCTTGTCTGCAAGTGCCCCACAGCCACAGTCCCCTGGACTTCCTACACCCAGCGGAAGTCTCTTCAGTTACGAGGCCTCTTCACCCAGCAGGTACATAGCCTCCTCCCTCCACCCCAGCCTTTCTTTATATAATTGACTGGCTCTGGGTTTCCACAAGATCTTTGAGATTTGCCTTCTAGGGTAAAGGCCGGATTTTAAAGTGTGTGTCCTAGCCTCACGACAAATCATACTGTCCAGGTATTTTTGGCACTTCCTTTCCTCACACTAACAGTGTTTTTCCTTCCCTGGCTACAGATTCCAGCCATTCCCTGTAATTAAAATAAGGGTAATTAATATTAGCAACAAGTTGGATTGAATAAACCAGTGAAATTGACTTTTTCCACCTGTCTGTCTCCTTTTATATTACTCTGCCAGCTATAAATCTATCCCTAGAACTCCATTCATTGGGATTTTATTAATTCAGTAGCAGCTTAACCTAAAATCTGTTGGTCTTAAAGATAGTGATGTTTCTAAAGGCCAAGCCCAAAGGCTTTCACAATCTTATTTCTTAAGATCCTCAAAGTCTCCAAACACAAAACTAAACTAACAAGTTAGCCATGCATCATGAAAGCAACTCATGTCATACAAATAACTGGATAGGCAAGTCTGATTATTGTGCTTAAAATGTACTAAAAGGAAAAAATATATATTAACATGTTTTAATAATTATTTTAACAATCTGTAGTAAAAGCCCACAATTGTTTTCCATTCAAGCATGCCTGGTTTAAAATGTTCCAGGCCAATCTATATTCCAGACTGCAGGGCTGATTCTAACTCAGAACAGACTATGCAGGCCTGGAATTAAGGGAAGAAGTACTGACAGTCATGCCCAAGGTTTTACTGGCCCTTTTGCTACAGCACTGCTTGCAAGAACACAGAAGTCATTAATGACAATGAGGCAAAGAGCTATCAAGAAAAACAGAATACAAGTAACAAAAGAGGACTAGAAAAGATAACACGTCATTTTTTTTAATGAAGATGGATTAGAAGGAAAAAGGGATAAAGGAACCAGATCATCAAAATGTTATAGCAAAGAAAAATGCTTTGGGTTTTCCTGATATATGGCTAATCAGAATTGCTTTCATTCAAATTTCACAGGCATGATCTTTGTAGAGTTAGTGATCTACTAGTTGCCATTTTCCTTCTGAAGATATGTTAACTGCATAGAAATAAATATTTAAAAAAAGAAAAACCACTCCCTTTTCAAAGAAAACAAGAAATCCTTTCATTACTATTAGACCAAATCATCATTCTCTTTCCATTGTATCATCTGCATTCCAGAAAATAGAACAGCTAATTTTTACTCTACTCTAGAGACATTTACTTAATTTTTAAGCCCTTTTTTTAAAAAATCCTCACCCAAGGATATTTTTTTCCATTGATTTCCAAAGAAAGTGGGAGAGAGTAGAAGAAAGGGGGAGGGAGGGAATGAGGGAGGGAGGGAAGGAAACAAAGATGTGACAGAGGAAATCGTTTGGTTGCCTCCTGCACGTGCCCCGACCAGGACCAGGGATCAGACCTGCAATCCAGGTATGTGCCCTTAACTGGAAATTGAAGCTACAACCCTTCTGTGGGTGGATTGGTACGCTAACCACTGAGAAAACCGGCCGGGGCTTTTTAAGTCCTTTTGAGTGAGGAAGCTGCTTTAACTTTTATAATGGAGGGAAGGGACAACAGAGGAGAAAAAAACAGTGGAACTTTCTGTGCCAACTAAACTCCACAAGACCAGGTTCCTCACAACTCCTGTAGGAAATGAAACTTAAGGTCTTTACCATGTAGGTGACTTTTAAATATTGAACATTTTACTCAAGATTTTGAAAGAAACGAGTCTGTCTTACCTAGAGTAGTATTTAAATGTGAATTTTTTTTTTCAAAAGAAAATTTAGAAAGATGTGTGTTTCCTTGCAAGCAAAACAGAGAAAAGGGTATTATTGTTGGTACTATGAGTATTAAGCCACAGACACGTAAAATCCACAAAATGGATTGGTGGCTTGGGAAATGCAATATCATGTCAAAGGTGCAGACTGTTTCAAATCAAAGCAAACTTCAACCCCTCCAGCAATGAACTGCCCCTGAGATCCTGGTAAAGACAGCATGGCCTGCTCTGAGGCAGGGAGACCACTGCTGGCGCTACGTGGATCATCCCACCAAGTCCACAGGGGAGGCTGTGGGGATCGGACTGCACCTAGTGTGAAGCACGTGCATCATTGGACCAATTTCTGAATAGGTTTTTATAAATATATACAAATCAGTTACAGGCACTTGAAATGTCTTTGGCTGGAATAACCCAACATTGCAAAAGAATGGTATTCACAGAGTGTCCAGGCCCAGGCTGGCGTCAGCAGGCAATGCTTACGGTTTGCTCAGTCTCTCAGAAAACAGGCAGTTGTGGAATTAGGCATCAGCCAAAGCAACCTAGAAGAGAGCAAGATAAGCAACCCAGTCACACAACAGAGCCTAGGGAGCTGGGTCCCCACCCAAGACCAGGGAGCCACACCGTATGCATCTGTCCACGAGGGGAACTATTAAAAGCCCTAATGTAGTGGTTCTCAACCTTCTGGACCTTTAAATACAGTTCCTCATGTTGTGACCCAACCATAAAATTATTTTCGTTGCTACTTCATAACTGTAATGTTGCTACTGTTATGAATCGTAATGTAAATATCTGATATGCAGGATGGTCTTAGGCGACCCCTGTGAAAGGGTCGTTCGAGCGCCAAAGGGGTCGCGACCCACAGGTTGAGAACCGCTGACTTAAGGGGTGGGGGGATATCATCTAGGTGGGAATGAATAAAAATTTAAGTTTCCTGCCAGAAGCAGCTGATCTAGTGGAACCACTGTGCTGAACCCAAGAGTTAACTATTTCCAAACCTTGATGAGCACTCTGTGAGATGATTTCCCAAGCTGATGAAGTGGAGGGGGCAGCCCTCCAGGGGCAGCTGCTCTCCAGTGGGGATTTGAGAGCAATTCGCATAGTCAGTACTTATTACAGCTAAGGTTTGGGTTGAAAACCCAATACCATAATTTAGACTGAGGGTAGAATACTTCTGAGAAAAAGACAGGAACTAATTTCTCTGGAGGGAAACTCACAATTGGTGCAATAAGGACTGAGACATTCTGTCCACAGACACCTCTAGCCAAATGCTGGGCCAGACCCCATCCGATGCTCACCTTCTCAGGACAAAATTCAGGACTGCTCTGACGCAATTTGCTAGGTCTGCCCTTGATAACCGCATAGCAAAACATTGTTATCACCATGACGAAGAGGAAGTAACTGGTGTGCATGAGATGCAAATTTATTAATGAACGGTCATCCTAGAGGGAATAAACCAGAAACATCAGCACTGAGTTACTGAAAGTTTTATGCTGGGTTTCTGGAGATACGGTTCATCACCTCCAGATATGCTTTAACTTTAATTCTTAAACTGGAACAGAAATTTCTCCTTCTAAACTATTAGAGCTAGCTCTCATTCAGTGAAGACGTGATGTTCTTGAGACCACCTCCCCTCCCTTCCTAAAGCAGTCCTCTGCCCTGGCTTCTGCACGCCACACTGCCTGAGCACCCTCTCCCTCCCGCCACTTGGTCTCCTCCCGAGAAGGCTCCCGCACCTGTGATCCCCACTCTTATGTCCTCTTCCTCTGACTACCCTCGGGGTGCATGGCTGACACCCCATGCCTGTGTTCCTAACCCCTCATAACTACCCGACCAGGAAGGCCTCTGCATCACCTCTCCCCAGAGGCAGCTTCCCTCCTTCCTTCCGCCTTTTCCCCACTTTTACAAGTCCTGCCTGAAAACATCTTTTGATCTCCCACATGCAATCAATCACCCTGCCAGCTGCTGCGAGATCCTGGCCATGCTTCCATTCCTTTTCCTTCCCAAATCTGTAGGCCCCACGACATTCACACTAATCAGATGGGCAGACCAATCTTGCTAGCACACTGCTTTACAAATCCCCCTACAGCCCAACACAGGTGGGGATTGCCTCCTCTGAGGGAAAAGTCTAAATGCTTCAAGAGAGGCATAAAGGACTTTCTGGAACCTGACCTCCACTGCTCACTCCCGCAGGCTCCTGGCCTACCAACTTCTACAACTTGATAACAGGGCCAGGCAAAAAGGCAAGAAACCCATCTAACATATACTGACAGGAAGAGGGCATTTATAAAAAAATCAATATAGTCTGTAAAAGTGGGCTCCAGTGTAAGCCAGAAGCTAAACTAGCATGTTACCCACTAGTCTAGATTACAGTGTTTTCCTCCCCTTTTCTCCTCCTTAAGTAACATCCTATTCAGCCCTCACTACCTATCCAAAGATTTACTTTACCCTTATGAATTCCGAACCACTCACTGCTCATACTAACACTAACCAAATATTCTCCTGAGTGGCTGTGTGCATAAGATTACAAGCATTTCTTGTAACCCCCATGGGTTAGGCACACAATGGCTGCTCAATAAGTAACTGCTGCTGAGCAAAGCAGAAAACAAAGAACAGAAACAGTTTTCTTAACCAAAAAGGTAGCATGTTTTTCCAAGTGTCCACCACTCCACCTCGCCTTTTATTAACTTCGCTAGGAATCTGAAATGGCAGGGGCTAAGCTAACCCAAGCATGTAAACACCACCTACTCTAACAATACCTGGACGCACATGCATACACACATGATTTTTCTCACTTACATCTGGAACAATAACTGTTAGCTTGGGATTTAAAGTGTGATAGACTTTTCCAATGGCCCCTTTATAACACCAGAAAGGATTGTAATCTTGAGCATATTTTGTGTTGGCATCTCTAGCAGTCATGAAGATCTTGTACCAGAGCGTGGCATTGCTGTATGTGTCCGGAACACAGTGCGGTGGCTGTCTGCAGGGGAAGACGGGGAAAGACGTGCTCAGTGGCCTGAGACATTTACTGTGTCTTCCCCACAGCCCCTAGCCCAACACTGACCACAGCCAAACATGTGGAAGGAAGAAACAGAAGACATAAATGTTTCTTTCAGGTAAATACCATGTTTTTAGTTCAGGGACCTTTTACTATTTACTTAATAAGCATATAAGAAATAGGCATTTGGCATTTGAGAGTTTAGGTGTTAGATTTTTGCCTTCAGATTTCAACTCATAGTCCTCTCACATATGATGTGGCCAAAGAAGAACTTGCTCCTTTTAAGCGCATTTTCCCACACTGTCTCAATTCTCAATTACAACAGGAAGTTTGACATACAAACTTCTCCATCAGATTTACAACCAAGAGCAAATAATGTTTAACTTATCTGATCTTGTCCTCCAAACCTCCAAATGTCTAAAATAGACAAATACCTAATTATTCTTATTGAAAAAGGATTCACCATCCGATTTTTTAAATAGGCTACATCTTGCATATTTCATGTATTTATAGATCATTATCTCCTTTGCAGAAAAAGGGAGGCAAAAAAATGTAAAGGCAAAACAGTAATACTGACAGTTTTGTAGTTGCTCAAAATATAGGAAGCAAAAATTCCAGAAATAGTTAACTGTTCCATAGAAAATAAGATTTTACTTATGCTCTCAATTTTAAAAATAACTCCTTCTGGATAATGGACATGAACAAAATCTTTATCTTCTGGGAGCCTTAACTCTGGATCATTCTAGTCATGGGATCCATTCTTCCTTATCTTTTCTGTGACGTGCTTCTACCAACAGGAGAGGCAGCCTAAGAACAAGTACAACGACCAACCTTGCTGAGGAACTAACTCTCTGCTATTTACACGAGAACTTCTACCTCAGAACTCCTTAGGTCCAGGTAAAGGGATGCAGTGTGAGCCCCCCTAGAACTTGCTGCCAAAGTACCCCAGTCACATTCATGGTCAGTGGAGCTTCTCATACACCTGTGGGCTCAGAAAACCACTTACACTGTGACGGGGAACACACCGGGGTTGGCTGTGAGCGTCATGCAGGCTGTGAACACCACCTGCTCACAGTGACTGTGAAGGGCACAGTCATCCGAGCTCCAAGCTGCTGGCAGGGTAAAGGTAATGTTTATCTCTTCGTGAGCTTCTCTGCCTATGGAAGAGAAATCAGGGTGGATTTATTTTTCTTTTGATAAAGAAAAGCAAGAATCCATATTTATTATTCTCTGGGATTTGAATGAATCCTGACATCAAATCCACCCAGGAATCACCTTTCAACCCACCAAAGCAGGACTCCTGCCTCTGTGGGATTTCAGGAACAATACCAGTTCTGAGTTGGACTCTGAGGCCTGCTCACCTGGCAGAGCTACCAAAAGGCAAGCAGAGAGGGGCCATTTTCAGCCAGGTGTGGGGGTGCTAAGCAAGAGCCCAGGCAGTGCCCCAGCTGGGAAACTGGGGGCTGGTGGGTTATTATCACCACTGTGTTAGCTTTTGCACAGCACCTTTCCATTTTCAAACTGCTTTTATATTTATTACTTCACTTAAAATGTACCACTGCCCCATGACATGAGCAAAGAAGTGTTACTGCTCCACTTTTACAAATGAGCAAACTGAGGATCGGAGGATCTAACAGACTTAAGTAAGGTCATGAACCAGTAAGTGATGAAGCTTAAATGAAAACCAAGGTATTCAACGCCACAGCAGAAGAGAAACGGCTACTTGTAACATAGAAAACCCAGGAGTTGCCCTTACCTTATTTCCATAGGAGCAGCTCTCACCTATAACAACCAATAGGAGGCTGGCAGACTCTCCCAAGTCTTTCGGGACTTTAAAAGGCTCTTGGTAACCCAAGACCATTCTTCCAAGACCCGGGCCTCCAGCATGCAGCCTTTCCTGATTAGTCCCTCTTCCACTACCCTCTCACCTTGTCCTGAATCACTTACAGTTGATTATGGGTTTGGTTCTGGTGAAAGGGCAGTGCTCAATGTTTTATAGGTGTTTCTTTTTATTATTATTTAACAAGCACTTCCAGTCAAACCTCAGTTTTCCAACATCTCCCATCTCAAACAATTCGGTTCTTGACCAAGTTGTTCACGGAAAAATGTCTCAGTTGTCGACATTGATTGAAAAACCAAACTTTGATTTTTAACCTGACAACCCTTTCATGGTGTCACCTCAGCATGACAGAAAGTGTCTCTCAGGCAACAAAGGAGAGAATGCTTTTGTTGCTGGAGAAAGTTATGGTTAGCACAATTTTAAAACATAAAGAGGCCATCAAGAGTGTTAATGTTGCTAAGGGTGTGAAAGAAACAGTGATCACAGGCACTTTAAGAGGTAGAAGAATTGTTGTTGATTTGGGTAAATGAATTAGCCAGTGACAGCATTTCGGAGGCAGCCATATATAAAAAAGCAAAGATGCCACATGCTTCTTGAAAGATATCCCTAACGTCATGTTCAGTGAACTCGTGGGACTTAAACCACAATCTATCCAACTGCCAAAGGTGTCCTGGGACAAGGGAAGTAGACTCAGAGCCACTGGAAACCTCTGTCCTGGATTCTCTTGAGCAGTCGCAGAAGCAGTTCTGCCTCTGCCAATTCCCAGGAGAGGGAGGCCACGTGGGGAGGTGGAGAGTGCATGGCCTCTGGAGTCAGACCACTCTGCAACCTAGCTAACTCCTTTCAGGTGGTTTCTGCTGGAATTTGAGTTTATTTTCTTATCTATAAAATGGGGGTAATACCTCCTCTCCTGTAGGTTGGTATGAAGACTAAAGCAGATAACGTCTTTTAAAGGGCTGACACCTAGTAGGTGCTTTACATCCCACATCCTAGTGCAGGGAGATAATTCATGTGTTTTCTGGGCACAACACTTCTAAGCATATATTCCAGACGTTTCCTTTTCTTGAAAGCTAATCTGACTGCTGTGAGTGAGCCAATGTGGGTCCCAACTTTCAGGCCATTTTACCTTTGTATCTGTTGGAAAGCATCTCATCAGAGCTGGTTGTTGTAAGCTAGTTTCCTTGGCTTTGTCGGATGTGTTACTCATTTAATGTTTTTAAAAGTGATACTAAATAGGTTACTTTCAGAATAGCTTACTGCAACCTTATCATCTCATAAATAAAGCAGGCCTGTATGGGAGGTCAGCCATGTGAATCTTTAAAGAAGGTGGGCAGCAAGGAGTGCCTTGTTCTCTAGCAGGTTCCCTGTCATAGCAGGAGAAACAGAATCAATCCAATTTCAGGAAGTAGTGGTTTCTGGAGGTCCCAGTCCCACATCCTGCCTATTTAAAAAATAATAATAACAACATTATTGAGATATAATTCACACGCCATATAATTAACCTATTTGAAGTATACAGTTCACTGGCTTTTAATAAATTCATAGAATTGTGCAGTAAATTTCAGAACATTTTTATCACCCCCAAAAGCACTGTCACTCCCCATTTTCCCCCAACCTGACCATCTCTTGGCAACCACTAGTCTACTCTGTTGCTGTGAATCTGCCTATTCTGAGCATTTTATAGAAATGAAATCATGTAATATGTGGTCATATGTAGTCATTTGTAACTGGCTTCTTTCACTTAGTATAAATGTTTTCAGGGTTTCTATCCTTGTTGTAGCACGTATCAGTACTTCATTTCTTTCTATTGCCAAATAGTATTCCAGTGAAAGGACATACCACATTTTGTTTACTCACTTATCATGAATTATGCTGCTATACCGTAAACATTCATTCACAAGTCTTTGTGTGGAAATATATTTTCAGTTCTCATGGAGTAGAATTGCTGGGTCGTATGGTAACACTGTTTAACTTTTGAGGAACTGCCAGACTGTTTTCCAAAGTGGCTGCACCATTTCACATTCCCATCAACAAAGTATGAGGGTTCCAGTTTCTCCACATATTTGCCAACACTTGAGAGTCTGTGTAACCTCTGCTAACCGTACATTTTATGCCTATTATACAAAAACCTATCAATACTTTTTTCCTGCGTTACCTTCCCTGCCTCACCTCTGTCTCAGGCACAAGTCAGAACCATAACCAATCTGAGACCCAGCACTGATCCCATAAAATAAGATTCAT
>NW_006295827.1:335237-348280 GCF_000327345.1 Myotis davidii | reverse complement strand
TGTGGTTTGGGGTCAAGGAGCCCTTCGACCTCCTGCTCAGTGGCCTAGAAGATACGGCTGTGACGACTGTAATGGAGCCAGTGCTACGAGGCCCAGACTGCCCTGGGGAGCCGGGCAGTCTAGAGGGTACAGTCTGTCTTTTCAGGACAACATTAAGTGGACCGTGGACTGTGGACTGTGGACTGTGGGCCGTGGACCGTGGGCCGCTCGTATGCACACCACCCTGGACCACACCCACCCTTCGGGGTTTGGGAATTTCTCTGGGAAGCATCTGGGGCTCCAAATAGCCCCGTTCCTGGGGCCCCTTCCTTCAGTCCATGACCCCCGTCAGTGTGAGGACCACTAGCCAACCTGTAAAACATTCAAACATCTTGCTCTCCTTGGTTCTTTTTCTCTATGTGCTTGCTGATCCACAGCGTCTGTGCTGCATAGTTTAGAGTTTGAGAAATTAGCAGCAACCTTCCCCAAGATGAGGCTTTTGCCGCATGATTTTTTTCTGAATGAATCAGGGCAAGATGCTTTTCAATGGCTGACATTTTACCCAGAATCCATAAAACAGCTGTTAGCTGTTATCAACTCTATTTTTAAGTAATGTTAAATCATAAGGCCCATAGGATCATCTTTATTCAAAGAAACCAATTAAAATTGTATTAACTTTGTGTTCAAAAAATAAAAAAAAATTAAAAATTAAAAAAAAGAAAGATATCCCTAGAACATGTGCTAAAAGTGATCCGTCTAAGGCTAGTAAGGGGTGGCTCGATATATTTAAGAAAAGAAGTGTTTGTTTATTGATTAAACAGTACATTAAACATGTACTGTATAAAAGAAAGGTTAAAACGGAATCAATCTGTGGGTTGGGAACAGATTAATTCAATTTACATTATTTCTAATGGGAAAAATGATTCCGTTTTCAAACAAATAGCTTCTCCGACAGCCTTCCAGAATGAATTAAGTTCAAGAATCAAGGTTCCACTGTACATATAGCATTTGCTTTGTGCCAAGAACTACAGTAAGCACTTGATAAATATTAACTCGTGTTATCCTTGTCTCTTCGGCATAATTCCAAAATGCTAAAGGGAAGAGACCAGATCTTAGGCTTATGCTAGTTCATTCCATAAGCTGAGCTAATGGTGGATGTTCAAGTTTGTAAACTAACAGCAATATTTATAGTATGTATTGCCATCTCCAACACGATAGCATTGTGTTTGTAAACCAAAAACAGACTTTATAATTTCTTCCCAGTTTCTCATTTCCATAGGCTTTTTATTGAGAGCCTACTGTGTGCCAAGCACTTTATTAAGGGTAGACACATGCAAAAATCAAAAACAGTCTGAGTAAAACCATCTACTGCTAATACTCTGTCCTCTGACAGTTGTTGCTTGAGAAAGTCTGAAAGGAAACTGGTGAACACACACATACCTGAAAGTCCAATCTGATGCCCTAAGATGGTCGAGTACAGATGGGTGACATTGCGAGAGTACCCTCCAAAGGGTTTGAGTGGGTCCAGGGTGAGGGTGATTGCAACTGAGATGTTAACTGGGCCTGAATCCTCCAATGTCTGTGGGGACTGGGTGGACACTCTGGCCTGCCCGCTGGTCATTGTGCTTTCCGGAGTTGTGGTGTCATTTGTGAGATGCTTTAATGTTTCATTCTCTGATACACACAAGTCCAAATCATTAAACCGCAACAGAAAAGTATTCCAATCCTTCCGAAAATGAAACAGAGAGAAAAAAGCGTGAGCAGTCTGAAAGTGCTGCCATGACCCTCGAGGTCGCATCACACAGTGGGGACACCAGGTTCAGAGTCAATCTTTTACAATAACAGAGACAATAAAGC
Organism: Myotis davidii; assembly: GCF_000327345.1. Taxonomy (NCBI): domain Eukaryota; kingdom Metazoa; phylum Chordata; class Mammalia; order Chiroptera; family Vespertilionidae; genus Myotis; species Myotis davidii. The sequence continues at coordinate 346,444 of NW_006295827.1, read as the reverse complement.
CATTCAGCCTCTTGCACTGCCACAATAGTGTGGTTTTCCAAACCACTCTCATATTCATAACCGAAAATATGAATTCTTCATTGGCATGAGATATTAAACTGTGGGAAACTTATTCAAGAAAATATGTAAGAAACTTATTCAAGAAAATATGTAAGAAAACAAAACAGTATATTATACTTACAGAAAATTATTCAGCCTCAGAAATAAACATGAAAAGAAAGCTTGAACAAAAGTAGTAAAACATTAAAAGCATTAATCTAAACTCATTTAGCAGTTGCAATTAGTTTTGTGTGTGTGTGTATTTTAAATAAGGCTTCCTCAAAAGGTCAATTTTAGCCCCAGCTGGTTTGGCTCAGTGGACAGAGCTTTGGCCCACAGATTGAAGGGTCCCAGGTTTGATTCCGGTCAAGGGCATTTACCTCAGTTGCAGGCCTGAGGCAACCAATCTATGTTTCTCTCTGTCTTTCCCCTCCATTCTCTCTAAAAATCAATGCAAAAATAAAAAAAAATTTTTTTTTAAAAGGTCAATTCTATACACCTTGCCTTCTCTCGAGAATGTGAAACCAAGTAAATACCAATACATGGGATTTTTTCCCCCCTTGTCACGGACTTGGGATGCTACCTTAGAACAGAAACAATTTCCAAAGGGAGAAAAAAAGAAAAAGATGTTTTCAGGCTTCCCTTAATATCTACACCCTGTATTAATGGTTTAAATCATAAGCAGTTTTAAAAACACAGACAGCTTATTATGTCATGGTTAAACTGATATCAACATAGTAAAGTACCCATCAGGATTTACTTTAATTTTAGCAGAAACAGCAACAACAAACCTAACCAAGGTTGTGACATTCTCCCAGGCAACATTCGTCTACAAAAAGTTGCCAAATGTGAAGACAAACCAAGTGACACCTCCAATTACACTTATACTAGCATTAATTAAATGCCATTTGAGCAATCCCCAAGCATTCAAGCGAGTCTACCTCTAGAACATCAGTAAATCAGTATATGGCATTTAGTAAGATTACAACTGGATGTATCAAATTACTTTTTCCCTAACACAGTGGTCGGCAAACTCATTAGTCAACAGAGCCAAATATCAACAGTACAACGACTGAAATTTCTTTTGAGAGCCAAATTTTTTAAACTTAAATTATATAGGTAGGTACATTGTTATTAACTTAATGAGGGTACTCCTAAGTTGGACTTAGCTAAAAACATCCTCATTTTATAATAATAAAGCCACCAACACAAAATAATTACAATTCTTAAATCTATGCCAAAAATACCTGTAAGATTTGCAGCTGGTTGGAAAAATACAGGCAACTTTATGCTTCGAGTAGGTACTTTTGCCACCCGCGCGCTTTGCGGACGCGACTAGTACTAACCACTGCACAATGAGACTCCTGATTGACTGGCTCACTCAACTTGTGCATGAATCGCACGAGCCTCCCGCGCTGCGTATCCCGCGGCCCGCCTGCACCGCGTCTCCCGTCACCCGACCGACCCGACACCCCCAACTTCTTCTAATGCCACTTCTTCAAAAAAGACTCACCCAGGCTGAAAACCGACTTCTGCGCATGGGCCACGAAGTTTCAATCGCATGTACGTGCGCCCGCACGTGGTATTTTGTGGAAGAGCCACACTCAAGGGGCCAAAGAGCCGCATGTGGCTCGTGAGCCGCAGTTTGCCGGCCACTGCCCTAACACCTACATTCTAGTGTCATCCCTTCATACTCCAGACACAAGGAAACTAAAGTCCAGTGCAAATTACCACTTTCTAATTCCACAGTTGAAGGCAGAATCAGAGTTAAGTTTCCTAACTCACAGACCCAAACTCTTTCCATATACCTAGGATCCTCACTTGAAAATAAATCACTAAATTAATCATAGCCAAAGTTCTGCAGCATCTGGCAATGCTTTCCTGTAGAGCTCCATTCCATTTTAAAGTCTGCCAAAGCCAATGTCAGGCCCCACTTTGATTTAAGGGCTAATTTTCCAGGCAACATCTTAACCACTGGCCTTGGCTGAGTGTTCAACATAGTCTCCAGCTCTGAGAGGAAGCAATGCCAGTATACCGCAGAGCTGGGATTATGACTAGAATGTTCATTTCAGCCCGGTTGGTGTGGCTCAGTGGTTGAGTGACGACTTATGAACCAGGAAGTCACAGTTTAATTCCTGGTCAGGGCACGTGCCTGGGTTGTGAGCTCGATCCCCAGTGTGGGGCATGCAGGAGGCAGCTAATCAATGATTCATCACTGATGTTTCTCTCTCTCTCTCCCTCTCCCTTCCTCTCTGAAATCAATAAAAATATAGATATATTTTTTTAAATATATTTCTTTGATTTCAGAGAGGAAGGGAGGAGAGAGAGAGAGAAGCATCAATGATGAAAGAGAATCATTGATTGGCTGCCTCCTGCATACCCCCTACTGGGGATCGAGGCTGCCACCCAGGTATGTGCCCTTGGCCAGAATCGAACCTGGGACCCATCAGTCCGCAGGCTGACGCTCTATCCACTGAGCCAAGCCAGCTAGGGCTAGATATATTTTTTAAAAAAGAATGTTCGTTTCATAGGTACTGTGGGTATATCCTGTTTGCACAACCTTTAAAAATTCAGGCAGGGTCAGAGAAGAGGGAACATGAGCCAGGCAGTATGTCTCTTGTAAGAAACTCTTTGAAAGGGATTCATGGTGGAAATAGTTTAAATGTGTTACTTTAACTGTGTTAGGGAGCTCACATGTGAAGGTGGTCCCTCCACCTGAAAGGAATTAATCACTATGATCTAGAATGCCACAAAGCACAAGACAAAATAATGACCCCTATACACTGAGTAGAACTCTCCTCTCCTTCACAAGGCACACCCAGTACAGCAACAACGCAATTCTAGTCTCTACTCCCATGCCACTCCCAACAACAAACATACACAAGAAAAGTGTAAGAGGAGGCACTCAGGGAATCTACTAAGAGAAGAACAAATCTGTCCTAAAAGAAAACTTAACCACCAATAAATTCACCATATCATTAACTGAGCATAATTTCTAACAAGTAAAACAAATTTATTGATAGGTAATATTGTCATTCACCTCTATTAAACAAGAATTATTAACTTTTTGGTTTCTGACATGCAAAAATACACATCACTGTAAATCTGTGTTATGAGTGTTCACACAATTATGTATTAGATTAAGGATTAAAAGGCACTGTCCTAATAATTTTTTTTAAATTGACCAAAATGTAAAATCTAGAAGGTAAGTTTGTAAGCAAGAGAAGTTCTCCTTGATAAAAAAAAAGACAAACATATTTGGAAATAAGATCCCACTTTCTAATTTCTTGAAGATCCCTTCTTATCTATATAGTTAATAAAACTCCATGCTGATGATGATGTGGGCTTTAAAATAACAAATGTTTACAGTTGTTAAAAACTGCAATAAGCTAATTTCATAGGAATATAAACGAAGCTATTCTCTAGATTCGTTACAAACATTTTGCAAATATACTTTCCAAAATACATGATTCATTGCTGAAGTAGTCTAAGTGAAACTGGTAGCCTCATCTGAATCAATAACTATCTGAAAGGGAGATAAAGACAAAAAATTCTGTATACTGACCTTTCTCACTGGGATAAAAAGTCATAACCAAAGAAAAGGATGTGAAGAGCCCAAAGGGGTTATTCCCCTAGATAAGGTCCAGCCAGTCTGAAAGAACTTAGAATGTACCATACCTCCATATGTAATACTTTCAACAACAAAGATTTCTTTTAAAAAAAGACTATACTATACCTCTGCCATTCCCGGTGACTTAATCTCCTTGATTTTGAAGAAATAGCCCAAGGTCAGGAAAGCTATTGCCATGGCGCTCACACTGATCATAAAGACCACCAGGGGAGGCCGACTGCTGATGTATAGCTTCAGGTTCTCCAGGGGGTTGATGTTGAACATTATTCTGATTGTCCACCTGAAAGGAATTAATCAGAAGATACTGACTTGCCCAAAGAAAACCCATGATTTTCACTTTTTCCTTTCACGGTGTTCGGCGGGGGGGTCACTGGTACTTGAGAAATATTTGATCCGAAATTTTCAAAAGACTAGCAAGAAAAAACACATTAACTGTCATTTCCAAATGGTAACCTCTTGAAAGATAGGCATTCCCTTTCAGTTTAATCTTCTAATTATTCTATAAAGAATATTTGTTACTTCCATGTTACTTAAGGAAATATTTAAGTAGGTTAGTAATTTGACACAAATACATGCCAACACATTACAAAACTAAATTGAGGATGTTCTCATTTCCTACCACTGAAAGCTGAATACCATCTACTCAACACTGTACTGTTTACTGCTATACTCTTGTCCATTCCAGCACCAGGCATAGAGAGGCACTCAATAAATACCAAATTTCACCTTTATTTTAAATTGCATCTACTTGAAACCAAACTTTAACCCCCGCCCCCAATATATGAAGCTTTTATTCCATCTGTAAAATATTGCAAATAAGTGTGACAATTCACTCAGTATCTTGCTGTTTCTATAGCTGGACAACTTACATATTCATCAGCCTGTTGAACTGTTCCTTTTTCAGAAACATAGATACCATCCAAAAATTTTCTGATATCCTTGTTAACTGTTGTGACTTGCTGAATCAAAGCAGCTGATTTTGATACAAGTTCAATGTCATTTCCTTCAAGAATTAACTCATCTTTCCGGGCTTGAGATACTGAACAAGCAATGCTTTACCTCATCCAAATTCTTCCGATGTATTTTTTCGCCCCCAAAATTTCTGATTTCAAAAAGAGAATCATTCTCCTGAATAATGACACTGATGGGAAAGTGAAAGTACACCGGCCTTATAACAGAAGCCCAGTGGAACACCCTTGATCATGTTCTGTACATGACTGCAGACTGTACAAATTGTGGCCAGTTACTTTCTATTTCCTCACCATTTGTCAACCTAGAGCAGTGGTTCTCAACCTTGGCTGCACATTAGAATTACCTGGGAATCTTTTTAAAATCCTAATTTCTGGGCCTCATCCTCCAGAAATTCTGTTTCTTTGTTACTCATGTTGTTGCCCCACCCCATAACAAAGAAACAGAATTTCCGGAGGATGGGGCCCAGAAATCAGGATTTTAAAAAGATTCCCACGTGATTCTAATGTGCAGCCAAGGTTGAGAACCACTGACCTAGAGCCTCTTCTTTTTCTTTCCCAGGAGACAGAGTTCTACATTGATGTGATTCAAGTCCCTCTGAAGGGTGCCTCTGGGGCCTTCAGAGTGATGTCCACATATTCTGGGATGTTAACAGTTGATTGCTGAGAATGGTCTTTATCCTCGCAGTACATAAGAGCAAACCAAACTTCTTTATCCACCATTTAGATGTCTTTCTAGGTGAACTGCCTGAATCTTTACTATAAGATGTCTGTCGATTTCTTGTTAATGTTTAGGAGTCCCTTTTATATTCTGGAAACTGAGCATTTACCAACTTTATATGTTATACTATTCATCTGTGGATTTTCTTTAATATGGTTCATGGTATCTTTTGCCATATGAAAGGGTCTTGATTTTTTTAAAACAGTTTATAAGATCTAATTCACCTACCATACAATTCACAGATTTAAAGTACACAATTTAACTAACAGAATTGGGCAAACCATCACTATAATAAACTTTTGCACATTTTCATCATTTCATAAAAAAACCCATACCTTGTAGCAAATAACCCCTTATTTCTCCTAGCTCTCAAGCAACCACTAATGTACTTTCTGTCTCTATAGATTCGCCTATTCTGAACATTTCAAGTAAATGAAATCATACAATGTGATCTTTTGTGGCTAACCTCTTTCACTTAGCATTATGTTTTCAAGATTCATCCATGTAGCACATATCATTACTTCATTCTTATCTATTGCCAAAACTATTCCATTGTATGAAATATTTTATTTATTCATAAACATTTTGTTTATCCATGTCAAAATTTGGGGGATACAGCAAAAGTAGTAATAAGAGGGAAGCTTTAAAGCATTACAGGCCTATCTCAAGAAACAAAAATCACAAATAAATAACCTAGCATTTCACCTTAAAGAACTAGAAAAAGAAGAACAAATGAAGCCCAATGAAGAATATTCTTTGCTCTAGGTCATGACAACTTAATTTTAAACTCAAGGTTTGGAATGAGGAACCTAAAAAAAAAAAAAAAAAAAAAAAAAAATTACAGCAGAATTAAACTACATAGAGAACAAGACAATAGAAAAATTAATGCAACAAAGAGCTAGTTCTTTAAGAGGATTAATAAAATTGACAAACCTCTGACTAGACTCACTAAAGAAAAAAAAGACACAAAATCAGAAATGAAAGAGAAGTTACAACAGACACCACAGAAATAAAAAGGACTATACAAGATACTATGAAGGCTATATGCCACCAAATTTGATAACCTAGAAGAAATGGACAAGTTCTTTGAAATATATAACCTTTCTAGAATGAACCATGAAGAACTGGAAAATCTAAATAGACCAATTGACAGTAAAGAAATTGAAACATTCATTAAAGCATGTCAAAAAGTAAAGGACCATCTGGCTCCCACCAAAATGTAATACCTATCCTTCCTAAGATCTTCCAAATAATTGAAGAAGAGCAATACTTTCGAACCCATTTTATGAGGCCAATATTACCAATAGCAAAACCTGGCAAGGATCACACACACACACACACACACACACACACACACACACTACAGGCCCATATCTCTGATGAATGTAGATGCAAAGTCCTAAACAAAACACTATCAAACAGAACACAACAATACATTAAAAATACATCATGATCAACCACATTAACAAAGGATAAAAGTCACATGATCATATCAATGGATGCAGAAAAAGCATCTGACAAGACATAACATCCACTTATAGTTTAAAAACTCAATAAACTGGTATAAAAGGAAGGTACTTGACCATAATAAAAGCCATATATGATAAATCCTCAGCTAATATCGTATTCAATGGCAAAAAAAAACAAAAACAAACTGAAAGCTTTTCCTCTAAGATCAGGAACAAAACAAGGATGCATCCTCTCATCATTGTTATTCAACATACAGTACTGGAAGTCCTAGACAAAGCAATCAAGCAAGAGAAACAAATTTTTAAAAATACATCTAAATGAAGAAGTAAAACTGTCACTTTTTGCAGATGACATGATTCCCTAAATAGAAAACCCCAAAGACTCCACCAAAAAAAACCTATTAGAAACAATAAACAAATACAGTAAACTTGCAAGATACAAAATCAATGTACAAAAATCCATTGTTTTACTATAGACTAGACCCGTGGTTGGCAAACTGTGGCAAGCGAGCCACATGCAGCTCTTTGGCCCCTTGAGTGTGGCTCTTCCTAAGCCTTAGGAGTACCCTAATTAAGTTAATAACAATGTGCCTACCTATATAGTTTAAGTTTAAAAAATTTGGCTCTCAAAAGAAATTTCAATCGTACTATTGATATTTGGCTCTGTTAACTAATGAGTTTGCCGACCACTGGACTAGACTAACAATAAAATTTCAGAAATATAAATGAAAAAACAATTATATTTGCAATTGCAACCAAAAAAAGAATAAAATACCTAGGAATAAACAAAGAATGTGAAGGACCAATACACTGAAAAGTACAAAACACTGTTGAGAGAAACGGTTGAGAGAAACACTGTTGCAAATTCTAGCCTAGAGAATAAATAAAATCTACTTTCCTGTGCAAGGGAAAAAAAAGAAAGAAACACTGTTTAAGAAGACACAAAGAAATGGAAAGATACTGTGTTCAGTGATTGGATGAATCCACATAATGAAAATGGCCATATTACCAAGAACAATCTACAGATTTAATGCAATCCCCATAAAATCCCAATGGCATTTTCAAAGATATACAACAAAAAATCATCAAATTTGTACAGAACCACAAAAGACCCTGACGAGCCAAAGCAATCCTGAGAAAAAGAGCAAAGCCAGAGGCATCACAATTTTTGATTTCACGTTATACTACAAAGCTACAATAATGAAAACAGTATGGTATTAGCAGAAAAACAGACACAAAGACCAATGGAACAGAACTGAGAGAACCCAGAAATAAACTCACATGTATATAGACAACTAATTTTTCAAAAAGGAACCTAAAACATACAATGAAGAAAGCTGCTTCAATAAATGGTGTTGGGAAAATTGCAAAGCCATGTGCAAAAGAATGAAATTAGACTACTATTTGACACCATATACAAAAATTAACTCAAAATGGATCAAAGACCTAAATATAAGACCTGAAACAATAACATTCATATAAAAAAATCACTAAACTTGTGAATCTTTATCTCAGAGGATTTTATGAAGTTGACACCAAAGGCAAGGGAAGTAAAAGCAAAAATAAATGACTGGAACTATAACAAACTAAAAAGCTTCTACACAGCAAAATAAACTATCAACAAAACAAAAAGGAAACTAACTGAACAGGAGAAGGTATTTGCAAACATTACTTCTAATAAGCACCTAATATCCAAACTCTATATATATAAAAGGCTAAGCGACCAGCTGACCAGCTGACCAGCCAGTAGGTATGATGCACACTGATCACCAGGTGGCAGACACTCAACACAAGAGGTGCCAAGCTGCAGTGACTTGAAAGTGGTGGTTCTCGGGTGATGCACCTCGGAACTAAAAAGAAGAGAGACCAATTCCAGGGTGCGTCACCTGAGAACTGCCCTCTCACAATCCAGGACCCCTCAGGGGATGTCGGAGAGCTGGTTTGGGCCCGATCCCCACAGGCCAGACAGAGGGACTCATCTGCTGGAGGGACCCCCGCTCACTCCACAGATGCCCTTAGAGCCACGGCGCTACCCCACTGGGGCACTAGTATATAAATAATATCCATAAAGAACTCATACAACTAAACAATAAAACAAACAATCCAATTTAAAAGTGGGCAGAGGGCTTTTCTGTGCCAATAGGGCTCTTGCAAACATGGTGAACATTCCTAAAACCCACTAGACTTTCTGTAAGAGGTATGGCAAGCATCAACTGACAAAGTAACACAATACAAGAAGGGCAAGGATTCTCTCTCTGTATGCTCAGAGAAAACAGAGTTATGACAGGAAACAGAGTGGCTCTGGTGGGCAGACTAAGCCAGTTTTCAGCAAAAAGGATAAAACTGCAGAGGGTTGAATGCATTAAGCCCAACTGCAGATTTAAGAGAATGCTGGCTATTAAGAGATGCAAACACTTTGAACTGGGAGGAGATAGGAAGAGAAAGGGTCAAGTGGTCTAGTTCTAAGCTTCATATTTTGTTTTATTATGTGACAACAAAATCTATGTGCACTTTAAAAAAGGGGGACAGAGGACCTAGAAGACATACAACAGATATATGAAAGGTTGCTCAACTTCACTTGCTATAAGGGAAATGCAAATTTAAAAAATGAGATATATTGCCGAAACCGGTTTGGCTCAGTGGATAGAGCGTCGGCCTGCGGACTGAAAGGTCCCAGGTTCGATTCCGGTCAAGGGCATGTACCTGGGTTGCGGGCACATCCCCAGCAGGAGATGTGCAGGAGGCAGCTGATCGCTGTTTCTCTCTCATCGATGTTTCTAACTCTCTATCTCTCTTCCTTCCTCTCTGTGAAAAATCAATAAAATATATTAAAAAAAAATGAGATATCACCTCACAACTGTTAGAATGCCTACTATCAATAAGACAATAACAAGTGTTGGAAAGGTTATGGGGAAAAAAGAAACCCTCTTATATTGTTGTTCCTAAAAAATTAGGACTAGAATTAGCATATCCCCCAACAATCCCTCTTCTGGGTAGCTACCTGAAAATTTTAAAAACACTTATTTGTAAAGATATATGTACCCCTATGTTCACTGTAGCATTATTCGTGGTAGCTAAGACATGAAGCAACCTAAGTGTTCTTTGATGGATAATAGCATAAAAATGTGATACATATATATAATAGAATACTACTCAGCCATTAGAAAGGATGAAATAATGTCATTTTGTGACAATATGGCTGGGTCTTGAGAGTATCATCCTAAGCAAAGTAAGACAGAAAAGGACAAAAAACATATAATTTCATTTATATGTGGGATATAAAACAGAAAGCAACAAATTCTTAGTCACAGACAACAAACAGTATGGTGGTTACCAGAGAAGAGTATGGGAAGATTGGAGAGGGTAAAAGGGGTTAAATATATGGTGATGGAAGGAGACTAGGCTTGAAATGGTGACCACACAATGCAATATAAACATGATGTATTACAGAATTGTACACTTGAAACTTACATAATGTTATTAACCAATGCATCCCAATAAATTTTTTAAAAGAAAAAAATTATAACTACATGTGATGATGGATGTTAATTAGACTCCCTGTGATGATCATTCTGCAATATATACAAATATCAAATCATTATTTGTACACCTGAAATTAGTACGTCAACTATAGCTCTATTAAAAGATATTTAAGAAAACAAATCATAAAAAAAGAAAACAAATCATGAGCAATGACAAGACTAAGAGAACACTAAAAGTTCATTATGAAATCATATTTTAACAATCAAACTCAATTTAAAGACTGAGAGCTGTTTCAAAAAACAGGACCTCTAACCAAATAGCAAAGTTCAACTGGCAAATGACAGTACTTTGTACATTATCGCCACCAAAGGTTGTCATGTAGCCCCAGGACTACACTTAGGTATGTAATTATACTAGGTGTACCAATTAATAATTCGGATTTTTTTAATAGATGGAGTTACACATATGTTGATATATACGCGATTTGATATGTATGCTATTTTGTTGTATTAACAAACATCAAAATTTTATATATCAAATTTGTTGAAGGTGTTAACATCATAGAAATTTTTACACCTAAAAATGTCAAATTTCATGCCAAAAAAAGAGCATTTGCAGGAAGTTTTAATTCATTACTTTATTCTGAAGAAAAGTGCTGCCGAAAGTTATTGTATACTTCGGGAAGTTTATGGTGAACATGCTCCATCTCAAGATACTTGTGAACACTGGCTTAAACGCTTTAAAAGTGATGATTTCGATGTGAAAGACAAAGAACATCCAGGTCAACCGAAAAAGTTTGAAGACCAACAATTACAGGCATTATTGGATGAAGATGCGTGTCAAACTCAAAAACAACTTGCAGAAAGATTAAATGTTGCTCAGCAAATAATTTCCGA
>NW_006295827.1:334068-334784 GCF_000327345.1 Myotis davidii | reverse complement strand
CGTTTGCCTCAAAACAGGAAAAGTTCTATTGGGACGGTATCCACAAATTACCTGAAAGATGGGAGAAATGTGTAGCTAAGGATGGACATTACTTTGAATAAAGCACTTTTGATGTTACTCTTGAAATTATCGTGTTTTCTTTGATTACAAAATCTGACATTATTAACCGGTACACCTAGTACACAGTGAATGAGCTACACACTTCTTGTCAAATTTATTCAATATGCATCTGGGCAAGAACATTTAAGAATTTCTATGCTTATCAAAATAAATCCTAAGTGGAAATTCAATTTGCTAAAAACTTTATCTTTCCTCCATTTTCTTTTCCTTTTTTCCTTTTAATTGGAACGTCATAGTAAAAAAAAAAAAAAGAAATTAAAAATGTAAAAACCCTCGTACATGGCAATGGAATTCTGAGGCATGCTAACCTTGACAAAAACATCCCAAAGATCTAGCATCCCTAGATTGTCATGCTGTCAGGAGATAAAGAAGTGGGTTCGGAGTAAAGAGTCAAAAAGAAGCATTAAGCCGAAACCGGTTTGGCTCAGTGGATAGAGCGTCGGCCTGCGGACTGAGGGGTACCGGGTTCAATTCTGGTCAAGGGCATGTGCCGGGAGCCGGTCCAAGGTCACCTCTCCGAGAAAGGTTGTTTCCACAGGTAGGGATTTTCCCCTGAAGTTAGGGAGGGAATAAAACCTCTTAACTGCCAGGCGGGT
>NW_006295827.1:330993-334058 GCF_000327345.1 Myotis davidii | reverse complement strand
AAACTGTCAACAGAACCTAGAGACACAGAACCTACATGGCAAGAGAACCTGACTAGAACCTGGCTGGAGAACCTAGCGAGGGAACATGGCTACAGAACCTGGCTAGAGAACCTGTAGAACCTGGCTGGAGAACCTAGCAAGAGAACATGGACACAGAACCTGGCTGGAGATCCTAACCAGAACTTCGCTGGATATCCTGACCAGAACTTGGCTAGAGGAACCTGGCTATGATGATCACCCGATGGCTGCCTCCGTGTCAAGAGAACCTGACTAGAACTTGGACAGAACCTGGCTGGAGAACCTAGCGAGGGAACATGGCTACAGAACCTGGCTGGAGATCCTGACAAGAGAACCCAACTATGCTGATGAACTGAACACTGCCTCTGTGCCATTCATTCCTTCTTCGCCGACTCCGTCCACACCTTTGGGGACCCCTGGACCCGCTGGGGTTGGACCCCGGCAGGCATGTGCCTGGGTTGCGGGCACATTCCCAGTGGGAGATGTGCAGGAGGCAGCTGATCGGTGTTTCTAACTCTCTATCTCTCTACCTTCCTCTCTGTAAAAAAATCAATAAAATATATTTTTTTAAAAAAAGAAGCATTAAAAGTTAAGATGGTGCAGGGTTGAGCTTGTTTAAAGAAAGGCTAAGGATGTGGTGTATATATACACAATTCAGCCATAAAAAGGAATGAAATCTTGTCATTTGCAACAACAAAAATGGCCCTTGATGGGATTATTCCAATTGAAAAAAAGTCAGACAATGACAAATACCATATCTAACTTATATGTGGAATCTAAAAACTAAAACAAAACTCCTCCCCCAAAGCAAAACAAGCTCTTAGATACAGAGAATATATTGGTGGTAGCCAGAGGTGGGGGGCAGGGGTGCCGAAATGGGTGAAAGGAATCAAAAGGTAGCAACTTCCAGTAATAAAATAAGTCATAGGGATGACATGTACAGCATGGTGAATATAGTTAATAATACAATATTGCATATTTGAAAGTGGCTAGGGGAGTTTGCCTTACAAGAAAAAATTCTGTAACTATGTATGGTGACAGATGTTAATTGTGGTGATCATTGTGCAATATATACAATATTGAACCATTCTGATGTACACCTGAAACTAATATAATGTTGTATGTCAATTATATCTCAAGAAAACAAAAGGCTAAGGTGGAAGCCAGTGAGGTCCTGAGACTAGTCATGATGTTCCAGAGCAATTGCAAGGCATCCTGTTTCAATGGCTTCAAAGGTTTCTTCAACAGTGTTGGTAAGAGAAACAAATAGCAACTCTGTGAATTAGATGTCATTAAAAACACTCAGAAAATGGCTAAGGAGCTTGTCATATTGCCCCTGGCTGTAGCCACAGTGGCAGAGCTGTGCTCCTCAAAACTAAACACTGGCACTGAAATACCTCACAGACAGCAAAATTAATTTCCTGATTGTTAATACCAAACAGCAATTACAATCAACATCTTTTTTATTGTCCTTAAAATAAGTTAGGCAGTGATTTATGTAACTGGCTGGCTAAAAGAACAAGAGAAACTCATCAAATGAAAACAATTCCTCAGAACCCAGAAATCTACCAAAAGCCAGACTGTGTAGTGTAGCCTATGCTTCTTTATCTTAGGAAAGCATTTAACCCTTAAACGGTTGCCTCTGTCAGTATTTCTAGGCACCTACTGCCCGGCTAACTCATCTGGGTGCTGTTGCACCAACTAGCCCTACCTTTTTCATTTTCCAGCTAATTCTGAATGACCCAGATCCGCTGATCCTTCAAGGCCCACCTCAAAAGTCACTTCCTTTATGATCCCCTTTTGGGGATCATAACCATAACAAAACCCCTAACAGGTGGTAACGCCATGTGCAATTAATTCCTGCCACAGTCTATAGCCTAGTTCTTTCTCTAAGTTCTTTGCCGGCAGAAGCTATACTTGCACTTAGGTCTGTTGTTTTCTCTGCCCTGCAGCTGCAGGTAGAGCCCAAACAGATGAAGGTGGGCTCCGTGGGCAGCTAGCGATCTCAGCACCCAGAAGTGGGCGGCAGCCAATGCCAGTCCACCGCAATGAGGCCACAGAAACTCTTCCGCTACCTTCACTAAGAAACCAACACACTGCCTCCTCACTCCTAGACGGTAAATTAGCTTGGAGTCATGGAGTATAATATATATCTTGGTTGCACAACAGGTCTATTTCCTTCCAAAGCCCGGAGATGGGATGAGGAAGCAGGAAGCTGCCCTTATCCTTCAAGCACTGAGGGAGCATTCATCTACAGATGGGACACAAATGCGCAGACCCCAAGCTGACCCAAAAAAGTGCTACAGGGACCACTGACTGACCAAAGACTCATCACCAGCCTTGCAGTTTCCCCTCCCACTACCTCCCACAGCGGCTCACCGAGGAGTCGGGAGAGCAGCAGTTCAGGACGAGCCACAATCCCCCCGGCCAAAGCAGGCTGCAAAGAAGCCCATCCTTCCTCACTCAGTGGGGCTGCGATCTGCTCGTGGGGAGCTCAACTACAGACATCTGGTTCTCCAGCACAGGCCTCCTCACCAGCTGTCCACCGGCTACGATTATCCCCACGATCCGAAACAGCACAGCAGGCCTCGCTTCGTTCCTGATGCTGCCTACCCAGGGAACTGGGCCTAAATGCCTCTAGACTACCTGGAGGCCATTCCGTAATTTACTTGATGAAAATGTACGTGAAGATAATGATCCACCCGTCTCTGAACAGTGACCAGGCTTGACACATAAAATGCCACGATTTCACTTGAAGTTTCTGCGCGTCCCTGGGTCTCTACCCCGCCCCACTTCCGTCTGAGATGTTTATAATGTGCAAACGTAGAATAACGGAAACACGACCCCAAGTCAGAAAACGGCAAACTACCAAAATGCTCCCGAGGCCAAATCCAAACCATCCCAGCCTCAGCTCCGACCGTGGGAAGTCCAGGCACCTCGAGGGCAGGGAGGGAACTGGGCTGGCAGGGAGGGAACTGTGCTCGAGGGATGCGGTGACCAGGCCGAGGCCACCGGCGCCGGCTAATGCGGGACGACCCTCGCCGGCA
>NW_006295827.1:329768-330977 GCF_000327345.1 Myotis davidii | reverse complement strand
ACCAGGGCCCGGCTCCGCGGGGCCCACGCGAGGACCAGAGGCTGGGCCGGCGCACGCAACCGCCTCACGGGTTAGTCGGGGTCCGGCAGCCGTGCTTTCCGGGTAGGAAAAAAAAAATGCCACCGCCAACGATGCCGTGACCTCTGACCCCTGGCGTCCGACGGCAGCGCGACCGGGACAAGATTCCTCCGCTGCGGGCGGCGGAGACCGCGCCTCCTGATTGGGTCATGTGAGCTGGACTGGAGCGTGCATGCGTGGGCTATGCGCATGCACGCGTGGAGTGTGTGACGTACGTTTGTTTGTGTGTCTTGTTACTGTGCTATAGTGCGTGTGTGGTGCACGGACGTGGCTCTTTTTATGGGTCTGTGCACGTGTTTAGTGTGTTGCGCGTGATGGGTGGGAGTATGGGGCTGTGTGTCTGTGCTCGTGTAGGAATCACTGCTGATGAAAGTATAATTGGGTGCTGTCACTTTGTAGAATAATTTGAAGTGGAACATATACATCCTCCCTGAAGAATATATTACCCTGGAGAAGCACTTCTACGTCTGAACAAGTAAACCTAATGTTTATAGCACCATTTATTTATAATCACGAAGAATTAATTGAGGGGGCACATGCCCATACAGTACAATGTAAAAATAGATTTTGGTATATTCATATGTAATCAAATACAAAGAGCAGTGAAAATTATTGAAAACAGCTGACACAACAGCGGGGCTCAACCTCAGGATGTAATATGCTAGGGAAGCAAATCACAAAAAGATATATTGCAGCATAATCCCATCACACAAAATTCCAAAACATGCTAGTCTAATACTCTTGGAGATACATACATAAGTGGTAGGGCTCTGACAAAAAAAAAAAAAAAAGCATGAGAAAAAAGAGGCACAAAGTTCATGTCACAGCTTAGGGTTAATATGCATTTAAAGGAAGAACATTTGGTCCTGGCAAGTAGCTCAGTTGGTTGGAGCATTGTCCTGATGGAACCGGACAGGGCACATTCAAGAATCAACCAATGAATGTGTAAATGAGTGGAACAACAAATTGATTTCCTCTCTCTCTCTCTCTCTCTGTCTCTCTCTCTGTCTCTGTCTCTCTCTCTCTTTCTTTTACATTTTTTATTTATTGATTAGAGAGAGAGAGAGAGAGAGAGAGAGAGAGAGAGAGAGAGAGAGAAAATCTTTGTTTTTACACACTCATCTACACATT
>NW_006295827.1:326535-329721 GCF_000327345.1 Myotis davidii | reverse complement strand
GAAAAGAAAGAACATTCAACAAACCACCTACCCCAGCCCCCACTTGATTGGTTGATTTAAAACACATACACTGGGCTTTCAGAATGAGGCCCTACTGATGACAAAGTGATAAAAGAAATCTTCCACTTCAAACAGGGGTCCCGTCCATCCACCCCTCTTACTTTTCAAACCAGGAGAAAATGATCAGACACCTCCACACCCCACCTGTTAACCCCAAAGTAGGTGCCACCAGAATTTCACCTTAATTCTTAATGCTTAGGTGAAATTCCTCCAAATTTAAGAATGCTTACCAGTCTTCTGGCTGCCACCCAGATCCAAAAAATTAGATACCTGTCAGCTTCATTGACTTTTTATTAAGGGAGCAAGCGTTCAGCAAGCATGTACTTCTGTAGAGGAAATTTAAACCAGACACCCAGCCCTGCAGACAACTCATTATTTTTTTAAGAGGGGCAGGCCTCAGAACCGTCCAATGGGGCGACCCTACCCCTACAGGTCACATTCTGCATTGTCATGCACAGAGAGTTGCCCAGGAAATTCTGCTCAGAGACAGCTGTGTCACTTTTCCTAATTTAACAATTATTTTATTTATATATTTTAATTTTTATTAAAGTACAGTTGGCATACAATATTATATTAGTTTCAGGTGTACCATAGTGATTCAACATTTATATACCTTACAATGTGATCACCACACTAAGTCTAGTAACCATCTGTCACCATGCAAAGTTATCACACTATTATTGACTATATTCCCCTTCTCCTTTTTTACCCATTCTTCCACCCTCTGCCCTCTGCAACCATCAGCTTGTTCTTTGTTTCTAGGACTCTGTCTTAGTTTTGTTTGGTTTGTTCATTTGTTTCATTTTTTTTAAATTTCACATGTTAAATGAAACCATACCATATTGTCTTTCTCTGTCTGACTTATTTCACCTAGCATAATGCCCTCTAATTCCATCCACATTGTCACAAATGGCAAGATTTCATTCTTTTTATTGCTGAATAATATTCTAATTCCGTGTTGTATAGTAATTTGGATAGCTTTTGTTTTTATAGTCTTAAAATAATTTTTCTAATTTTCTAGTTATAAAACAACCATAATATTAAGTTTAAAATTTTAGAAAATATTGAAAAAAAAATTAAAACCACCTGCAATCCTCAAATCCAATGGTAACTACTGATAAGATTTTGCTGCATTTATTCCTCCCCCCCTTTTATTTCCCCCTAGCATTGAATGGGATTTTAAAACAAATTTGGAACTATGCTTAATATTATCCTAGGATAGTTTTTTGCATATTTATCCTTCAATTTAAACATTCCCCTCTGCAACAATTTACACTGAAATTTTTCAACTTCGGTGGTCGATATTTTTACATAAAATTTTATTGTGTTTACTACTCTTTTCTTAGCATTGCTTGCTAGAAATGAGATTACTGTGCCAAAAAGTAAAAAACATTTTTGTTGTTGTTATTCCTCACCCAAGGATATTTTTCCATTGATTTTTAGGGAGAGTGGAAGAGAGAGGGAAAGCTAGAAACATTAATGTGAGAGAGACACATCGATTGGTAGCCTGCCTCCTGCATGAGCCCTGACCAGGGCCTCGGCCAGTGAGGAGCCTGCAACCAAGATACATGCCCTCGACCAGAATCGAACCCAGAAACCTTTGATCTGCAGGCCTACACTCTAACTCAGGGGTCCTCAAACTTTTTAAACAGGGGGCCAGTTCACTGTCCCTCAGACTGTTGGAGGGCCGGACTATAGTTTTTAAAAAAACTATGAACAAATTCCTATGCACACTGCATATATCTTATTTTGAAGTAAAAAAACAAAACGGGAATAAATACAGTATTTGTATTTGCATGTGGCCTGCGGGCTGTAGTTTGAGGACCTGTGCTCTAACTACTGAACAACTGGCTAGGGCCTTAAATTTGAATTTTATGCATTTTTAAATGATTGAAATATTTTCTAATTTTTTTTATTTGAAAAAGTACTTTCCACTTACATTTGTACTCTGATAACACTTTTTTTTTTGTAAATGTTTATTCCTACAAACATCTTAGCAAAATCACCTGGGGAACATTTAAGAAAACAAAAGGAAAGCTGTTAAAATCATGTACAATGTATTGTCCTTAAAACACATCTACTTTAGGTAATAGTAACCTCAAGAAAAGACCAGTCTTAGAGTAAATGCCAGAATTCAGCCTGGAGAAGTGGTTTGAAAAATTTTACATGCGACTAATAAGCTATTTTGATATTTTAATGCTTTATAGAGATATAACTCATAAAATTCATTTTTTAAAATTGATTTCAGAGAGGAAGAGAGAGGAGAGGGAGAGAGAGATAGAAACATCAATGATGAGAGAGAATCATTGATTAGTTGCCTCCTGCACGCAACCCAGGCATGTGCCCTTGACCGGAATTGAACCTGGGACCCTTCATTCCACAGGCTGACGCTCTAGCCACTGAACCAAACCAGTTAGGGCAAAATTCATTATTTAAAGTGTACAATTCAGAGACTCTTTCCTCCTCCCCATGTGGGAGTCTGTGCTGTGAGATTCTTTCCTCTTCCCCATACGTGGGAGTCTGTACTTGTTTTTCAATAAAATGTCCACCTTTGCTTACCAAAAAAATAATAATAAAGTGTACAATTCAGTGTTTTGTGTATATTCACAATGTTGTAAAACCATTATCACTATTTAATTCCAGAACATTTTTATCATCCTATACTCACTAGCAGTCACTCCCCTTTCTCTCCTCCACCTAGTCCCTGGCACACAAATCTACTTTCTGTCTCTATAGATTTGTCTATTTTGTATATTTTATATAAATGGAATCATGCATTACATGATTCCATTTATATAAATGGTATTTTGTTTTACTTCTTTTTTTGTTTAAATTGTTTTTTCTTTTCTTTTTTTTATTAATTCTTTATTGTTCAAATTATTACTTTGTTTCTTTTTTTCCCCCCCCATAACTCCCCTCCTCCCAGTTCCCACCCTCACTCCCACCCTTCTTCTCCCAGTCCTCATCCATAGGTGCACGATTTTTGTCCAGTCTCTTCCCGCATCTCCCACACCCCTCCCCCCCCCAGAATAGTCAGTCCATTCCCTTTCTATCTCCCTGATTCTATTATAATCACCAGCTCATTCTGTACATCAGATTATTTATTCCCTTGATTCTTAGATTCAG
>NW_006295827.1:317539-325183 GCF_000327345.1 Myotis davidii | reverse complement strand
CCTCTGAGTCTCAGTACGCTGTTCTCTTTCCTTCTAGTTGAAGAATTTCCCCTCAGCCAGCTTTCCTGTGGTTCTGGGTGATGTCCATTCCGTCTTTTAGTTGTATTTTTGAAGTGGTTGTGCAAGGCAGCATTCTCCGGTGTTTACCTATGCCACCATCTTGGTTCTCTCCCTATGTTCGTTTCTTGTTTTACTTCTTTATCACATAGTGTAATGTCATCCTTGTTATAGAGTGTATCAGTATTTCCTTCTTTGTATGGCTGATTAATTTTCCATTGTTTGATGGAATACTACTCTGCCATAAGAAAAGATGGAATACTGCCACTTCCAACAACATGGAGAGACCTTGAGAATATTATGCTAAGTGACATAAGCCAGGCAGAAAAATCTAAGAACCATATGATTTCATCATATGTGGGATATAACACTCGTGGACACAACAATAGTGTGGTGGTTGCCAGAGGGAAGAGAGTGGGGAGGGTGAAGAGGGCCCAATATATGGTGATGGAAGATGATTTGACTTAGGGTGGTGGGCACAGTGCAATACACGGATCTTGTATCATAGAAATCCACATCTGAAACGTATATGATCTTATTAACCAATGTTACTCCAATAAACTTAATAAAGATTTGGACATCGCCCGTATGGTCATGGGCAGTGTTTTTCTTCAATCTAGTAAAAATAAGGTTAATTCACACACAAAAATTCCATTTTTTGTTTTTTTATTCATTCATTACTTGATGGGCTCTGGGTTGTTTCCATATGATTTAATAGATTTTAAAAATCCAACTTTTTATTTCAAGATAAATGCCAATTCACATGCAGGAGTAAGAAATAATAGGTAGAGAACCCATGTACTTTCCCCCAGGTTCCCCCAATGGTAACATCTTATATTGTACAATACCACAACCAGGAAATTTACACTGAAACAATACACTGATTTTATATAGATTTCACCAGTTTTATATAATATCATTTATGGTTTAACATTTATAGTTTACATATGTAAAGTTGTATAATTACCGTGATAGTTAAGATACAGAACAATTTCACATGAATAGGAACCATTGTGCTGCCCTTTTATAACAACACTCAGCTCCCTCCTCAACCCTTTCTGAATCCCTGTAAACCACTAATTTGTTCTCCACCTCTATAACTGTTTTATATATGTAACATACACATATATGAAATCATACAATATGTCACCTTTTGGGATTGACGATTTTTACTCAGTGCTTATCTTTTAAGATACATCCAAGACATTTTACCAATAGCTTATTCCTTCTTATTGAGTAGCAGTCTGTTGTATAACTGAACCACAATTTAACTATTCACCTGTTGCAGGATATGTGAATTGTTTCCACTGTGGGGTTATCATAAATAAAGGTGCTGTGAGCATTTGTATACATTCTTTTGTGTAAAACATACATTTTTCATTTCTCTGTGATAAATGAAATAAATGTTCAACAATGCAATTGGTGGAATTTGTATGATAATTACATGTTTAGTTTTATACTAAGAAGTAGCCAAACAATTTCCCAGAGTAGCTATACCAAGTTAGATTCCCATCAGGATTCTCCACATCCTTGTCAGCATTTCCTTCTGGCCTCCATGGTTTCTAATTAGAAATCCAATGTCATTTAAATCTTTGCTCTAGACATGTCCTTGCTGACTACTTTCAAGACTTTTTGTTTGTCTTTAATTTTGAGAAATATGTGACATGTCTTTGAATAGTTTTATGGGGTTTCTTCTGTTTGGGGTTCATGCAGCTTTTTATTATTATTATTATTATTATTGATTTCAGAGAAGAAGGGAGAGGGAGAGTTAGAAACACCAGTGATGAGAGACAACCACCGATTGGCCACCTCCTGCACACCCCGCATCGGGGACGGAGCCCACAACCCAGGCATGTGCCCCCGGCTGGAATCAAACTCAGGACCCCTCATTCCGTATACTGATGCTCTATCCACTGAGCCAAACCAGCTAGGGCATCATGCAGCTTTTTGAATCTATAAATTTATGCTGTTGACCAAATTTGGTCAACTTTCAGCCACTATTTATTTAAATTTTTTTTAGCCATAGTACTTTTCTTCTCTTTCTGGGACTCCAATGACAAGAATGCTAGATGTTTCATTATTGTTCCAGAGATCCCTCCTAAGGCTACACTCAGTTTTTAATTTTAGTCTATTTTCTCCCTGCTGATCAGATTAATTTCTATCTTTAGTTCACAAATGCATTCCTCTGTCATTTCCATTCTGATATGGAGCCCAATAGTAAGGTTTTTTTAAAAAAATTCAGTTATTATAATTTTCAGTTCTAACATTCTCTTTTGGTTCTTTTTTATATCTGATTATTTTGCTGGGGTTTTCTGCTTTTTATTTCAAGCACATTCATCTTTCTCCTTGATGCGTTTTTTTAAAATGATAGTGTCTTTAAAATTCTTGCCAGATAATCCCAACATGGGTCATCTTGAATAGAAGTGGTGAAAACAGGCAACCTTGTCTTCTTCCTGGTCTTACAGGAAAAGCTTTGTCTTTCACCATATAGTGTTAGCTTTGGGATTTTTTTATACACTTTACCCTTTAATAGTTGTGGTAGTTTTCTTCTATTTCCTTCAATTTTGTTACCTAACAAAATGTTCTGTATCAATTGAAATAATCATATTATGTTTTCCTTTCATTCTATTAATGTGGTATTGCATCGATTATCGAATGTTGAACCATTCTTGCATTCCAGGAATTCCTTTTAGTGTGTGGTTGAATTATATTTGCTAATACTTTGTTGAGAATTTTTTGCATCTATATTCATCAGGGAAATTGGTCTCTAGTTTTCTTTTCTTGTAATGTCCTTATCTAGGTTTAGTGTCGGGGCAATTCAGACCTCATAAGAATGAGTTAGAAAGGTTTTTTCTCTTCAGCTGTTTATTCTTCACCAATAAAGTCATCCTGACCTGGGGTAAAGCAATGATTTTTAAAATTCTATTTTTTTCTACATTTACTAAGCATTTTTCTGTGAAGAAGGCTTTTCCTCCATCAATTAGGTGTCAACTATAGTCCTTCCCAAATGGGTTGGTAGAATGATAACCTCCAATATGTGAGGGTTGGTGTTTTTTTTGTGTGTGTTTTTTTTATTAAGAAAAAAACCCCCACAGTATTTACTTAAAGTTTTTCACAATTAAATGCTGTTTCTTTTGTTCAAGCTGTCCCAAATTTGGCCAGTGGGAATGCTTTCAAGCTGATTCATGTCCTATTGAGATATTCCTATTAGTCTTAAAGTACTTTCTTACTTCCTGACCATAAAAGATATTTCTCACACCATTTCTTCCCCATCCACAGCCCTAGGTTCAGCCTTTTCTCCAAAGAGCACATGGATCAGATTAGATGTGTCCCTGCCCCGCACTGACCAAGATGCAGCTCCCAGCCAGCTATCCACAGATGTACCATCATGCTTTGCCCCAAGCCACCACAGACATGCACATTCAGCCCCAACTAAAGCTGAGTGTCCAGGCCCTGGATAGACTGGTCACAGGGTGGGAGTGGGGAGACCAAGAAGTCATTCTGTGGGGTGATAGGAGGAGGTTTCAAGCCCTCCTATCCCGTCACCCTGCCACCATGCTTCATCCCATCAGCCTTCACTTAAAAGCACAAATTCAAATATAAAATTATTAAGAATTCCAAGATGGCAGACAAAACATTAAAGCCCTAGCACAAGGACCTTCTGAGCACAGGACCCTATGCAACCACAGAGGCCCTGTGTATTTATCTCTATTCTTTTGTTTCTTACTCAATTTTGTAATTTCTTTTCATATAAATCCCAAAAGCTCTTGTTACTTCCAGGTGATTTATATGTGTATCTATTATGAATAGATTTTCCCCATTATATTTGCTAAGTGGCTAGTAAGGAGATAAGAAAAGTCATTTTGTACAGTTACTTTTAATGGCTATTTTAACATTTCATATCTCATACTTTAGTGAAATTTAATAATAGTTTCAATGTCAATTCTCTTAGGTTTTCTACATAGAAAAATCATCTACAAATAATAGCTATCACTTAAGCACTTAGCATTGCTATGTAATGTTCTGAGTCATTTAATCCTTACAACAACCCCTTGAAGCTTGTACTATTATTATCCCACTTCACAGAAGAGGTATGTGAAACACGAGAGACTTGCCTAAGGTCAAAGAGCTGTAAGGTAAGTGGCAGAGTCAAAATTCAAAACTAAATTCAAGCCTTCTAGCTTAAGTTCATGTCCTCAACCACCAGGTTATAACAGCTCTATATTAGACTAACTCCTTTCCCCTCTACCTTTATTTCTGCTTGAAGACTGAGTATCTTAGATGAAACTTTCAGAACAGCATTAAATGTAGTGATAACAAACATCCTTCTCTTGCTATTTTTTCCCCCACTGGATGTCTCTAATTTTTCAAAGTATGACAATGATATCTGTGGCTTAAAAGGAAAACCTTTTTAATGTGAAAAACATTAATAGTGTACATTTTCCTAAGATGAAGAACCAAAAATCAGTTTGGAAAAGGAATGGATCATGAAATTTTATTGATAAGGACTTCAGTTCCCAAGGTTTATTCTAATCACATTTATAGTACATGAAATATCAATACTTTCTGGTTGAGAAAACAAACTCTGGCCATAGTATTGATGCTTAAGAGAAATATAAGCCTCTACCTAAGGCAAGAGTCCACATCTGAAGAATTCAACCGATATATACAAAAAAGTCAATTCAACGTATTGCCTTAAGATATGTAAGAAATCCAAAGAAGACTGCTTCAGTGGGAGGCTGGTACACATTTCATTTAACAGACATAATGTACAATGACTAAAAGAACTATATATTCCCAGGAGAATTAAGAGTGTGCATATCTGGGTTAGCACCTAGAAAGTACATAGAAAATAAAACAGAAAAACGGAGAAAAGCTTTGTGTGAAAATCGTTTGGGCCCACGTTTCTAAGAGCAAGTTCTCATTCATATTTCACAGTAACTCATTCCATTCCATAGGAACTTGGTGATCAGCTGACTCATGTCTTCAGTGTTTATGACAACAGACTTGTCAACTTGATGAATTTTATATGTAAATTTAAGGATAAAAAGTTTTATATGCACCCTAGTTTTATTCCAAAATTACTGACTACAAATTTGTGGTACATTATTAGCAAGATATTGGGAAAACAAAGGAAACTTTCTTTACTGCTTGTGTGATGTGATCTTGTTCCAGAATGGTGCCCTGGGAATTACTCACAATTTCACAGGTACGCTGATAATTTGTAGGAATGATTGCTGGGAAGGAGTATCATAAGCAGCATATTTAAGTTATGAAAGGCTCCATTAGAATCAGAAAAAGTTTTGCATGGATGGTGACGGTAAAGCCTCACTGGAAGAGGTCAGTTAACAGTATGGTGTGCACTTCATGCAATATTCTTTGGTTACAGCATATTAACCACCGGCAAAACTACCTTGCTTACAATATAGACCAGTGGTTCTTAATTGGGGGCAATTTTGCTCCCCACCCCCGGTAACATTCGGCAATGTCTACGATGATTTTTCGTAACTGGGGGGGAGGGGGTACTACTAGTCACTAGTGAGTATAGAGGCTAGGGATGTTGCACCCCACAACAAAAACTCCTCGGGCCCCAAATGTCAATAGTGCTGAAGTTGAGAAACCCAAAAAGAGGTTTATATGACATGTGTCTGGGTTGTCCATAAAGTCAAAAGTACACTATGGAGGCAAAAGGTCACCTGCACTTTATAGTCCTAGAGCTCCCCGTCAGCTCTCATCAGCAGAATCCTGGTCCCTGCTGTCCTTTGACCCAGAGCAAGGTCTCCTTTACATCCAAGAGCTCAATAAATATTTGCTGAATGGATAGAGGAAAGAGGTATGAGAAGCATGGCTCAAAGCCTTCAACTGAGTATACTGAACAGTGAATTAAACTTAAAATTATTCTGAACCTCAATGGTGTCATAGTCTCTGACTATACAGGACCTTAAAATCAGGGTTACCATAGTGTCAAAAATGGAGTCAACATTTTAAGGGAAGTATGTCTAAAAACTTCTACATTCACTGTAGTGGGGCAAACCAAGTAAAATGGTGTTAAAGGCAAACATTCAATACACCATTTTAAACCCAAAAAATGAACATATGAAATGCCATGCACAGCACACACCATTCCTTTTTTCTTTTTTTACATATTTACAATTTTATATACTTACTTATCAATATATCTTCTATCTTTACAATTATAAAATTATTTTAAATTATAGAATAGTGGTACCATTGAATTCCCTTAAACATACATTTTGTAGCATTCATTTGTTTTACCCTTTAAGAGGCAATTATTTACCCAAATCTAAACCACACTGAATACCACGTGGAAGCACATAGGAAAATCGTGGAGAAAAAATAGATTTAGACAAAAATTTCACACAAGCCTTAAATGAATCTATTTCAGTAACTCAAATAAATAGTACTTTATTATTTACTAAGCTTCCCCTGCCAGGAAAACAAAACAAAAACAATCCCCACAAACTGTACCTTGAAAAATGCTCTGACACTTAGAAGCAATTAAGTTATATTCTATATCTCAATCAGTGGACTGTAGTAAGGACTAGCTACAATGTAGGCTCAAATAAATACTATCTACATTTTCATCATCCTGCATATACTTGAGGTTGCAATGGTGGAGGAAGTTTGTCATTTTCAACATTTTCAGAGTCAATAGCTGCTAAAGACTGATTTGGGGGCTTAATTTCAAGTGGACATTTCTCAACAATGTCTTGAACCTTTTTTGCAATTCCATCAGTCCAATCTATTAGGTCTTTTTCAAGTTTCTTGGCTTCATTCATAATCCTTTCCTGTCGTTCATTCAATTGAGACAGGAGATCCAAGTTCTTATACATTTGCTTAACACCTAAACAAGCATCAGGAGACCAATTCTCAGATTCTTGCTTTCTGGGAGAAGTCTGGCCAGACATGTATCGATCAAAGTCTTCCTGACTTAAATTCAAAGACTGAGCGTCTAACTTCTCAATGAAAGTCACAGCACAGCACTACAAAAAGAAGAGAATGTTATTATAATCATATAAGCAAAGTCACAAATATTAAAATCGATTTTTTAAAATCCTTTCATTATGGAGAATTTAAAACTGAAGCAAAAGTAGACAAAACAGTCTAATGAACCTCCGTGGACTTCAGCTTCAAAAACTATCAACACATAGCCGATCATGTTTCCTTTATGCTCTCATCTGAAATAGTACATTTCTTCCTTAAAAAAACAAAAAAACAATTAAATCTAATTGCCAACTCCCACTGAGCCTGTCAGAAATTCAATTCTCTACTTAGGTTGTTCAAAGGTGCTACAGTCTTGAACAGAGTGAAGTACTGAGGAGG
The DNA here is from genome assembly GCF_000327345.1 of Myotis davidii. NCBI lineage: Eukaryota > Metazoa > Chordata > Mammalia > Chiroptera > Vespertilionidae > Myotis > Myotis davidii. Next base: position 317,782 of record NW_006295827.1, on the reverse strand, counting down.
CACCTTCAATGCTGGTTCCACCCTGGCTGCTACAGAGCTTCCTACAGGCTTTCTGCTTCTCTGCAGGGCAGAGGAATCCTTGTTGAGGACGGGAGCTCCAGGGCCAAGTACCTGGGGGCACACCCCATAAAACCATTTTGTTTTGGGGTCTTGCGAGCCCCACAAGGCTTACTAGGACATGGCCAGACATTGGGAGCGTCCTCAGGGACCCCTGTGGCACACAGACCACCAGTTCCCAAAGAG
>NW_006295827.1:302262-317424 GCF_000327345.1 Myotis davidii | reverse complement strand
TCGGCCCAAAGAGATATTTTAAATCACATGTTAAAAGGACAAGTTTGTGTTTTGTGTTTGTTGGTTTTGGTTTGGTTAATCCTCACTAGAGGATGTTTTTCTATTGATTTTTAGAGAGAGTGGAAGGGAGGAGGAGAGACTGAAAGAGAACATTGACAGGTTGCCTCCGCACACTTGGGGCTGGGGGGAGCAAACCTACAACTCAGGTACACGCCCATGACCAGAATCGAACCCAAGACCCTTCAATCTTCGGGCTGATGCTCTTATCCACTGACCCCATACCGGCCAGGGCAAAAGTACAAGTTTTAAAACCAGACAACCTGAGTTGTCACCTCTGTCACTTGACACTAAGAGTTGTGTGATCCTAGGAAAACTACCTAGGCTCTGTGAGGTTTCCACATGAGTAAAAGGGGAGAAATATCAGATTTACTGTGAGAATTAAACACCGTAACACATGTAATGTGCTTAGCTCATAGATCTGTAGTAAGCAATGAATAAATGGCAACAATTATTAGTATAGAAATGCTAGGACAAACAGTGAAACAGACTTCCATCAGTTACACATTCTTATATTGATTAAATTTTTCTACAATGAGCACGCACCATTTTTGCATTTTTTGTAAAAATGCTATTTTTACAAAAATATTCACCTGAATCTGTAAAAAAAAAATCCTCACCCAAGGACATCTTTTTACTGATATTTAGAGAGAGAGAAAGGGGGAGAGAGAGATACCGGTCAGTTGCCTTGCTTCATTTCTCCTACTACCCAGTCTCTCCATCTTTATTCTTCTCAGGATTTTCAGATCATCTAATCCTCTGTACATAACAATTGACTCCAAAATGCTCTTTCTTCTTTAGTACTCCAGTGCATGCTTCCTTTATGTTAAGAAGTAGTGCTCCAAATAATGGAGCAAGCATCATTTTGAAATAGTCCCAAATTCCTCCACTTACAAACCACACTTCCCAGATGCTGGCACTACAGTGACAGGTAGGGGAACACAGTGGCTGAGGGTGATACGTAACAAGGGCAATCCAGGTTTTGAGGGACCTGAAGCTTATACGCTTTTGGGAACTCATTTAAAAGGAAATAAATAAAAGATGAACACAAAATTAGGTATAAAAGTGAATACCTATCTATATACATAAAAGCCTAATATGCAAATTGTCCCTGTGGGATTTCGACCGGGAGACCGCTCTCTCACTATGACATGTGCTGACCACCAGGGGGTGGCATGGAAAGAAGGGAGGCCCCAGCTGGCAGCCAGCAGTTGGGAAAGGGAGGCCCCAATCGGCCTTGATCACTGGCCAGGCCTAGGGACCCTACCCTTGCACGAATTTTGTGCACCATGCCTCTAGTGTAAAAATAAATCTCAACAAATTTTGGGAGGCTTGGAGATTCCTTACCCTGGCTTCCTCTCCTTACCTATTACCCTGTACAACTTCCAGAACAGGAAACAAAGCACTTACAGTGCTGAGGTTCAAGTTCATTGTTTGACAGTATATCTTGTCTAAGCAAAGAGAAGTTTAGTCTTCAGTAAAAGGAATTACTCTGTCTTATAACTTAGATATATATAATTCAAGCTTGTCTGCCTAGAATTAATTAGCACTGCAGCAAAACAATAGTTAAAAATCATTTCACATTCTCTAAACTGACCCTTTCTTGAAATATCTTAGTTTTCAGTTCTAAGTGGTAACTTGTAGAAATACAACAAAAATAAATCTTTTAATAAAGGAACCAAAGCCTAGGATCTGACTTATTCATGGTTGAAACAAGCCATGTAAGTGAATGGCTCTTATACCCAGGACTCTGGGGAATGATGGATCAAAGCAGCAGACTCCTCAATGTGGTTATCATGTTTCCCATACAAGCACTATAATCTCTGGTCAAGTACTGGGAGGTGGAGTGTTTGTATGGCCTGGTCACCTGTGCACTGTGGCACCAAGCAAACATCTGTAGTTATGTTGACTTCTCAACTCAGGAGCAATTAACATGTCGCAGGCCTATGAGTGACTGGTCATATCCCTAAACTCAATACCTTCATGGTGGTTCTCCATAACACCAAGAAATCACAAATACTCACCAGATTGGTGAAATAGTAGCCATCCTCTCCAGACATTAATCGGCTTGGGTTGCAGAAGCGGGTGATATACTGAATATTAGACTGAAGGCGTGGGGGGTTACCCTTCAAAACAATGTAAATGAGAGTGGGTAAGAAGTCATCGGCTGAAGCTGGCTCATCCTTGGTGATCTTGATGGCATTGAAGATATGCTTGCTACACTTGGTGATGCAGGCCAACTTATCTCTAGGCACCCGCTTCGAATCCATTTCAATAATATCTGTAACACAGAAAACACAGTGCTTCCAATGAGAAAATAATTACATAAAAGAAGCATTAGGACAATCACTTTATCCTATTAAGTTGGCGAGGTAACCTCACTAACCTCCTCTCCACCAGTTAACTTAATGTATATAAAACTTAAATTGGAAGGGGGTGGTGGGGAATAAAACTTAAATCGGCCGTAGCTGGTTTGGGTCAGTGGTTAGAGTGTTGGCCCAAGGACTGAAGGATCGTGGGTTTGATTCCGGTAAAGGGCATGTACCTTGGTTGCAGGCTCGATCCCTGGCCCTGGTTGGGGCGTTGTGGGAGGCAACCAATTGATGTGTCTGTCTCACATCGACATTTCTCTCTCTCTCTGTCTTTCCCCCTCCCTTCCACTCTCTTTAAAAATCAACGGGAAAAATATACTTGGGCAAGGATTAACAAAAATAAATAAATAAAAACTTAGATTGCACAAACAGTAAATACCAGCTCATACTTATAGAACACATGACCATGACCTAGCACTATACAGTATGCTTTACAAATTTCTTTTCATCCTCAGATGATGCAAGTGATACTTTTTAAAAAATATATTTTTAATTGATTTTGAGAGAGAAGAAGGAAGAGGGAGACAGAGATATAAACATCAATGTGAGAGCAACATTGATCAGCTGCCTCCTGCATGCTCCCTACAGGGATCAAGCCCAAAACCTGGGCGTGTGCCCTAACCAGGAATCAAACTGGCAACCTTTCAATGCATGGGACAACGCTCAACCAACTGAGTCACACAGGCTAGGGCAGGGGAATTATTATTATTAAGAGAATTGAGGTTCAGAGAACTTTAATGACCTGCCCAAGATGATACACATTGCAAGTAACAGAGGGGGGATATGAAACCAAGTCTGACTCTAATGCCCATTCTTTTAATCATGGTGTAAAACTACTTATGAATTTCATGGAGAAATAAGTCTCTTAATTACTTCTTAATGTATTGTAAAATTCAGTTTAGAAATCCTCAATTTGCATACTGCTTTTTAGCAATGTGGCTACTATATGGTACAAAGCATCTTTGTATTAGATATCAAAATACAGCTGCTGAAACCCATCACACAGAGGTTTGCAGTGGCCGACCCTCACAGCATGTAAATCTCCACTAGCCACAAACATCTACAGAAACTTTACGACACTTATAACCTGCTGTTAGCAAAAGGGATAAATCAAGGGTATATATTTAATCTCAAACATTTTATTTCTCAGAAAAAAATTGCTTCACTGCCCTTCACTAACACTAAGTCCAACTGGTGGGCTCTTTTTTTAAAATATATTTTTATTGATTTCAGAGAGGAAGGGAAAGGGAGAGAGAGATAGAAACATCAATGAAGAGAGAGAATCATTGATCGGCTGCTTCCTGCACGCCCCACACTGGGGATGAAGCCCGCAACCCAGGCATGTGCCCTTGACTGGAATTGAACCTGGGACCCTTCAGTTTGCAGGTCAATGCTCTATCCACAAAGCCAAAGCAGCTAGGGCCAACTGGTGGACTCTTATATGCACACACCGGTTGTCAGAGGACTAGGAGATGGTGAGGAAAAGTTAGATACAAACTCAGTGCCAGAACAAGGGCAGGAAGTGTGCCTTTGGATGCACATACATGCTTGCCATCTTGAATATCATCAAAGTAAACAGCTGAGGCAGCTGAATTTGATACCAGTTCTTGCCATGAGCAGGAATAAAAGTTTCAGACTTAGGTGACAGGTGGTACAGGCCAGAGAGTTCTTTTTGCTCAGCTCCTATCCATGAGGTAAGCTACTCAAGGGACCCTCACAGGACCATCCACCATGTGTCGAAGACAGAAACACCGGACAGTGCAGAGGCCTTACTTTACCTTCCTAATGCTTTTATTCTCTTTACTTATGCACCTACATTGTGAAGTATATAATCTTCATTTTTCTTTATTATTAGTTCCTTTACTTTTTATCTCTGGATTATAATTATTGTTACTATGTCTCAGTCTATTTTTCTTTTTCTATGTAAATAGAACTTATTACAAAAAAAGATACTGGGGAAGATTTTTTTATACTTTCAAAGCCTTTTATTGTTGATTTTTATTCTCTATTTTAAACATTTTCTCATTAATTTTTGTTTATGTTTTAAAGTAAATAAAAAATGAATTATTTTTTATCTGGATGCATGTGTAGCTGCCACTGCCAAGGGGCAGGGCCAAGAGTGTAAAGAAGAGTATATAATGGGGGTGGTGGGGGTTGGGGGGAGTCCAAGGGATTTCTCCCACTCTCTTCATCCTGCAGCAACCCCTCCATCTCCTTCTTGAATATCATTCAGTTTAAAAGAAGTTTCTCTGTTGGACTCTTTTGGACACTCATACCACAACATGCAGTTCTATGATTTGCAATGCCCTAAAGTCTAAACTAGGAGATGCAGGAGGAAAAACAAACAAAACAGGAAACTCGCCATTGTATTAGCTGTTCTTTTAGTAATGATTTCCCTCCCCAATCTACCTGCTACTATTTACTTTTCAGAGTTCTTGCTTTGGGTCTCCTGTCCCGGGCTTTTTCTTCTAATCAGTAGGAAAGGTAGGGTTGAGTGTGCCTACTCTACCTTAGCAGATATCTAGACTTACCTTTAATGGAGTTTTGAAACAAAGTAGTCTGTACTTCTAGGCTATGTTTGACATTTGGAATGGAAAATTCCATGTTGCAGGGTTGTCCCATACACTGCAGGATGTTTAGTAGCATCCCTGGCCTCCACCCACTAGATGCCAGATGTCAACTAAAATGGAAAATGCCCCATGCAGTGTATTTATAAACAAAAATGATAGTGCTGATTAGTAGCACATGGGATGACTTGGAGAAACTGAGCTGACATCTCTATATTTAAAAACTGTATTATTTTTTTAAAAGATGACTACTATAGACTGTCCTATAAATACTCCTATACTTAGACTGACAATTTTAAAGATTAGGAAGAAAGTGATCATATAATCCTTGGTTCTCAAAGAGGTAGAATATTGCACTTGGATTGGCAAGGTATCAGCTAAAATGAGAACGAGTAAGAAGGTGTTTACAATTTTGTGGCTGAATTTTTACTATCAAAAGATCTCTTGAAACATCATCTCAGGTGCCTTGAAAGAAAATTTTTACCTCTCAAATTCTATTAACAAATGGTTGATGTACTGAAATCCTCTTTCTTAGTTCAATTTTAAGTAAACAACAGTTGGGTACTTGCAGTTTCTCGTTTTGCAAGGTCTGGCCTGTGACTTTTCAGAAAAGAGTTCTTGACATAAATTCCTATGCAGTACTTGAAACATAAACCAGTTGGTCTTGAACTTGGTAAAAGTCTAAAAGGTGCACATTCAGGCTTTTGAAAGGCTGTCACCTTCAATCTCTTATAATGTTCCCTGAGCAAAAAGTAGGCCTTGACCCAAAGAACTCAATTCACTGGACCTATGACATGGCCTAGCAGAAAAGCTTTGAACAACAAAGATGACAATATTTAGCTACATCATTTAGACTCTTCACGGGGAATTAGAAACTATTCATGTAATGACAAGAATTGAAATGCAAAGATAAGCAGAACCTGAGAAAGTGGAAAAGAATCATGTTAACAGTAGATAACTCAGTCTCTAGAGAGGCCTTGGAGCTGTTTCTAAGTCCTGCCTCCCTTCCAGCCCTCATAATATCTTAAGCAAACTCCCATTTCTTCCTGTTACTTAAGGGAGTCTCTGGTTCTTATAATCAAAGGAGCCAGCCTACTTCATAGCCTGCCTCCAACACCACTATCGGCAACTGGCCTACTTTTCTACCCGGCAGAATTTCATTAACAATCTCTAAGTGAGCAAATCTTCCCAACTCTTCTTAATGAAGGAGAAGTTGTCCAAGATTGGATGTCTTTTCCATTAGGAGTTTTTTTGTTTCTTGTTTGTTTTTTAAATGTTTGTGTTGCACTTCTACTCAGTTATTCCTCTGACTAAGAAACAGAAACCTTATTAGGTGCCTAGACCTATCCAGAAATGGCAGAACCACATCAATATAAGGCACTTCATATACTTTCTGAACAAACCAGGAAAGTAATTCAAAGCACATCTCTGATTAACAACGAATTAGAAGCATCATTTTAATATGTAACTCGAGTTTGGGTATGACCTTGCCTCACCAATTCCCTCCCTCTCTCCAAACTTACTTTGAGTATATAAATGCAAGTAAGCCCAGCTCAGTGGTTGAGAGTTGACCTATGAACCAGGAGGTCGTGGTTCAATTCCTGGTCAGGGCACATGCCCGGGTTGCAGGCTCAATCCCCAGTAGGGGGCGTGCAGGAGGCAGCCGATCAATGATTCTCTCTCATCATTGATGCTTCTCTCTCTCTATCCCTCTCCCTTCTTCTCTGAAATCAATAAAAATATTTAAAAAAAGAATTAATGCAACTGAGTTTTAAGAAATTTATTCTATCTGTAGTTGATCTTAGTTTAGTTCAATACCCAAGAAATAAGAAGCCTGGGTTCTGGAAAGTAAAGGGGGAAAGTAGTTTACCTGCTAATCATAAAACTAACACTCCTGGAAATCATGTTCACCACATTCGAATATGTCTTCGGCAGTCTGAATTTTAGAAATACTTTACTATCTTTTTGCTCACTGAAATAAGTATGGGTTTCTAAAACATATGTTAACTTCAAGGGAAAATATCCAAATATAAAAAAATTATATATATATATAAAAAGTTTCACTGACCTGTAATTGCTTTCACTACCATATCAGACACTTCAGGAATTTCTTCATTAACAGGGACACAAAGCATCTGAGGTGTAACCCAGTGCAGGGCTCTACAAGAGAGAAAGACAGTAAAAACAGTTCAAAGAATGGACTTTTTAGCTTGGCCAGTTGGTTAGAGCATTGACCCGAGGACTGAAGGGTCTCAGATTTGATTCCAGTCTACATACCTTGATTGTAGACTTGATCCCTGATCCTGGTCGGGATGTGTGCAGGAGGCAACCAATCGATGTGTCTTTCTCAACTATGTTTCTCTCTCGCGCTGTCTCTCCCTTCCCTTCTAATCTCTCTATAAAAATCAATGGAAAAATATCCTTAGGCGAGGATTAACAAAAAACAAACAGATAAAAACAGAATGAACTGCAGCCATTTATCTTATCACTAGAGACCCGGTGCACAAAAATTTGTGCACTTGGGGCAGGGCTGGTGAGGTGTCCCTCAGCCTGGCCTGTGCCCTCTCGCAGTCTGGGACCCCTCAGGGGATGACCAACTGCTGGCTCTGCTGGCTTAGGCCTGCTCCTGGGTGGCAGAGGGCAGGCCCAATCCCTAGGTGCAGCCCATGGTCGGGCTCAGAGCAGGGCCGACTGGGGAGTTGGGGCGTCGCCCCCTGTCATGCAGAGAACAGGGAGAATCGGGAGGTTGCAATGCCACCCTCAGTCACACTCAGGGTAGGGCCGATTGGGGGGTTGGGACACCACTCCCTGTCACACACAGAGCTGCAGGGTGATCAGGGTGTTGGGGAGCTCCCCCCTATCAGGCACAGAGCAGGGCTGATCAGGGGGTTGGGGCGCCTTCCCCTGTCACGAACAGAGCAGGGTGGACAGGGAGGTTGTGGCCCCGCCCTCTGTCACACACAGAGCCGCAGGGCGATCAGGGGGTTTGGGCACTGCCCCCTGTCACACTGATCCCGAGGCCTCTCAGCTCCGCTGATCCTGGTGCTGGGAGGCCTCTCAGCTCCACCGATCCCGGTGCTGGGAGGCATATTACCCTTTTACTATATAGGATAGAGGCCTGGTGCATGGGTGGGGGCCGGCTGGTTTGCCCTGAAGGGTGTCCTGGATCAGGGTGGGGGTCCCCACTGGGGTGCCTGGCCAGTCTGGGTGAGAGGCTGAGGGCTGTTTTGAGGCTGGTGGGTGACTGAAGCTCCCAACTGCTCCTTTTTTTCTTTTATATTCTGGGCCAGCTTTAGCGCTGGCTCCAGCTCTGAGGCCTCTGCTGCTGAAGGCAGGTATCTGGTTTGTTTGGGTTCTTTAATCGAAACACTGTTTCAACTCCAGCTCTGAGATCCTGGCTGGCTGAAAGCAGGTTCCTGGGATTTTATTTAGCTTCTATATTTGTAACAATGTTTCAAACTGCAAGCTCAGAGGCCAGCAAGGCAGGCGGGGAACGTTGTTTTCCTCCGTCACTGAAGCAAGCAAGCCTCATGTTAGTTTTAAGCTGCCTGACTGCCGGCCGCCATCTTGGCTGGCAGTTAATTTGCATATCTCGCTGATTAGCCAATGGAAAGGGTAGCAGACATGCTAATTACCATGTTTCTCATTTATTAGATAGGATTTCCATCAGTTACATGAAAATAAGGGACACCATTGATTAATTGGGCAATTCTAGGCCCAACCACATCACCCCTGTACAGATCAGAAGCTCACAGTAACTAGAGTCCTAAAGTGAGGCTTCTCCTCTGTACTAATTACAAGAAAAGCAGAAGACAATTTTACTGGCTGTAATGAGATTATACTAGGTGTGAAAGCACTAGATATCTGAGAATGAATACTTGTGAAGAACCTGCTGCTCCCTGTCCTGTCCACCACCATTAATGTCCTTGTAGGCTCTGCCCTCAACTTCTGGAGCATATCGGAGCTTGTGTAAGAGGTCAACAAGCATGTGTCACCTCAGCCTAAATTACTGAGTTCTCCGATCACATAGCAGCTTCACTCCAGAGATTCTGCTGCCTATGCCCACCATTTACTTGACTAATGCTCTCACCCTGAATCTCAGTCCAAAGCCCATTTAGGTCTATCTTCTATCTTCCCAAGATCAACTTCTCACTTCTAGTGTGACACCAGAAAGTACTGATCCATCAGTCATCAGCCTCACTATCTGGGAACTCCATTTGAAATTCCTTGGCCCCTCTCCTCCAGAAACACCTCATCATGCTCAGTCTTTGTGTGGTTCCCAAATTTGATAGCCTATTCTCTGTGTTTCACTGCCACTGGAATGCAGAACACTGAGGCTCATTCTACTGGCCGTGAAAGACCAGATGTGCTGCAAAGTATTATCTACCCAGTGCCAGCGGAAAGATGTGATTAGAGGAATGGCTAAATAATGAGCAACCCTGGCAGAGAGGAGAAAAAAATGATACCCATCACCTTGATATGGATATTTACAGCTTCCTACCTGACAAGATAGTTAGTACAATGAAATGAGAAAATAATGACATTTCCTCCTTAGAAAATTTGGATATTTTAAAAAATCAGAAACATCAAAAATGGTTCTTACCTAAAACTGCTGGCATTCAGATGAATAAGCAAAATGGTACCTTGAGCTCTCTCCTCCTATCAATGTACCATATTCCTTTTCTTTCTGACCCCACAAATAAGCTCAAATGCTTATATGCCAAGGATGGCAGGTACCTTAGCTTGCTTTCAAGGTCTGAAATTCAAAGGCCCTGTTTTCCCACAAGGTATTCTCCCAACAGCTGGTGGTAAATACAATGGTAAATTAAATCCCTCCTTGTTCAGTTTCACTTTCCTCAGTTTCAGTTACCCACAGTAACTGTGGTCCAAAAATAATAAGTGGAAAACTCCAGAAATAAATAATTGATAAGTTTTAAATTGCTGTTCTGTGTGATGAAACCTTGCACAGTCCCACTCGGGACGTGAATCATCCCTTTGTCCAGCATATCTACACTGTAGACTCTACCTGTCCATTGGTCACTTACTATAGTCACTCAGTAACTGTCTCAGTTATGAGATTGACTGTCACAGTATTGCAGTGGTTGTGTTCAAGTGAACCTTATTTTACTTAATAATGGCCCCAAAGTGCAAGAGTTAGTGATGCTGGTAATTCAAATATGCCAAAGAGAAGCCATAAGGTTCTTCCTTTAAGTGAAAAGGTGGAAGTTCTCAACTTAATAAGATATATTGGGAGAGAGAAAGACCAAATAACTTATATTATAGTACACTGTAATTCTTCTACTTTATTCGTTATTGTTGTTAGTCTATTATGTGCCTAATTTATAAATTAAACTTATCATAGGTATATGTGTATAGGAGGGAAAAGTATATATAGGGTTCAGCACTATCTGCAGTTTCAGGCATCCACTTGGGGTCTTAAGAACAAATCCCCTGCAGATAAGGGGATTACTATACAACAAGACAAAGCAAAACAATCAACTACCTGATCCTCTTTTGAACAGCAAGATCTTTCTTCTCATCATCAGTCGTTTCTGGACAGAACACATACTTATAGAGACGAGTCATGATGTACTTTTCAATCTGATCCATTATCTTCTCAACTCTTTCAGGAGGCACTGAAATATCCAAATGGAAATTAAAGCCCAAGATGAGGATGGGCATGTATAACTAAGGATTATTTTTACAGTACTTTCTACATAGCAGAAAACTAACTTGCTAAAACTACATTAAATACACCCAAAAAGAAAAGTATGAGATGTTACATTGAAAAATACCTTTAAAAAATTTACCTGACTTTTGGAACTGCCTTTTACATAATCCCCACTTCTAACTTAAGCTGTTTTGGCAAGACCTATCAGGTGTTAGGGCTTCCTCACACCCAAGTGGGAAGACTCAGCATGGGTCCCTCCCTATTGCTACATTAGAAAAGCACTTGAAATCCCCAGACTGATGAATGCTAGTAAGACTCACCCTCACTTTTCTGAGGTTTAGTATAAAACCTTAGAGATCTCTCCAAAGTACATACATGGGGTAGATTTCTCAAATGTACATGTATGCTAAGTACATCCTAAAATATAACATCAATGGAAATTAAATTCAAGAAGAACCCCTATAAACCTAAAGTAAATCAGTGGTCCTCAATTTTTCTCCTGCTTTAACCTTTAAGAAATGTATAATCATGACCAAATAACTCACCAAGACGGTAATTCTAAAATGGGGGTTTCATTTAGAAGCCTCCCAAAGAGTTTTAATCAGCTCTGCCCCAACCCGTAATGAAGTTATTAAGCCTTGCTCAATAAATTACCCTATTGCTCTGATTATCTGGAACAGTACACATGATGTTATTCAATGGCACTGCTAAGTGTAAGACCAGCTACCAAAATGCTGGAGTTGGGCACACCAGCCTGGCCTTCAGAGAAAGCGAGAAACTGCTAAGAGATCCAGCAGTCTGGCCCTGTGCACTACCAGCAATCCCTCAATTTGGGCTGGCTAACAAAGTATTACCTTTCCCACGAGTCTGCATTCTTTCAGCCACATTCTGGTAAAAATCCTGAGTGCACTCTGACTGTTCCTCAATGCTTAAATCCTAAAACAAAGGGACAAAGAGGCGGCTTGGTAGCTGAAGAAAGATCAGGAGTAAAACCTTAAATTTTATGTAGTCTCCAAACCCACTCCTTAAACTGGTACCAATCTCAAAAGTACTCACAAATTATATTAACTGTGCAGGGGAGAAAAGCCCATTCATAAATATTAATTATAACACTCTATAACCTCTCATTTCCTTTTACTATATATACATATTATTAAATGAGTATGATGCATATTTTGATAATTTACATGTTTATGTACATTTCTATTTATCTAATCTACTTAACCATTTTTGATGGCTTTATTATATTAACCAATTTTTTAGACCATTCTCTACCACTGCATTTGGGCTCCTTCCCCCTTTACACTCTTATGTATTATAGCTATAAACAATTATGTGGAAGCTGTTTCTTTTGGGTTATTTCTTTGTGATACATTTTCTTAAGTGTCACTAATAGTTTCTAAGATAGCTGTGAGTATCTATCACTAGATACAATCCTCAGAAACTGCAATGTAGTCATCAGCCAAGTATGTGTGCTTATTCCTCCATGACTCCTACAACATTGCGCTTCATTAATTTTTATTTGGTTTTACTGACTTTTAGGTGTAAATACATATATTTATGTCCCACTTTCTTCCAAAGAATATTTGAAGTTTGCATAAAAGATAAACATAGTTCACCACAGCAAACTAGAAGGTGATAAAAAAAATAAAAAGAAAGAAAGAAAGAAGAACAAAACATGGAGAGAAACAGAAAGTGAGCCAGGAATGACAACATAAAAATGTATTCCTTGAAGATACACAACTTAATCAACAGTCAATCCAAAAATTTGTCTTTCAACTTTCTAGCAATCATCACTAAGATGAAAATAGTCACACAATTCAGAGTCCAACATATAGAAACAAACTAATTTTTTAGGTGAAATTCTGACTCCAAAATTAGAAACTTCTCCCAAGGATTCTCACAAAGATGTCACTGTAGAAAGGCAAACTCCATAGGACTCTCTCTCATAAACTGCCTCTACAGGCCCAGGACAACATACAGAAAGGGCTGACAAAACCCTGGTAAAGCATACGGACCCTGATGCTCTGGCTTAATTCAGAAAGGATGTCCTGGTTCAGGGGCAGTGACCCAACCTGACTTAATCTGTCTTCCGTTCTTTCCTGGTTTGGGCCTTCATTACCTCACTTGTTTAGCTGCTCTCCCCACCTTTCATCTCTCTCACTTTTCAATCCATCTTTAACATACCACAGTCCAACTGACCGTGCTAGATTGTGCCTCAAATTTCTAACAGTTGTCCATCAGACAGATGCTGCCTTCAAACACTATCCAAGAAAGTCCCCAATAGTTACTGCCTTTAAGGCTCACTTCATACTGTATCTCCTCTAAAACGCTCTCATTCCTATAAAAATAAAAAAACTTTGTAGGTCTCACAGCATTTGCAGCACTCTGTGACCACCTTGACAACAGTTCTTTGCTGTCTTGATTTGTTATTTATATGAGAGCCATTTGGTTGAATTAGAAATATCTAGTAAGGACTAGGTACTACGCTTAGTAAATTTTATACATTTTGTAATGTTAAGCTTTTATTTATATTCACCACAATTTCCCACTGTTTCATTCCACTTTATCTGACTTTAATTTTTCATTACACAGATGTTTAAAAGTTAATACCATTCTTCATTTCACCTGGTTAGTAAGAACAATTCTTCAACAGTTAAATTTTAGCTCCTTTCCACAGGTAAAATATATATCCTAATCTTCTAAGTTGTTTCATGTTTAGCTCTTTTATTTGGCTAGAATGCAAGGTGAATAGTATGAGACACAGGACTTTAAATAATCTGTATACAAGCTTCCCGTCTTTTTTAGCAGCAATTAGTAAAAAGCAACCCTGTTCTCCTTCGTTTTCCAGTTGTCACATAATTTGCTCCTGACAAACTGAATCCACTTCTGGAATCCTGGTTTATTTCACTGCTTTATAGAGTATACTAGAGGCCCGGCACACAAAAATTTGTGCACTCAGGGGGGTCCCTTATCCTGGCCTGCAACCTCTTGCAGTCCAGGAGCCCTCGGGGGATGTCCAACTGACAGGTTACTCTGGCCTCCCTCTGCGGGAGGCGACTGGCAGGCCAATCAGGGAACAGCGCCAGCCAGCCCTGCCCCCCTTCAGCCCCGCTGCCACGGCCACCAGTAGCCTACCTCTGCAGGAGGCAACCAGTGAAGCAATCAGGAGACAACTCCAGTGAGCAGCTGGCCCCGCCCCCAATCACCCCTCCGCTGCCACCAGTTACCACTGCTCCCCGATCACCGTCCCCTCCTCTGCCCACTGGTACCTGCTTTGGCTGGCGTGGTGCCGCCTCTGTCCCCCACCGAATGGTAATTCCACCATTCAGTCAATGTGCATATTAGGCTTTTATTATATAGGACTAGAGGCTCGGTGCATGAAATTCATGTGGGGGGCATGAATCTCCAATCCAGGACCCCTCTCGCAATCTGGGACTGCTGGCTCCTAATCACTCACCTGCCTGCCTGCCTGATTGCCCCTAACCCCTCTGCCTGCCAGCCTGATCGCCCCTAACCGCTCTCCCCTGCCGGCCTGATCACTCCTAACTGCCTCTACCTCAGCCTCTGCCACTGTGGCTTTGTCTGGAAGGACATTCGGAAGATGTCTAGTTGACCTGGTCTAATTAGCATATTACCCTTTTATTAGTATAGATAATAGAGGCCCAGTGTACGAATTCATGCACAGGTATGTGTGTGTGTGTGTGTGGGGGGGGACCGCAGGAGGTTGGCCGCTGGCCCCAAGAAGGGAGCTGGCCCTCAACCCCCTTGGAAAAGGGGAGTGTCTGCCACCACCCACCCCCGGGTCCCCATCCCAGCCCAGGCCCTAAGGGCCTGGTGGGGTCGGGAGAGGAGGTGATTGTTGCTGGGCCGGGTGCAGAAGGAATGGACACTGAATGCCACCGCCGCCATTGACGCCCCACTACCGCACAGTTCCCTGCCTCCCCACCTCCCCCCCCTTTCCCTCGCGGCCGAGCTGCCACCTTGGCAGAGGCCCCTGGGGAAGGGAGAGGACAGGAGTGAGACAAACCCTTGTGTCGAAGGCTGATTGCAGCAAGGGAGCTGCTCTGCTATATACAAAACCCCGATCCAGAAGCAGATCTCTAGGAATGACTTAGCACCAGGAGCCGTTGGAGGTTGGCTGTGGGAGGGCACTGACCACCAGGGGGCGGTTCCTGCATTGAGCATCTGCCCCCTGGTGGTCAGTGCACATCATAGCAACTGATTGACAGGTCATTCCAGTGGTTCCATCATTAACAGTCGCTTAGACTTTTATATATAGAGATGTGTTGTTGGTTTTTTAACTTTTATCAAATGTTTTATTTTTATTTCTTTTATTTTTTTAAAAATTTTTTATTGAGTAAGTTATTACATATGTGTCCTTATCCCTACGTTACCCCCTATCCCCCCCACTCATGCCTTCACCCCCCTGTTGTCCGTGTCCATTGGTTAGGCCTATATGCTTGCATATAAATCATTTGGTTGATCTCTCCCC
>NW_006295827.1:289357-301151 GCF_000327345.1 Myotis davidii | reverse complement strand
TATTAATTGTGCATAGTGGTTTGGGTCGATTTCTGGGTTCTCTATTCTATTCCATTGATCTACATGTCTGTTCTTGTGCCAGTACCAGGCTGTTCTGAGAACAGTGGCTTTGTAACACAGCTTGATTTCTGGTATTGAGATCCCACCTACTTTATTCTTCTTTCTCAGGATTGCTGAAGCTATTCGGGATCTTTTTTATTCGGTTCTGTTGTTAACGGTCGCTTAGGCTTTTATATAAAGAGATGTTTCTTAACATCAAAATCACATATAGTTGTGGAGGCTCAAACTAGTGAAGGTTAATTAAATACATAATTTTCCCAATTGTTCTACATTTTGATTCTGAAAAAGCTGGCTTTGCCCATTTCTTATTTATTTACTTTTTAAAAATATATTTTATTGATTTTTTACAGTAAGGGAGAGGGATAGAGAATTAGAAACATCAATGAGAGAGAAAAATTGATCAGCTGCCTCCTGCACACCCCCTAACTGGGGATGTAACCGCAACCAAGGTACATGCCCTTGACCGGAATCGAACCCGGCACCCTTCAGTCTGCAGGCTGCCGATCTATCCACTGAGCCAAACCGGTCAGGGCTGCCCATTTCTTATTTAAAAAACATTTAGCCGAAACCGGTTTGGCTCAGTGGATGGAGCAGGGGTGGGCAAACTTTTTGACTCGAGGGCCACAAAGGGTTCTTAAACTGGACTCAGAAGAAGGAGCTGCAGCCATGTTTCCCGACGTTGCCATGTTAACACTGCTGCTGGTGAAGGAGCAGAGGGGAGAGCAGGCCGAATAGAACAGCCGAACGGGCCGGATCCAGCCCGCGGGCCGTAGTTTGCCCACGGCTGGGATAGAGCGGACTGAAGGGTCCCGGGTTCGATTTCGGTCAAGGGCATGTACCTTGGTTGCAGGCACATCCCCAGTGGGGGATGTGTAGGAGGCAGCTGATTGATGTTTCTCTCTCATCGATGTTTCTAGCTCTCTATCTCTCTCCCTTCCTCTCTTTAAAATATCAGTAAAATATATTTTTAAAAAAACATTTAAAAATTATATAAAGTTCATTTTAGAATATCTTTTGACGCTTGCAAATGTAGAAACCTCCTCTCCAAAATCCTTGCATTCTACCCCCAAAGATTACATGGTATACTTGCTCCCTTGTTTTTCTAGAATAAACAATATAACACGGTAATTTAAATGATATCTTGTGTTCATATTAACCCGAAAAATGTTTGTAAATTTATTTTTCTCAGCTAGAGCCCAGGTACAATCCTTAATCTTTTAATTCATTGAATAAACCTCTTCCTATATTAGATGTTATTAATATTTAATTTTATTTATTGCTATTGTCTTTAAAATTGCTACTTTTAAAGAATGCGCTAGGTTTTTTATCACTGGAATGTTGTATTGTAACTGACTTTTGTGGACTTTTATATCGCCATATTACCAAATTTATACCTCTATTAGTATTCTGTTTTTCCTTGGATTTTCCTGACAAATTTTCCTGAATATCCTGAATATTATATTTCTATCTATTCTAAAAACATTTATTACATTATTAGAATTCCCACAATTGCTTATACTGTATAAGCAATAACACGAAAGATTAATAAAATGCTCAGAGAGCATTCAGTTTCAATAGGAGGACAATACAAATAATTATCTTCTACTGTATGATAAATATAAGCCTGAAGGATAAAATGTCATAGGACATACAGTAAATCTCTCACTTCTTTTTCTTATTCTATCTCCACTGATCACCTTGAAACAGAGAGGGTGGTAGCAGCAGCAAATATTTTTGTTTTATACTAATACCCATATGAGATGGTCATGAGGAAGGTTGTTTCCTTTATGCTCCATTGTGTGAAATCAAGTAGACCCATCTTCGTACAAAACTTGATCTCCAGAAAAATATATCCATGGACAAGACAAGTTTAGGTCCACTGAAAACATTTCTTCAAAGAACTAGTTTTAATATTATGCTTGGACTTCCAGGTGGATAATCATAGCAGCAGCTATATGAAGTGCATGTCCATAAGAACATATTTACAAATTCTAAATATAAATTCTAAACTCATGCCCATTATAAAAGATCCTTTTCTCTAATATAACACAGTGCATTCACAGCATTGCCCTGTGGGAATTGATACTCAAGGAATTGGTACAAATGCTGATTCACTCTGGCTTACTACTGTTATAAACTGGCCTTTATTTCTGACCCAAGACACTTATGTCTTCTGCCAGTATCCATGAAACTATCGCAAGCTAATTTGTTAATATGCAAGTAAGGTAAATCTCAGATCCTTCACAGTTCTTGTCAAAGGGCTAAATGATAGTAGATTTGTGTTGGTTAATTCTTTCAGGTTCTATAAAATTCCAAAGGTTTTTTTCATATTTTCCTAAGAAAAAAACACTTATAGTGGAAATCCTTAAGTATTAAGTATTCTCTAAACATGGCCTGGGATCATCTTTTCTATAAAGTCTGTATAAAGTCATTTTACTTTTTTCCCCTAAAACTATTTTTTCTTTGTAGTTTAAAAAGTTTTGACAAATGGCCCAGGCTGGGTGACTTAGTTGGCTGGGCATCATCCTGTACATCAAAAAGTTGTAAGTTTGATTCCTGGTCGGGGGTAGTACAGGAGGCAACTGATTGATGTTTCCTAGTCACAATGACGTTTCTCTCTCTCTCCTACCTCCTTTCCTCTCTTAAAAAATTTTTTTTCAATAAAAACATATCCTTGGTTGAGGATTTTTTAAAAATTGAAAAAAAAATCTTTGACAAGTGGATATATTCCTTTGAATATTAATACTGAGAGGTTCTCTGTATACATTTCTTAGTTGTCTAGTTGAAGTCTTTTTTAAAAAAAATATATTTTATTGATTTTTTACAGAGAGGAAGGGAGAAAGATAGAGAGTCAGAAACATCGATGAGAGAGAAACATTGATCAGCCGCCTCCTGCACATCCCCCACCGGGGATGTGTCCGTAACCTAGGTACATGCCCTTGACCGGAATCGAATCTGGGACCTTTCAGTCCGCAGGCCAATGCTCTATCCACTGAGCCAAACCGGTTTCGGCTCAAGTCTTATTTTATTCACCTCCAGTTTTGAAAATCTATTTCTGTAATTACGTAAGTTTTCTGTATATTTTATCTAGAACTCCCCATCTACAGAAATTGGATCTCTGTGATCATTTTCTGAATTCATTAACTGCTGCACTACAGTTAACTGTTTTTAATGAATTTAGGTTTTTAGTTCTGATGTCCACATTTTCTGTATGGCTGGTTTCTGCTGCCCCCAATAATGTGTGATCTTACACGTCCTTGGATCGTGCCACACTTGGACCTAATTGAAGCTTGGTTCTTACAGTAAGATTCTTACAGTTATTTTGTAATAAGAAGAAGTTTAAAAAACTAAACCTTGTAAATTCTCCTTAGCTTTTTCTTCATACACCATCTCCCCTGCCCCCAACCCTCTGGCCATTTCTATAATTTAAAATCTTGCTATGGTGACTTTTAAAAAAGCTCTAAATAGCTGATTATAACTGTGTGTTCAACCTGAATGGATTGTATATTAATGATGTTGCTGCCTGTCTCATTTACAATAGAAATATATCTTATTTTAAAGAATATGAAAAAGGATTACAAGACAATACATATCTTAATATTAAGTATCTAATAAGATTAAGCAAAAAGAAAAAAAGGGGAAAATTTATTTAAAATGATAGTATCTGTTGAACAGAAAAGCATTTCATTTCAATAATGCAGTGTTATGTAAATAAAATTTTAGCCAAATTCCCCTTTTGGAATGAGAAAAATTCTTTTTAAGTCTAAGTGCAGGTAAAGTACTTCCTTATTGATAAAGATAAAATGGCTGAAAAATTTTAACATAATTCTGAAAATACGTATTTCATTTTCTAGACTTGACCCATATGCAGAAAAGTCTGCTCATCACGGGCATACACTAGGGCTGGAGAAAACAGTAATAAAGTTAAAAAAGAAAAAGATGTAGGTAAGAATGGTTCAGTGCTCTGAAACTCACACATTTGAAGAATAATATTGTGGGGGTGCAGTAGAAAGAATTATCAATGAATGGCAACGAGGCAGTTCCAAACAGATAAGACTGTATTTTCATAATGAGTAGACCATAAGAATAAGAAGCCTAGAAAGTTTAGTTGGTGAGCATAACATTAACTTCAGATTTTTAAGCAGTTTTGATAAGTTGAGTACCTCTCAGAGGGCACATGCGCTGTGATATATTTCATTATATCACAGTAACTATCCCAAGTTATACTCAATCAAATTCTCTCAAGAAATTTATAATTAAATGATTTGAAGCTAGTTAGATAAGATTGCTTCATTCAGGTGTAAAAACTGTTTTATTTATTTGAAACATTAACTTGCAGCTAAAGACTACTTCCCCTTCAGTTTAACAAACATCTGTTCGGTATCAGGTATGTGCCAGGTACCATGCTAGATGCTGAGCATACATGCATATGACTTGGCCACTTCAACATAAAACAGTGCTGGTGTAGAAATGAAAACTAGGTTGTACAGTGGTTCTTCAACAAGGAGAATTCTGAGGCCATATTCAGGTCTCTAATATCAATTAGTGGTGCCTTGAAAACAATTAAGTATGGCAGTATCTGTACCTGTTAATTACCTCTTTACTTCAGTATATTGAGTCAAAAGTCAACTAAATTATTACAGAAAAAGGGAACATTACACTTCTGAGCAAAAGAAAAAGAAACAAATCTGAGTTCAGCAGTTTTTAAAAATATAATGCTATGTGCTATGTGTACTATATAGTATATATGCCAATACAGTATATATAGCAAGTAAATATTTCATATGGGCTGAAGAATAACTATAAAACTTTAGTTTTTACTTCTGATAAAAGTGAAAGTTGTATATCACATGATATCTGAATTTTCATATTAAAGAAGTCTATCATTACTTCTAACTCAAAATGTAAATGGTATCTTGCTTGCTTTATTTAACTCTCACTATTTGCTTGCAAACACTTTCGGGTGGAAACAGAAGCCTGTTTATTTATTTTCAGTGTAAGTGCACACCAAAAAAAAAAAAATACAAGAAAGAAAGCTTATTTTCCTGTACTAACTGAATTCAATATTTAAAAAATATTTTGACAAGAGCTAATTCTAAGTTTAATGGGTGAGCATAAACTTAGAGGTATGTTTATGGGATGAGGTATGTTACAAACACATTAATCACTATTTACAAAATGAGCCCCTTTATAGGTGGTCTTATGAATTATTGTAACTGAAATTATCGGTTAGAAATTACAGGTTAAAGACACACATGTAAAAAACACAGTACTAGTTCTGACACTGGCAGAACCTAGCTGTTAGCCTTGGACAAGTGACTTATCCTCTCTGGCTCTCAACTTTCCCATCTATAAAATAAAAGGACTAAAATCAGATAATTGCTAAGGTCCCTTTCAACATCTAAATTCTAGCTTTCCCTTCTCTACTTTAGCAAGGAGAGGAAAATTTAAAATCAAAATTCAAAAAACAAAAACAAAATACCCTAAGATGGTTGCTACTGGTCTAACAATTATTACTTACGAGCTCAAGATCTACTAACTATGGTAGTTTATACTGTTTACAAGGTACAGTTAGGAAGGCTTAGTACTAAAGTATACTATAAAAGTGTCTTGGATGTCACACTTTCCACGTAAAGATGATCTAAATGCCACTGAGTTGCAGTGGAAAAGTACTAGCCTGGGAGTCAGGTTTTCACTTTATTCAGTGTCATTTCTTAGGTAACTTAATATCTCTGGGTCTTGATTTTCTCAGGTATAAAATGACAAAGTTGCACCAAATTGTCTTGAAGACCCTTCCTCAAACCAAAACTCTGTTTCTAAGTAGTCATTCTCAACCTACCCTTTTGTAATGCATTGCTTCCAAAAACATCTTGGTCTGCTTATAGATTTCTTGGCCTGTCTTGTGGAAGGTCTTGAGAAATTCTATGAACTCTTTAGACACTCTATCCGTTTCAATGCTGGTTTGCCGGTTTATGGAAGGACTGGGAGCTTTTGCTTCCTGAATTTCTGCTGGGAAAATTAAAAATAAGTTTCATTACACAGAAGAGCCATGCATGGAATTACTTAAAGTATCTAATTTAAGATTATTTAAATGACGCTTAATCAAAGTTAAACTTGACTTTAAATTATTTTATGTTTAAATATTTGGGCAACTTTCCTTAAAGTAATCTAAATTTATTTTATGAGTAAAAATACAAATAGAAAAAAACCTATGTGATGTAAAAGATATCTCTATTCCAACAAAAGTTGCTTTATTTATATTTTCTTGGCCAAAATATATCATGCTTTGATCTATATATTTAATCATTAATACTAAAATGGCACCACTGTCTTGAACAACTTTCTCAGGTTTGCATGAGTTTATAAAATTAATTAAGTGAAATAATCAGAAGTAAAAAAATGTAGATGACTTATAAAATATTAGACAACCTTTCCAAATCCATTTTACTTGCCAAAAAGGCAAAAGGCTAATTTGTTTATGTGGAGATTAACAATTATTTATCCAACATTCGGTTTTCAAGTCAGACTGCTCAAAGTAAAAGAATGCATTAAAGTAGCAAAATGATCATGACAGAGCATACAACTAAGAGGCAAGGGAAGCAAATAAAACACTGTCTAATGAATTGGCCACATACTCTTTTTCTCTTCAATAAATACACTAAAGCCCTAGCCGGTCTGGCTCAGTAGATAGAGTGTCAGCCTGCAAACTGAAAGTTCGATTCCAGTCAAGGGCATATGCCCAGGCTGTGGGCATAATCCCCAGTGGGGGATTTGCAGGAGGCAGCCAATCCATGATTCTCTCTCATCATGGATGTTTCTATTTCTCTCTCCCTCTTCCTTCACTCTCTGAAATCAATAAAAATGTATTTTTTTAAAAAAACACCACAAAAGTATTAAATAAATAAGTATATGTATACATACATACATACATACACTAAAAGGAAAATGGGACAGTCATGGAACAGAGGTAAGGGAGATGTAAAAATAAGCACTCTCAGAAAGTATGAACTATCACTTAGTCTCCTATCACATTCTAAACCTCCTACTTTTGAACTGTGCTCTCTAATTCAGTACCTATAAGGAATTAGGTACCTTATACATCCATACTTCCCTTTTAACACAAAAAGAAAGATAATTAAGAAGAAAAATAATCTTTTTAAGGTATTAAAAATCAACCTATCACATGTTTTCTTAGAGTAATTTCTTTTTTTAATATATTTTATTGATTTTTTACAGAGAGGAAGGGAGAGAGATAGAGAGTTAGATATATCGATGAGAGAGAAACATCGATTAGCTGCCTCCTGCACATCTCCCACTGGGGATGTGCCCGCAACCCAGGTACATGCCCTTGACCGGAATCGAACCCGGGACCCTTGAGTCCGCAGGCCAATGCTCTACCCACTGAGCCAAACCGGTTTCAGCAGAGTAATTTCTTATAATCTTATTTTTTGAACTTTAGTACCTAATAGACATTTTAATGAAGTTGAAATAAAGTTTTTAAAAATATATTTTTTTATTGATTTGAGAGAAAAAGGGAAAGGGAGACATAGAAACATCAACCATCAAAGAGAATCATTGATAGGCTGCCTCCTACATGCTCCCTACTGGGGATTGAGCCTGCAACCCGGGCATGTGCCTTTGACTGGAATCAAACCTGGGACCTTTCAGTCCACAGGCCGACAGTCTATCCACTAAACCAAACTGATTAGGACAAAATAAAATTTTAATAAGGGCATTATTTCTATTAGATTGCCTGGTTTATTCAAGTGAAACAAACACATATAGATTACCTAAAAATATACACTATTACCTGTAACAAATTAATCACTCCACATCTCACTTATTACATAACTGGTTATTAAATGTATTACTTAATTACTTGACTTATGCTCTAATTAAAGTAAAAACACCTCCCCCCAAACTGTACTATTAAGTAGTTAGCAGAAGAAAACTGCACTTTATAGTTATCTTCCCAAAACAAGTATTTGCCTAGTTTTTAAATTATCAGGTGCTAACTATGATTCAAAATGTAGAAGCCATTAAAGAATTCAATCACATTAAAAGAAAAATAAAGGAAAAAAGCACACAAAAAATACTGTATATGTGACTAGAAACACATCAGTCAGAAGTCAGACAACAAACTGGGAAAAAATGTTTGTATGTTACATCACAAAGGGCTACTCTCCCTAATGTAAAAGGACTCCTATAAAGAAGAAAAAAAAACTGAACAGTTTAATATGAAATGGGTAAAGAATACTAACAATTCAGAAAAAGGAAACATAAATGGATCTTAAACAGGAAATATGTTCAATCTCACACATGTTAACAAATATACAAATTAATACTACTATGAGATGCCATTTAAAAAAGTAATAAATAGACAAAAATTTGAAGTTTGATGTTGATGAGGATATGGAGGAAGGCACTCATGAAGGTGGGAACGTAAAATGATATAACTGCAATGAAGTACAATTTGCTAATAATCATCAAAATTAAAAATACATTTATCCTGTGACCAAACAATTCCATTTTTCAGAAATTTTCTGATATAATTGCATATGTAAAAAAGAAAGTATGTATAAGGCTACTCATGTTAGCACAATACTGCAACTGTACAAAATGGTGACTTAAGGGATTACATAAATTATTTAATCCACAAAATGGAATATTGTGTAATTTTAAAACAAAAAAGTATGCCTTTATGTAGTGATAAAAGGAAGAAGTTCTAAATATATTTTTATTGATTTCAGAGAGGGAGTGGGAGAGATAGAAACATCAATGATGAGAGGGAATCACTGATTGGCTGCCTCCTGCATGACCCCTACTGGGGATTGAGTCCACAACCCTAGCATGTGCCCTTGACCAAAATTGAACCCAGGACCTTTCAGTCCACAGGCCGACGCTCTATCCATTGAGCCAAACCTGCTAGGGCTGTATTGCTAAGTTTAAAAATGAAGATATATGTAGTGCTATCTTTTATGTAAAATAGGGAAATTGGGATAAAGATATATGTATTTATAAATGAAAACAAAAGAAACTGAGAATCACACATTCATTTAGTGGTCATGTATACTAGCCTTTTTAAAAAAAAAAAAACACAACAAATGTATTTTTATTGATTTCAGAGAGGAAGGGAGAGGGAGAATGACAGAAACATCAATGATGAGAGAGAATAATTCATTGGCTGCCTCCTGCATGGCCCACGCTGGGGATTAAGCCTGAAACCTGGGCATGTGCCCTGACTGGGAATTAAACTGTGACCTCCTGGTTCATAGGTTGACGCTCAACTACTGAACCATACCGGCCGGGCACTAGTCTTCTTTAATCTGGAAATGCTCCCAACCTTCCTTTGTTTTTCAAGACATTCACAATTTAGAAACATACAGGCCAGTTATTTGATTGAATGCCCCTCAGTTCTGGTTTCTCTGCTGTTTCCTCATGACTGCATTCAGGTTATAAATTTTCAGCTTATGCTGTGCTCTTTTCAAAGTATCATTATCTGGAAGCACATAATGTCTACCTTCCCCCGAGTTACATTTCTCTATTTGTAATTAATAAATAAGTTATGGGAGTTCATTTGAGACCATGTTCTTAACTTGTTCCTCAGGAAACTCTTTCCTCTCAATCCAGATGATGAAACTTGCCTGAATCAATCCTTATTATGACAACTGTGAAATAGTGATTTTTCTATCTCCATCATCCTTTTCATATTGATTAGTTAACATTCTTTGGTAAAGAAGAACATTCTCTTCTCCTTTATTTAATTACTTATCTATTTTATTAGTTGGCTGGACTAATGGATTATTATTTTATTCAATACGTTACACTCTATTGATTGTCCTTATTTATTCTGATACTCCAGTTTGGCCAGTGGGAACCCATTCAAGCTCGTTTCTGGGTCTTTGCCATGTCCCCAACATTTTTGGGGGTCTTCTTTCCCTGTTCCAGCCCTGGAATCAGCCATTTCTCCAAGGAACCATAGTTCAGTTTAGTGAAGAAGAGTATTAGAATCTAATAACTAGGTGGAAGACTAGTATTTTAATTCTAGGAGCATAACTTTTAAATTAATTTGTAAACTGTTTACAAGTTTTTACTTAGGGTGACAACATCTATTTGAGCTCTTAAAAAGTGGGAATTTTTAAATGTATGAGCAAGTATTTCCACTTGGCCAACCCACTATAAATTACTCTGTAAGCTTTAGCTCACTCAACCTTACTTTGGAGATTAGAAAACTATATGTAAACTCTCTAAGTTTTTACAGTCAACCATCTCATGCTTGTTAAAATAGTCTTCAAATCTTTAGAAGGTTATTTGTGTTCTGTTTATTACCAAGCTGCCCTGGCTTAACAGCTTTCTTTTGTGCTACCAAAGAAGTAAAATATCAAGAGCAAGGGCATCATGTATTAATGAAGTAAAATAAAGAACACAAAACACAAAAGGTCTATCTTAGTTTAGACTCAATAAATTAAAACTCATTTAGAATAGGCTAACCTCACCTACATGCAAAGGCCAAACAATCAGTCTAAAATGCTAAGTCCATCTAGCAAAGTTACATAAGCTTGTGGAAAAAAAAGATCCAACAGCATCCTCTTTACACACATTAATTTTTTCAATACTTTGAGGTCTTTTCCCCCATGTGCTTTCTATAAACAAACAATAAAAATAACTAAAGATAAAAAATCAAAGTAAAAACATATCATTCTAAAAGAAAAAATGATAAAAAATATTCCGTATAAAGGTTTTCTTTCTAAATTTATTTTTTGTTAATCCTCATCTGAGAATATTTTTCCATTGATTTTTAGAGAGAGTGGAAGGGAGCAGGAGAGATAGAGGGAAACATCAATGTGAGAGAGAGACATTGACTGGTTGCCTCCTGCATGCGCCCTGACTAGGGCAGGGAATTGAGCCTGCAACTGAGACACATGCCCTTGACCAGAATAAAATCTGGGACCCTTCAGTCCAAAGGCCGACACTCTATCCATTGAGCCAAACTGGCGAGGGCCATGTAAAGGTTTTTAAAATAAAAATAACTTGGAATTGTTTCTTTTAAAGTACCAATCTTCTTTCTCTATACTATGATGCACATTATTGTCAGAAGCTCTTAGAACATTTTTCTAAAACTGTCAAGGATGGTCAGTGAATGCACATGATTATAATGCACTTCAGTAATAGAAACCTCATCTGTATCTTTACCTATACATGTAGGTAAAGATATAGATACATACACACACACACACACACACACACACACACACAATTATGTTTTTGATGTTTATTTATATATTGAAATGCCATTTAACAAAGAAAAATCAACCAAAAAAACTGAGTTTGCGTGTCACCTCTGACACATGTGTCATAGGTTCGACATCACTGTCCTATATAATAAAAAGGTCATATGCAAATAGACCCTACCAGAATGACCAGTCACTATGAGGCACACTGACCACCTCTTGGTCCCTTTCCCCAGCCAGCAGTCTCCAATCGCCCAATGGCGAACGGGGAGCCAGAGGTGGGTGGCGGGGGACGCAGGTGGTGCCAGGCCAAGGCCCCTACACCACCAGCTGCACCACATACAGAGGGCAACCTGCTGTGGGGGCGAGGCTGGCGAGCGGGCGGAATGGCCGATCTCTCAGTTCCTCCCCCTGGCCGGCAGGCTTCGATCACCCAATGGCGAATGGGGAACTGTGGGTGGGTGGCGGCGGGAGGCAGGACCAGCTACAGGCAGCTGGGGAAG
>NW_006295827.1:268639-280078 GCF_000327345.1 Myotis davidii | reverse complement strand
CGCCTGCATGCGCCCTGACTAGGGCAGGGAATTGAGCCTGCAACTGAGACACATGCCCTTGACCAGAATAAAATCTGGGACCCTTCAGTCCAAAGGCCGACACTCTATCCATTGAGCCAAACTGGCGAGGGCCATGTAAAGGTTTTTAAAATAAAAATAACTTGGAATTGTTTCTTTTAAAGTACCAATCTTCTTTCTCTATACTATGATGCACATTATTGTCAGAAGCTCTTAGAACATTTTTCTAAAACTGTCAAGGATGGTCAGTGAATGCACATGATTATAATGCACTTCAGTAATAGAAACCTCATCTGTATCTTTACCTATACATGTAGGTAAAGATATAGATACATACACACACACACACACACACACACACACACACAAATTCAAGGAAAAACACTAAGCCAGGAGTTAGGAGACCATCAACTCATATAACCTTGGGTAAATTAGATAACTTTTATGAGCTTCATGTCATTTGTAAAATGAGGCAGTTTAGAGTTAACAGTTTTATAATTTCTGTACTATTTCATCTGCTGTCATATGCCATTTCATTATCTATCATCCTACGTCAGTGATGGCGAACCTTTTGAGCTCGGCCTGTCAGCATTTTGAAAAACCCTAACTTAACTCTGTTGCCGTGTCACATATAGAAATTTTTTGATATTTGCAACCATAGTAAAACAAAGATGTATATTTTTATATTTAATTTTATATATTTAAATGCCATTTAACAAAGAAAAATCAACCAATAAAACAAGTTCGCGTGTCACCTCTGACACGCGTGTCACCTCTGACACGTGTGTCATAGGTTCGCCATCACTGCAATAGGTAATGTGGTTTGTTTTAATGTGTAAATACACATACACTCATAGTTCATGGAGCAATAGAGGAAAATTTCTCCTGAAAGAGCAAGTAAACTTAGAAAAATCAGACTAACGAATTCATGTACATTCCTGGATTTATGACCCCATGGTTTTATTGAGTTAAAATGTTAACTTTCCACTGTTGGCTACCAGAATAGCTTTTCATTCTGAGGCTGTTACCGAAAAGTAAGTAGTTTAAGTTTTCCTCTCACTCTCAACGGATATTAATGTGGGTGGCGGCGGGAGGCAGGACCAGCTACAGGCAGCTGGGGAAGATGGCCTTAATCACAGGCCAGCCTAGGGACCATACCCATGCACAAATTTTGTGCACAGGACCTCTAGTAAATGCATAAGATTAGTGAGACTTTTCCCAAAGCAGAAAACAGAATTTAAGCTAACTAGGAAAGAATGGCTTTGATCAATGCCCTTGAGTTCTCTACTAGCAGAGACTATTCTCTCAGAAAAACAACATTTATTGGTTTTAAAATAATTAACACTTACTGTAGACTTACAATGTATGTCAGGTACCGTGCTAAACTCTTTACACACATCAACTCATTTAACCTAAAGACATGCCTATGGTAAGTATTACTGTCCTTCAGAACTGACAGGCTTAAAGAGATTAGCTTGCTCTGAGTCACACAGCCAGTAAACCGCAAAGCTGAGACTCAAACCAGGATGACTCCAAAGTTTATGTTTTTAACCACCTTACTATACTACCTCCTAATAAATAAATCATGAGCCAAATATATTCTTAATTTAATCTCCAGCGGGTATTGACTATTCTCCAAATTAATCATGTGAACTAAAAGATTATTTAAAGATTTGTTTTTCTGGTTATAAGCAACCTTTCCTTTAATACAACTAAACAAGAGTCATTAAATCCAAGACCAGCAAAGATCTTAAGGAGTGATGTTATTCATTCCCCTGCCTTTAGGCAGGCCAAAAAACCTCATCCCAAATACCCCAAGTTGAGGGGCTGGGAATGAGACGGGGCTCCCAAGAAAAGAGCTCTTCTGACTGCATCAGTGTTAGTTCCCATGCTTCCTCACTATTCCAAATTCACTGCACAACGGTTACCAATATAAATGTTCAAAGACCAAGTCCTAACAGTAGACATTCTCTCTTGCTTCCTGCTAGACTGCTCACTGCTAGAACAAGTATGACTTTAGCGATAATCCTGTTGCTGGTTTATGGCATTTTAAGAAGTAGGATGAATAAGGTCAAGTACACATCCAGACACTAGAAAATGCATACTATGGGTTATGTTCACCAATCTAAAAGCCCGAAGTAAGTCTTTTTGTATATGTTCTCCATATATTTCCTCAATACTGTCTCTCAGAAAACTTCCTTTTTAGATGACGTCAAGCCTAGAAACAGCCATTTCTGATAAGACATGAATGTAAAGGACAACATGTAACGGAGAATAAACCAGGATCCAAAAATTAAAGGCACAAAAAATAGAACATCCAAAAAGACAGCCATTTAGATGGGCATGAATTTTATAAAGAAAACTATGTATTTCATTTCTCTTTATTTCTCCTAGAGTAAATAAACAAGCTTCTCTTAAAAAAAAACAAAAAACAACCAAAGAGATTTTTTGTTTCATATATTGCCTGACCCTCAAACCCAATTTCGTATGTCACCTGACCCTCAAATCTGAGTTCATGGTCTCTAAAAGCTTTTACAGAAATTAAAAGGCTGAGCCTACATGTATGTGGATCTACTCTGTACTTCATTTGGGTACAGAAGAAAAAAAGAAAATCAGAAAATTACCTTTCTTTGATCCAACCCTGGATGAAGCACTGAAGAACTTCTTCACTGTGGTAACCTTGCGAGTCTTCTCATTGGTTTTCTTTTCTTCAAACTTGGAAAATGTGAGGGACTGAGCCCCTTGGCTGGTCTGACTGCTGGCAAAGGCCTCTTCCTCCTCGCGCTGTAGTCTGTAATTCAAGAGAGGTTTAATGACCCAGATATTCTCCAAGTTTTTCTTGTATCTAAAGGTTATTACTCAATGAATTGAGGAGGATCTAAAATTTTTAGAACTAGAGGCCAAATGCACCAAATAATAGGCCAAATGCACCAAATAACTATCCTACATACCACTATAGACTTTAAAAGAGACTTTCTCCACAGATCATGTTCATTCAGTAACTGTACGAGGGTTACATAAAAGAAAGTCCAGTCCTTTTCCCTAATAAGCTCAAGGTCAAAAGAAGAAAAAGTAAATAATTACAATATAATGTAACAGCTCCTATAGCAGAGAGTAAAACACAAGTGCTATGAGAACACAGGAAAGAATAACTAAATCTGCTGGAGGAGTCCAAGAAGGTTTCACAACGGTGACATTTAGGTATGTCTTAAAGGATGAGTAAGATTCCACCAAGTCAAAAGGCATTCTGGGAAGAAGGAGCTACAAATGTGAAGGCATAAGGTTCTTGTTACGAACCAAGTCCAGTGTAAGCAGAGCACCGATGGTGTGGTGAATATGAGGCTTATTTGTGTATAGGCACCAGATGGTAAGAAACCTTGGCTGCGGCCCCACTATCATCCTGGATTTCACTAAGTGGTGGGAAACCGAAAAGACTGTAAATCCAGTAAGTTACAATGATCAGATCTGTACTTAGAAAGATAATACAGGCAGTTGTGTGACAACGGGAGGGGCAGAGAGACTAGAGACAGGGACAATAATCAAGAATACATTAAAAATATTTAAGTGAGAGAAAATAGGACCTAGAAAACAGGAGAGGGTGAAATTAAAAAGACTTCTCTAAGCTCAAAAGAGTAGAACTTGCACAATTAGTTGTAGATAGTGTGAGAGCTGAAGGAGAAATTAAGAATACGCCAATGTTTTTTAGCCAACTGAATTAATGGTAATGTCATTAACTGATTCAGAAAGAGGTTAGGAAAAAATGTTGAAAATGGGGATTAGAGTAAATAAAAGCACTAATTCTGGCCTTAGAACTGCTGAATTTGAGGTATTTATAATAAATCTCAAAAGCTATCTATAGAACAATGGTTCTCAAATTGTGATTCCTCAGATAGTAGCATCAGCATCACTTAGGAACGTGTCATAAATGCAAATTTTCAGGCCTCACTCCCAACCTAATAAATTCAGAGACTCTGGGAATGAGGTCCAGCAATCATTGTTTTTACAAGATTTCCATCGAGGCGATTCCCATGCCTATAGGAAACCTCAAGGGAGATTACAATTGAAAGGAGTAAGAAATAGCAACAAAATCACAGGGAGAGGTGGTTAATCTGAGAATGGAATAGAGATACATCTTTCTCTGAAACAAAATAGAAGGTAATATGATATTAGTACATTTGGCAGTGAAGAGGGGAAAAAGCTAAGAGCATTCATGTTTAGTATCCTCTACTTCTTCCTGAAATAGATCAGCTACTGAGAATATCAGGAATGCAGTGAGAAACCTGAAGGAATAGTTAATGTTCTTTATATATTTTTTCTCTCTTTGATTGACCATGGAGTCACCGAAAGCAGTGAGTGTACTTTTGAATTCTGAGCATTCACCACAGATGTTAGGAAAGTGGTCACTCAAATGTCGCTAATTAGATATAAAACTAGCAAAAGTGGTCAGAGTTCAGCTTGACTTTCTTTTACTGAGAAGTTTCAGTTTCAAGGATGCTCTGGCAAAGGATTAACATTATTTGTGGCATTTTGTTAGTTCCTACGTTCACCAGCTATACCATCTTTTAATTTTTATCATAATCATATATCTGGATAATACAAACTTCTCAAATAATACTTCTGTCCTACAAACCCCATTTCGGAAAAGTTAAATTTTCATAATTCAAGAACTACAAATCTGTTGATTTGTATATACTACGTGTTTGTGAAGTGCCAGATGCCACGCTGGATATAACAAAAAATGGGGGAAAACAATGCTTGACGAGAGCCATGTGCCAAGTCCTTTGCTAAGGACATCATAAATATTACCTCATTTAGCCTCCACCATGAAGTATGTTTACCTCCATTCTTCTACTCCCAAATGTTATTGTCTGTATTAGGAAACACACACACCTCAAACACAAAATACTTAAATGATAAGACAAAATGAAGGCACTGAAAGCTATTCATTAAATGTTGACTGAGAAGAAGAGGGGAACATTTTTTTCACTTAATATTAGGGTGACCTGCTAATAGCTCAAGACAGAAGAGAAAAAATGTATTCTGACAATAACAGTACTATGTATCTAGTTATATCACTGTAAAACCACCCCTAGTTAAGTCTTTTTACCGCTCTGCCAGTTCCCAATCCTCCTGAATCTGCTTCTGCCTGGCCTTGTGGTACTCCTCCCTCCAGCATTTGGAACAGAAACCCTGCCAAGCAGGGTTGCCGTAGTAACCACATCCTTTCTTGCAAAGGAGCTCTGATTGATCCACATGAATTCCTCGGCGTTCAGACTTAAGGCTCATTTTCTTCCTGTTAATCAAATAACAAATAAGAAAGTGTTGTTGAAAATGAATTATTCTATCAGCACAGCAATTAATACCCCAAAAATGATTTCATATCTTCAAGTTATAGGGGAGGGAAGAAGAGAAGGAAGAAAAGGGAGAGGAGGTGGTAGGGAAGGAGAAAGGGAGGAAAAAAGGACAGTTTAAATAAAGCAAATTCTTGACATAGTCATATTAAAGAAAAGACTTCTTATTCCCTGCCCAGTTACATAATGAACACCTTAAGAAAGGACTAATGTTATATTAAAGACCTAACAGTAAAACATAAAATTATAAAACTCCTAGAAAAAAACATAGGGGCAAAACTTCATGACATTGAATTTGGCAACAATTTCTTGGCTATTACACCAAAAGCACAAGTAACAAAATAGACAAATGGGACTACAGCAAACTTCTGCACAGAAAAAAATCAATAGAGTGATATAAAAGTGAGTATTTTGTCTCAAATAAAATAAGTCAACATTTACCAAGAAAATGAATATAATGAAAGCATCAGAACAATCTAAACTCTTCAAGAAGGCATTCAGGGACCTTAGCATTCTAGAACAAATTAACATGAGCCCACTAGTTGTCACCACTCACTACATACACAATATTGTCACAGGTACTTAATATAATTATTTATGGCAAACAAACAAACAAACCCCAAGGTAGACATTGTCTCCATTTTTTCACATGTGAAATCTCAGGTTCAGAGAAATTTTCAAAAGCACATAAATGCTACTGAAAACAAACTAAAAAGAAGGAATTTAAAACCAGGTGAGCTTCCAAAATCCTTGTACCACATTGTCCCCAATCTACTTATCCAAACTCAACTCACATCCCTGAGCACATCTCCTAAACAAAACATGCATGTTTGTGCCTCAGCTTAAAATTCTTTCCTATACTTTTCTTCTGCTTTTTCAAAGATGATTCACTATTGAAAGTTCATTTTAAGGGTCATCCCTTCAATGAAACTTCCCATGAGCTTCCTTCCACCCAGAATTAACTGAACCTCCATTCTTGTAAAATTACTTATTTAGGAACCAGTTAAGTCCATTCATTCTACGTCATCATAAGGGATCATTTCTGCCCTGCCTGGATGACTCGGTTGGATCATCATCCCATACACAAAAAGTTGGGGGTCTGACCTCTGGTCAGGGAACATATGGGAAGCGACCGATTGATGCTTCTCTCTCACATCAATGTTTCTCTCTCTCTCTAAAAAAAAAAAAAATCAATAAAAACATATCTTTGGGTGAGGATTTAAAACAAAAATCGCATGTTTGACTTCCTCTCACTTAGTCTAGAAGCATCTTGAGGAGCTGCTTTATATTCCCAACAGAACACAGTATGGTGCTAAGGTGCTCAATATGTGTTTTGAATTGCATATGGAGATAGGGCTGCTTTCTATTCAGTCTTCATTTGAACAGTGAATACGTTTTCCTTTAAGATTTGATACAAATTATTTTTCTTTAATATATCTTTATTGATTTCAGAGTGGAAGGGAGAGGTGGAAAACATCAATGATGAGAGAGAATCATTGATTGGGTGCATTCTGCAATACCACCACTACAACCCAATGTGGATGGAGCCCACAACCTGGGCATGTGCCCTGATTGGGAATTGAACCACGACCTACTCACAGTTCGACACTCAACCACTGAGCCACACCAACTGGGCAAGATTTGATACAAATGAGGACTATGTAAGATATAAAGTCAGAAGGAGAAACCAATTTAAATATGTGTCATAAGTTGATTAGGAAACCAGAAAAATTTTTAACTATGACTTTCCTTTATAGGCTATCAGCAAAATAATTTGAATTTTCTGCAAAGCTATTATCTAACAAGATTCCTTATTTGGTAAGGTAGTCTTCATCTCTGGCAATCAACTAGATCTTACTGATCCTGTTAGGTTGACTCATTTACCAATCCATATTTTATTTCTGCTGCTATCATGTTATAGCTGTTAAGGGAGTGAGGAAGAACCACCTGAGAACTCTGAAAAAGGGGATGGGAAGGTCCTGTCTACTGTCACACCTGTTAAGAGTTAAAATTTGAAATAATACCTTAACAAGTCTCTAAGTCTGTTTTCTTTTCTACTATACCATGTCCCACTTGCCCATATCACCAGGATTGTATTATAAATTGCTACCCACCAATTTCCATTTAAATTCACAGAATAAAATGGTCTTCATTCTTCTGCCCATAAACTAACTGCCAAGCAAGCACAGAAAAAAAGTGGCGCCGAAACCGGTTTGGCTCAGTGGACAGAGCATCAGCCTGCAGACTCAAGGGTCCCAGGTTCAATTCCTGTCAAGGGCATGTACCTTGGTTGCGGGCACATCCCCAGTAGGGAGTGTGCAGGAGGCGGCTGATCGATGCTTCTCTTTCATTGATGTTTCTAACTCTCTATCCCTCTCCCGTCCTCTCTGTAAAAAATCAATAAAATATATTGTTTTAAAAAGAAAGCATTTGATTTAATTTTACATCCATTCATGACAAAACTCACCAAATTGGGAATAGAAGAAAACTTTTTGAACAGGATAAAGGTTATCCATCAATAATCAACAGGATGCCCCTAGCCGGTTTGGCTCAGTGGATAGAGCGTCAGCCTGTAGACTGCTGGGTCCCGGGTTTGATTCTGGTCATGGGCATATATTTGGGTTGCAGGCTCAATCCCTAGTGGGGGGTGGTTCAAATCACTTCTTTATTTTCACAATTTTTAAATCATACTAAACACATCACTCCAATTTTACATTCCTCCTAAGCACAGTGCCTGCTGATTCGTGTCGCCAGCAGGGATTGATGACTGGACATTATACTGTTCAGTTACACCTACCTAAATCAGAGGAAAGATAGAGACAAGGTGGCTGAAAACAAGCTGCATTTTGTGTGAGTCAATGGTCAAGAGTAGTGATATGCACTGGAAAATACGTAGGCTCTTTGCACATGTGGCCCCTTCTACCTGGAATCTTCTCCTACTCCCCTAGACCACATTTCATCTGGTTAACTCCTACTCATCCGTCTATCAGTTTTCAGCTCAACTTTATTTCTCTAGCAGCTCTTTCTGGCCTCTGTCTCCTCTGTGCATGCACAGGCTGTTGGCCAGAGGGGAAGGAGGCCTTACTGGCTAGCAGTGTGTGCACAAATTTTTTGTCTGAACAAACAACAGTGTTAGACTGAGCATTAAGGTATGCAAGCACAGGGGTGACCCTTAGAAGGAAATCAAGCATAACAATAAACACAAGAAAAAGCAACAATAACAGACATCAAGGGCCACATGAAGTCTTAGTCCAGCTATACAATGTGTATGGTATACACTAAGCTCTACTTGGGGATTCTCAACGACAAAAGGGAAGAGGAATTGGGAAAGAGAAGACCAGAATTCAATATATCGCCAAACCCTGGGTAAATTTATCATTTTCCCCTCCAGTATCACTGAGCCAACCCAGAAACGCACACCAAGGCACAGAGATAGATCCTCTAGTTCAGGCTCAAGGAAGGAGAAAGGGAACTTCTAACACTGAGAAGAAATATGAAAATCCCTCCAATTTATTGTTTTTAACCTCTTGAGCCACAGCACCCAAGCAATCACATACAGCAATGCCTGAAAAGACAGATTGCAGAAAACAAACTCTGAGGAAGG
Source organism: Myotis davidii (assembly GCF_000327345.1). Lineage (NCBI taxonomy): Eukaryota > Metazoa > Chordata > Mammalia > Chiroptera > Vespertilionidae > Myotis > Myotis davidii. The sequence continues at coordinate 271,105 of NW_006295827.1, read as the reverse complement.
GGAATTATCCATTTTCTCCACTCTCTATCCTTCCATTTCTTGGCCCCAACTGTGAGACAGTCATGGAAGTACAGTGTATATGACAGAGTAGCATAACTAACTCCACTGTTTTCTGGCCAGAAAAGATGAGAACCTAGGAACCAAAAAACATATAGGAGAACCAAAAAACATATAGAAGAAAGCAATCTGAAAATGTTGTTTGTGAACTCCTGGGCTCACCCACCCCTAGCTGCGTATAATGGATCTGATGCTATTCAGGACAAAAGACTAAAATTCAAACTAACAGAGACACTGCACAAGTTTCAAACTGGCACATACATGAAACAGATCAAAATAGTACTGTAACGGCTTTGAAAATTGAACCGACATTGGAATCACAGAAGGTGGGCAACCCGAACTGGACAACAAAACTAAAAAATTTTGCTCCGCAAATGACACTATTAAGAAAATGAAAAGACAAACTACAGACTGGAAGAAAATACAATCACAAATTCAACAAAGGACCAGATTTAAAAATGCTCAAAAATCAACACTAAGAAAAACCACCCAATTACAAAATGGGCAAAAGACTTGAAAGAGAGTGATCTAAAGAAAACATACATGCTGGGAGACAATTCTCAGAGTTTCATCCAAAAGGTCTTTGCAAGCATCCTTGAATATTTTAACATTCTTAAAAGAAACACATAATTATCTCCCCCACTCACTCCCACCCCGGCAGAGGACAAGTTTGTGTACTGTCCAGTAAAATAGATACAATGTTTCCCTCCAGGTCAAAGGTCAGGCAGGTCTGTTTGCTGCCTGTTGTAAAAGATTTGGGTTCCCTAAGCTTGGATTCCCCAGCTATGGCATCACCCCCATGTGACTTGGGAGTAAAGGTAGCCCAAGTGAAGATAAAGCTTGTTTTATAAACGCCCTTTGAACAGTAAAGTACTTAGTCTCTGACTCAGGATCTCATGTCTTCTGCCAGCATGCATGAAACTGAGGCAGGCTCACTTGTTACCTGTATGCAGGGTAAAAACTCAGGTCCTTCACAGTTCTTAACAACATGGCAAATAAGCACATGTTGTTCAACATCATCATCCATTAGAGAAAAAAAGTTGTTCAACATCATCCATTAGAGAAATATAAATTAAAACCACCATGAGATATCACTACACATTTATTAGAATGGCTAAAATTAAAAATACCAACAATACCTGTGATAGCAAGGATGCAGAGCAACTAAACACTCATACATTCCTAGTGGAATGCAAATAGTATAGCCACCATGAAAAGCAGCCTGATAGTTTAAAAAACAAGTTAAACATATTCTTACCATACAACTCAGCAATCCCACTTCTGGCTATTTCCTCCAGAGAAATAAAACTGATGTTCACTCAAAAATCCATACACAAATATTTCCAGTAGCATTACTCAGGACCATTAAAAAAAGGAGACAACCAAAATATCCTTCAATCAGTGAATGGATAAACAAACTGTGGTACATGCATGCAATGGATGCTTCTCAGCAAACAAAAAAAAGGGGGGGGGGGCAGTATTGACATAGCCAAAAATTGGCTTAATGATGAGTGAATGAAGTCAGTTTTAAAAGTTTACATATTGTATGATCAGTGTTTGTTAGGAATTAGAATTAGGGGGAGGGTATCTATCAAAAAAAAAAAAAGCACAATCCAGCAATCCCACTTCTGGGACTATATCCTAAGAATCCCTAAGTACCAATGAGAAAGAAAGAATATATGCACCCCTATGTTCATAGCACCATTATTTACAGTTAGAGGCCTGGTGCACAAAATTCATGCATTGGAGGGGAGTCGGAGGGTCACTCAGCCAGGCTTGTGCGCTCTCACAGTCTAGGACCCCGGCTCCTTACTACCCACCTGCTTGCTGTTCTTTAGTGCTGTCGCAGAGGTGGGAGAGGCTCCCGCCACCGCCACTATGCTCACCAGCCGTGAGCCTGGCTTCTGGCTTCTGGCTTCGTGGTGCTCCCTCTATGGGAGCTCACTGACCACCTGGGGGCAGCTCCTGCATTGAGCATCTGCCCCCTGGTGGTCAGCGTGGGTCATAGTGACTGTTCAAACAGTCGGACACTTAGCATATTAGGCTTTTATTATATAGGATATGCATAATCCATGGACACAGACAATAGAATGGGAAAGGTCTGGGGTGGGGTAGGGATTGAAGGGGAGCAAAAAGGGAGAAAACTGGAGACATCCATAATACTATCAACAATAAAAACTATACACCCCTCAAAAATTCAATTTTACTGTATAAAAATAAAAACTTGAGCCCCAGCCGGTTTGCTTAATGATTAAAACGTCAGCCAGCAAAGTGAAGGGTCTCGGATTTAATGCCAGTCAAGAGCATACACTTTGGTTTCAGGCTCAATCCTGGGCCCCGGTCGGGGATGTACAGGAGGCAACCAATCAATGTCCCTCTTTCATGCTAATGTTTCTATTTCTTTCTCTT
>NW_006295827.1:261924-268598 GCF_000327345.1 Myotis davidii | reverse complement strand
CTTCTCTTCTTTCTCTCTCTCTCTCGCTCTCTCCCTCTCTCTCTCTCTCTCTCTCTCTCTCTCCTCCCCTCCCTCCCTCCCTCCCTCCCTCTCTCCCTTCCACCATCTCTGAAAATCAATGGAAAAAATATCCTCGGGTGAGGATTAAAAAAAAAAAAATTGAGAGGCAATTTCTAGGTTGGACTGGAGGAAAAGTGCAGGAGACAGGGATAGTGATCAACAGACAACTACAATAAGAAGGCAATGCAGTGGGAATGGAAAGGGGAGTGGTGGCAAAAAACTTTGCAGGTGGGATCTGTAACAATTAACTAATGAGACATGGCAGAGAGACTTGCAAGTTTATAAAAACTCTTTACTGTCTCTACAAAATTAAAGCCCTCCAAGGACAGCACTTAGATTTAACATACTTATTTAGTAGATGAGGTTGAGGTAGAGAGGAAGAACTAAATCTACCCAGAGTCTGACTCTAGAATGTTAAATTGAAGAAACTTTAAAGACTTTTTGTTCCCTAGGTTCTCTCCTTTTACAATAAAGATGAAGACACCGAGACTGAGAAGTTTATGATCTGTTCAATAAAAAAGGTAGTGCCTGGCCAGTGTGGCTCAGTGGTTGAGCATCGACCTATGGACCAGGAGGCTACAATTCGATTCCCGGTCAGGGCACATGCCCAGGTAGTGGACTAGATACCCAATGTGGGGCATGCAGGAGGCAGCTGATCAATGACTCCCTCATCATTCGTGTTTCTGTCTCTCTCTCTTCCTCTCCCTTCCTCTCTGAAATCAATAAAAAAAAATATATTTTTAAAAAGGTAGAAAGTGGCAGGGACATGACTAGAGCCTATATGTATACTAATCCCAATTTCCATCAAACTATTTTGAGAGTTTAAGCTAATCTTTCACCATTATCATCCTGTGGTCCCTTTCTTCAATTCCAAGAGGAATGGGCAAAATGAAATATCCATTTTTCTTTACATCAATTCAGTAAAGTTTTAATTTTTATACTACAAATACTATAGCACAGGTCTGTGTCACTAAAAAAATTTTTTTTTAATCCTCACCAGAGGATATTTTTCCACTGATTTTTAGAGAGAGTGGAAGGGAGAGGGAGAGACAGAGAGAAACACTGATGTGAGAGAGACACATCAATTCGTTGCCTCCTGCATGCACCCAACCAGGGCTGGGGACTTGAACCAAGGTACGTGCCCTTGACCAGAACCGAACCCAGGATCCTTCAGTCTGCGGGTAACGCTAAAATTAACACATGTGCCAGCGACCTTCCTTTTCTTGAGAACTGTTACCCCAATCCACAAAGGTAGACTGCCAGCAGCCATGTCTGTATACCTGCCACTTCAGGGCCACAGTTGATTGAACCAGAGATGGACATGTGACCCAAACAGAAGTTTTGGAAATGAGACTAATCTGGGCTGTTCTCTTGAATGACTGACTAAGTGTGGCACGGCCATCTTCCATCAGGTGACCTGAGTAACAGGATAACGGGTCTGCAGAGTGGAATAGATACACAAGAACCAGAGAAAAGTAGCAGAAGAAAAATACTCTCTAGGTCAGCGGTTCTCAGCCTTTGGCGGTCGAACGACCCTTTCACAGGGGTCACCTAAGATCATCCTGCATATCAGATATTGACATTACGATTCATAACAGTAGCAACATTACAGTTATGAAGTAGCAACAAAAATAATTTTATGGTTGGGTCACATAAGGAACTGTATTTAAAGGGCCAGAAGGTTGAGAACCACTGCTCTAGGTCCTGAAAGGTTTCCATTTCTCAGTTTCAGTCCATTCCTAAGGTTCAGTTGCCTGCCTACCCTCAGATTCTGAGACACAATCCTGATCCCCACTGTTCTTTTTTTTTTTTACACTTGTTCCAATACAGTCTATTTATCTGTACCCAAAGACTTGTCAAGGTACTATTCTAGAGCTAGAAAAATATAACAGGATTTCTATGAAGTCTGCTTAGCATATACTAAGAGCTCAAAAGGTATTAAGATAAAAACAATATTAGTTGCTATGAGTCTATAAAGACCAATTTGGTGTGGTCATACAATCATAATGATCAGTGATATCTGCATTCAAATCTCAACTCTGCCACTTATTAGAAATGTGACTTCAGACAAATTAATATTTCTACAACTGTGATTTATATCTCTCTGTCCAACTTCTGCTCCTACTATTCTCAATCGTTTCACAAATCTAAGCCCCATGACCTTTGCTCTCTGATATTTCACCTGTGATTATGTTACCTTACATAGCAAAAAAAAAAAAAAAAGGACTGCAGATAATTATGTTTACTAATCAGCTGACTTTAAAATAGGGAGATTAGCCCTGTCCAGTTTGGCTCAGTAGATAGAGCATTGGCCTGCAGACTAAGGGGTCCCATGAGGGGAGTGCGGGAGGCAGCCAATCGATGATTCTCTCTCATCATTGATGTTTCTATCTCTACCTTCCTCTCTAAAATCAACAAAAAATACTTTTTAAAAATAGGGAGATTACCCTGGATTATCCACGTGGGCACAATATAAGCACATGAGCTCTAAATGCAAAAGAGGACAGGAACCAAGAATAAGCAAAACAATCTTAAAAAAGAATGTAGGACTCATACTTCCCCAACTTCAAAACTTACCACAAAACCATGATAATCAAAACAGTGTGGTATTAGTATAAGAGTAGACATATGGATCAATAAAATAGAATTATGAGAGCAGAAATAAACCCACATATTCATGGTCACCACAAGGGTGCCAAGACTATTCAATGAAAAAGGAAAAATCTTTTCAACAAATGGCACTGGGATAACTGAATAGCCACATGCAAAAGAATTAAGTCACACACTATACAAAAATTAGCTCAAAATGGATCAAAAGCCTAAATGCAAAAGCTAAAACTATAAAAACTCCCAGAATAGGATACTTACATATGACACCAAAACCAAGAGCAACAAAAGTCAAATAAATTGTACTTCATCAGAACTAAAGCTTCTGTGCTTCTAAGGACCACAACAAGAAAGTGAAGACAGATAACAGATTGGTGATTACCAGAGCATAGGGGAGTGGGGGGAGGTAGAAGAGGGTAAAGGGAAGATAACGGGTGATAGAAGGAGACTTGAGTTGGGGTGATGAATACAAAATACAATATACAGATGATGTATTATAGAATTGTACAACCGAAATACTTATATAATTTTATTAATGTCACTCCAATAAATTAAATTTAAAAAGTTTTTTAAAAAGTAAAAAGATAACCCACAGTATGGGAGAAAATATTTGCAAATCATATATTTGATTAAGAACTTACGCACAGAAATATAATATAAAGAATTTTTATAACTCAATTTTAAAAGGTAAATAACCTGATTTTTTAATGGGTAAAAGATCTGAATAGACACTTCCTCAAGGAAGATATACAAATGGTCAATAAGCACCCAAGAAAACATGTTTGACTTCATTGATCATCAGGGAAATGTAAGTCAAAACCATGAGCTACCACTTCACACCCAGTGGATAACAAAGTCAGGTAATAATAAGTGTTTACAAGATGTGAAAAAATGAGAACCCCATTCACTGCAGGTCGGAATGTAAAATGGTGCAGCCACTTTTGGAAACCATCTGACAGTTCCTCAAACCACTGAACAGAGTCACCATATGACCCAGCAATTCCACTTCAAGGTACTGTATTTACCCAAGCGAAACAAAAACTTATGTCCACACAGAAAGTTGTACATGAATGTTTATAGCAGCATTATTTATAATAGCCAAAAGGTGGAAACAACCCAAATGTCCATCAACTGATGAATGGAAAAAACAAAATGCAATATATCATACAATGTAGTTATTACTCAGTCATAAAGAGGAATTAAGTACCGATACATGCCACAATTAACCTTGAAAACGTGATGCTAAGTGAAAGAAGCCAGTCATAAAAGCCCATATATCATATGATCCCATTCATATGAAAGTCCAGAACAGGGAAATCTACAAAGACAGAAGTAGATTAGTGGTTGCTTAGGATTGAAGGGGAGAGGATGGGAGTAAAGGAAATAGTTAAAGTGTCTGGAATTCTTTTTGAGGTGATGAAAATGTTCTACAGTTGGTCATAGTGATGACTGCTATTGAATTGTTGTTTAAATGGGTGAATTATACCCCAATAAAATTGTTTTTAAAATAAAAATCAGAAGAGGAGGCCATAATGGGACTCCAGAGAACTACTGTTGGCTTTGAATGTGAAGAAACCATAAGCCAAGGAATGTGGGTGGCTTATAGAAGCTGAGAATGACCTCTGGCTGACAGTCAGCAAAGAAATGAAGAATTCAGTCCTATAATCACTGGGAACTCAATTCTGCCAACATGAGTATGTCTGGAAGCAGATTCTCCAGATAAAAGTCCAGGCTGGCTTTTACCTTAATTTTGACCTCCAGAGATCCTTCAGAGTATCTAACTGAGCTGGCCAGGAGTTTTGATTTACAGAACTTTGAGATAGCAAATGGGTGGTGTTTTAAGCTGCTAATAAGTCTGTGGTAATTTGTTATGGCAACAACAGAAAACTGTTATAGACCTCCTTTACATTTCTGTCACCTTTGCACAGGTGTTGTAATGCCTAGAATGCTGTGCTATTAGCTGTTCATATGGTGATTCTCTCATCATTTAGGTCTCAGCTTTCACGTCACACTTTCAGAAAGGCTTCCCTGGCCACTCTATCTAAAGTAGTAGCTACCACAACCTACCTTAGGCCGAGCACAGTTTCTCCATATCCGATCTGTTTCTAACAAGGGAGGGTAAGGAAAGATGTGCAGGAAAGAAGTAGCTAAGCAGAACTGAGTTGCTCATATCATGTACATTCTCAGACAGGCATGCTTGTGTGTGTGATTGGCCCTTGGCCGGATCCTAGACGCTGAGGTGTTAGAGTGTCCTTATGTACTAACTGATAAGGGTGTTTTATGCTTGGAGCCTTGAATCACACTGTGCCAACTTGTCTAGACAGTCTATGCAAACAGTGTAATGTATGGAGAACACCTGCTTTCCTCTGGGGCCCGAAGTTATAGCAACTATAGTTGATCACGAAGGCACTTGTGCCTATGTGACCAGCCTCCAATAAAAAACCTGGAATCCTAGTTTAAGTCAGTTTCCCTAACAAAAACACATCACACGTGTTGCTACAGTTTGTTGCTGGAGGATTAAATGTACCCTGTACAGCTCCACTGGGGAGCAGACTCCTAGAAGTTCATACCTGGTACCCTCCAAACTCTGCTAATTCTACCATTTTCCTGTATTGATCATTTTTTGTACCATTTGACTATAATAAAAGTAGTACTTCTAGCAAATTACCAAACCTGAGCAAGTCTTGGGGACTACTGACACAGGGTGTGATTATAAAGGGGTGGCATGAGGGAGGCCTCACTGGTAATAGAATGGTTCTGAATCTTAACTGTGGTGGTGGTCACAGGAATCTAGACATGTGATAAAATGACAAAACTATACACACACATTGTATAGATGTCAATTTCTTGGTTTTGGTATTGCGCAATAGTTACGTGTGATGTAACCATTGAGGGGAAACTGGATGAAGAGTACACAGTACCTCTCTGTACTTCCTTTGCAACTTCCTGTTAATCTGTAATTTTAAATTAAAATTTTTAAAAATTCCAATAAAATTTTAAAAAGAAACACCTATGATTGAACCAATGTGTACTGACAGTTAAACATACCATAAGATCATTTCTGTTTCTCAGTATGGAAAACAAAGCAAGCAAGTGAACTACCAAAAGTACATGTTATGCTTTGAAAGGCTATGTAGTGGTAATGATAGTTGTTTCAGTGGTGCACAGCAGGCACAGTCCGCATATACAGACTAGGCATCAGAGCTACATAGACAGCATATACTTTTCAGTTAGGGAGAAATATGGGAGATCAATGTTGAGACTCAATTCTGTTTTTCCTAGGCAGAAAAGACCTATCCAGAGGCAAGATACTGTCACCACTGCAGCCAGGAGAAAGATTAGAACAGACACACCCAGTTCCCGTTTGAGCACTGCACTCCAAGAAATAGGCTTTTATTGAGCAACCTGGGTATAAAGAATACATCATTCAATTGGCCCACTCACATTAAGGAGGACAGAGTGAAAAAACTGTTTGAGACAGTTGAAATTCCTGTAAATTCTGCACCAGGGCTAGGATTTAATGTGGGCTGAAGTACATTAAAAAGAGCCAGAGGAATACAAAGCCTAGAGCTGTATGTTCTTCCTTACGGCTCTGCATGCAAACCAGATTCTTCACCTCATTAAAAAAAAGGGGGGGGGGAATACCATCTTGTGGATTTGAGTACTCATAATAATTGTACTCACAATAATCTGACCGGTCATAATAATCTGGCCACTCAGTGTACATATAGATGTTTATCTTTGAAAAACGGGAGCTATAAAGACAAGTAGATAATAAAGTAGAAAGAAAATAAAAACATCACCCAGAGACAGTCATTATTTCTTGTAGTAATTTCCCTACTTGTCACTCATCTATTCAACAAATATTTTTATACTGATTTACACTATATGGGAGGCACTTGGGAACAAATACTAGTATAAGTAAAAACAGTTTAAATCTCTATGGCGCTTACTGTCGAGTATGAAAGACATAAGAGAACTCATAAACAAAAGGAAGATAAATAACC
>NW_006295827.1:252201-261908 GCF_000327345.1 Myotis davidii | reverse complement strand
GGGGATACCATCTTGTGGATTTGAGTACTCATAATAAATTGTACTCACAATAATCTGACCGGTCATAATAATCTGGCCACTCAGTGTACATATAGATGTTTATCTTTGAAAAACGGGAGCTATAAAGACAAGTAGATAATAAAGTAGAAAGAAAATAAAAACATCACCCAGAGACAGTCATTATTTCTTGTAGTAATTTCCCTACTTGTCACTCATCTATTCAACAAATATTTTTATACTGATTTACACTATATGGGAGGCACTTGGGAACAAATACTAGTATAAGTAAAAACAGTTTAAATCTCTATGGCGCTTACTGTCGAGTATGAAAGACATAAGAGAACTCATAAACAAAAGGAAGATAAATAACCAATCAAAAATGGGCAAAGGACCTAAATAGACACTTTTCAAAAGTGGACATACAGAAGGCCAAGAGACATATGAAAAAACTAGAGGCCTGAAGCACAAAATTCATGCAAGAGTAGGCCTTCCTTCCCCTGGCTGCTGGCACCAGCTTCCCTCTGGCACCTGGGACCTGGGATTCCCTCGCAACCCCGGCTTCGTCCGGAAGGTTGTCTGGAAGGACGTCTGGTCAACTAGCATATTACACTTTTATTATTATAGATGCTCAAAGTCACTAATCATCCAAGAAATGCAAATCAAAACGACAATGAGATACCATCTCACACCTGTCAGGATGGCCATCATCAACAAATCAACAAACAACAAGTGCTGACAAGGATGTGGAGAAAAAGGAACCTTGCACAATGCTGGTGGGAATGCAGACTGATGCAGCCACTGTGGAAAACAGTATGGAATTTCCTCAAACAATTAACCAGTTGAAAAAAGGTAAATATCACATGATCTCACTGATTTGTGATATATTATGAACAACATAAACTAATGAACAAAAATAGATCCATCAAACAGAATGTCAAACCTCAGAGGGAAAGTGGGGGTGGATGGGGCGAGGTTAAGAGATCAACCAAAGGACTCGTATGCATGCGTATAAGCATAACCAATGGACACAGACAGTAAGGGAGCGAGGGCACATGCTGGAGGGCAGGAGCGGTCAGGGAGAGGTCAATGGGGGGGAAAGGAGACATATGTCATATTTTGAACAATAAAGAATTTATTTTATTTTATTTTTAATTTTTTTATTGATTTTTTACAGAGAGGAAGGGAGAGAGATAGAGAGTTAGAAACATCGATGAGAGAGAAACATCGATTAGCTGCCTCCTGCACACCTCCTACTGGGGATGTGCCCGCAACCCAGGTACATGCCCTTGACCGGAATCGAACCTGGGGCCTTTCAGTCCGCAGGCCGACGCTCTATCCACCGAGCCAAACCGGTTTCGGCGAACAATAAAGAACTTAAATTAAAAACAAAGACACATGGAAAATGTAAAAATAAACAAAAAGATCTCCATGGCACTTACTGTCTAGTATGAAAGACATAACTCTATATCATGCCTGAAGAAGTTAAAACACTATGAACACTTAAGAATTAATTCATTTTAAAGTTGCACAAAAGAATTCATATTTATGTGAAACAAGCTAAATATGTGTACATTAAATTTACAGAACTCATAATAGCCTAACAAATTAGGAAAGTAAAAAAATTAGGATAATATAAAGAGAGGTCTCATTCACAATAGTATCAAAATGTAAAAACACCCAGGAAATATTTTAATAAAAAAATTATGTGAGCTACACAAAACTGAGATATAAAGAAGGTTTAAATAGTTGGTAAGGCATACACTAGGATACAGAATGAGAAAATTAAATATTATAAAAATGATACAGGCTTCAAAATTTCTGCTTATTGGAAATGGCAACAAAAATCCAAAAGACTTTTTTCAACTTGACAAAATTATTCCACATCTCATCAGCAAGATTTTTAAATTTTTTTCTAAATTAATTTAACTTATTGATTTGAATTTTCTTCAAACTATTGTAGTTAAAATGCTGTGAACTTAGCCTGGCCCAGTGTGGCTACATGGTTGAATGTAGACCTATGAACCAGGAGGTCAAGATTCAATTCCGTCAGGGCACCTGCCTGGATTTCAGGCTTGATCCCCAGTAGGGAGCATGCAGGAGGCAGCCCATCAATGATTCTTTGTTATCATTGATGTTTCTGTCCCCGCCTCCCCTCCTCTCTGAAATCAATAAAGATATATTTTAAAAAGTACTGCGAGCCCTAGCCGGTTTGGTTCAGTGGATAGAGCGCCGGCCCTCGGACTGAAGGGTCCCGGGTTCGATTCCAGTCAAGGGCATGTACATTGATTGCAGGCTCAATCCCCAGTAGGGGTTGTATTGGAGGCAGCCAATCTATGTTTCTCTCTCATCAATGTTTCTAATTCTCTATCCCTCCCCCTTCCTCTCTGTAAAAATTAATAAAACAAATATATATATATAAAAAAAAATACTGCGAACTTAGCAACAAAACTGGTAAATCACTATACAACAAACTGACCCAAATGCTAACATAATTTACAAAATACAAATGCTAACATAATATACAAAATAATTTAATACTAGAGAAAGGAGGAGAAGGGGAGAATTTTCAATAAACTGTGTTGGAATAACTTGGCCAGTAATCTGGTAGCCCCCAAATTAATTACAGATATCTTAAAGAGTTAAAATTTTTAAAGACAAATGAAAAAAATAGAAAAAACTAAAATCAAGTATTTATGCAACTTTTTAAATTGACTTCAGAGAGGAAGGGGGAGAGAGAGAGATAGAAACGTCGATGAGAGAGAATCATTGATTGGCTGCCTCCTGCAAGCCCCACACTGGGGATCGAGCCTGCAACCCGAGCCTGCAACCTGAGGATGTGCCCTGACAGGAATCGAACCGTGACCTCCTGGTTCATAGGTCGACACTCAACCACTAAGCCACGCCAGCTGGGCCATGCAACTTCTAAAGAGGAGAGGTCTATCTAAGCTTACATGCTAAAGTAGAAATCAGAAAGGAAACAGATTTGAACACATAAATTGAAACTTCTATCTAGTTTTTTAAAAGGCCCCACTTAGACCCAAAATAGGAAAGCAAGCTCAGCCATGTGGCTAATTTGATTGAGCGCCGTCCCATGCATCAAGAGGTCAGGGCACAGGCCCAGGCTGTGGGCTGGGTCCCCAGTAGGGGGTTGTGAAAGAGACAGCGGATTGATGATGTTTCTCTCATTTATTTCTCTCTCTCTCTCTCCCTCTCCCTTCCCTCCTCTCTCTGAGATCAATAAAAACATATTTTTTAAAAAAGTAAGAGACTAAGAAAATATTTTAATTGGACAATGAAGAATTTTATCATACTTAGACATTATGTTAATAATGATGATTTATAAATCTCTGAATACAGGATAAAGATATGAGCAGACCATTCACAAAATGGAAATAGCTTCCTAGAAACAGAAATGAAATGTCAAAGAGTTTGTGCATTTTATTTTACTTTATTTTTTTAATTGATTTTAGAGAGAGAGGAATGGAGAGAGAGAAACATCCATGTGAGTGAGAAGCATGGACTGGTTGCCTTCTGTATGCAACCTGACTGGGAACTGAACTGGCAACATGGGCATGTGCCTTGACCAGGAATCAAACCAGGGACTTTTCAGAGCATGGGGCGATGCTCAACCATCTGAGCCACACTGGCCAGGGTGGTTTGTGCATTTTAAATTTTTATATATACTACCAAACTGGCCTCACAAAAAGATTGAATCTATTTACATTCCCACCCTACAGTGTATGAAAGAATCTAGTTTTCCACAAAGTCATAAACACTGGATTAACCTTTAATTTTTGCCAATCTGAAAGGCAAAAAAATATATATCATTTATTGTTTTAATATGCATTTCCTTAAGAAGGCTAACCATCTTTATAGATATTTATCAGCCATTAGTATATTTTCCTTGAAGAATTTAACACTCTTCACATTCTTTGCTCATTTTTCTGTATAATCCTTTTTCCTTTTTATAGGTGCTCTTTTAGACCTTAACTTTATGTTATGAAGACACCACAGTTTGAATCAAAGACTTAGTGTGTCAGCTGTGGCCAGTGTAGCTTGGTTGGACCATAATCTTGTACACTGAAAGGTCTCGGGTTTGATCCCTGGTCAGGGCACATACCTAGGTTGCAGGTTTGACCCCCGGTTGGTTGGGGTTCGTATCGGAGGCAACCAATTGATGTTTCTCTCTCACATCTATGTTTCTCTCTCTCTCTAAAGTCAATAGCCATATCCTCAGGTGAGGATAAAAAAAAAAAAAAGACAGTGTTTCAAATCTGTACCCAAGTTTCACCAACTTTCATATCATTTAATACATTGCAAATGAATGTGAACCTCAGGCAAAATATCAAAGGCAAAGTTCCAATTTAAAATATAACAAAACAAAGTATCCAAACACTAGACTGTCCAAATAATTCCAAATGATAATGAAACCCTGGAATAGAATGTAGAGTTTATAACTGCTGGAATGAGCTGAACCAGCTGAGCAGCATTCTTAAGGAATGAGTTCTAGACAACAATTTTCTGTTGTTCTAAATCAAACCCTTGTCTTCAAGTTAAGTGAAATCGTAACTCTAATCTCAGCATGCCATATTTCAGGCTAATAACTCAAAATTACATGCAAAATAACCTGGTTGCATTAGTCTACGTCAACCATGTGCTACCCTTCTTCCACAGAAGCACAGCCAATCCCCCAACTGGTCAATTTACTCAATAATTTTATGACCAAAATTATCTTCTGACTCAACTTAAAGGAACAACAAACTGCAATATATAAAGTGGTTTCAACAATTAATTGTTTTTTTAAGTTACATCTTAGTTTTGGCTTTGCTACAGCCATTTCATCCTTAGCCAATTGCTGTGGCTGGACAAAGTGACACACATCTCTCTGAGACAGGAAAAACAAAAAGCACTAGCCTGGATTGAACATATATTTATTCAGACTTGTTAGATAGCTCAAATAAATATTTGCATTATGTTTTAGATTTTTGAGAGGTGCCTTGTGTTTAACAAAATTTTAATCCAATTAAACAGCAGAAACTTTCAAAGGCTGCTAACACCATCCCGTGTTGTAGGTTGAATTGTCTCTCCCCCCAAAAATAGACTGAACCCGAACACTGTGAATGTGGCCTGATTTGGAAATAGGATCTTTGCAGACGTAATTAGTTAAAATGAGGTTATACTGGATTAGGGTGGGCCCTAAATCCAATGACAGGGATTGACTGGGCCAAGGCTCTGAGAGAGACACACAAAGGCCATGTGATGCAGCTGCAAGCCGAGGAATTCCTACGACTGCCAGCTATCATCTTCCCTGGGGCCTTCGACAGCGTGGCTCTGCTGACACCTTGATTTCAGAGTTCTAGCATCCAGACTGTGAAAGAATAAAATTCTGTTGTTTTAAGCTACCCAGTTTGTGGTAATTTGTTATAGCATCCCTGGGAAACTAATAACCATCCAGTAAGAATTGATGTAAACTCTATAAACAATTAAAATAAATTAGTTTTCCACAAGCTGACAAAGAACTGTGGCTTCAGGCATCACCTGCTCTTTGTAAGTGGGGTAACCATATATCCCAGTTAGTAAGGACAGTCCTGGCATAAGCCTATTGTCCTGGAACCCCTTTGCCATTGATTCCCAAAAGCAATCTGCTTTGGATAATAAATTACATGGTTGTCTAATTTATGAACAAGCCCAGAATACCCTTGTGTTTGTCCACCTCCAAATCCCACCTTATTCAAGTAACATCTGATTCCCCTTTTCCCACTGACAGAACAGTTCTGATTCCTACAGCATTTAATAAGTACAGCTATCACAATACTCAGAAGTTAGCATATAGGTATGAAAACACTGTCACCTGCTTATTTTCCATAAATAATATTTAAGATGTATCCATTCATGACTATATAACATTTGAAACCCTACACAAATAAAATCTATACACTTAGCACACTACAATCCCAACTGAAATGGTTAATTTATACAAATAAAAATATAATCTAATCTGCTAAATAGATACCAAGCACATTACTTCCTCAGATACTAATTATAATAGACTTTTGACATTTTATTTTATCAGCCAACAGTTTTTTGTTTTGTTGTTGTTAATATCACCCAAGGATATTTTTCCATTGATTTTTTAGAGAGAGTGGAAGGGAGGAGGAGAGAAACATTTTAAAAAATATTTTTATTGATTTCAGAGAGAAAGAGAGAGGGAGAGAGAGATAGAAACATCAATGATGAGAGAGAATCGTTGATTGGCTGCCTCCTGCATGCTCCACACCAGGGATCCAGCATGCAATCCAGGCATATGCCCTGCCAGGAATCGAACGTGACCTCAACGCTCAACCACGGAGCCATGCTGGCTAGGCGAGAACTACTAATATGAGAGACACATTAATTGGTTGCCATCCACATGCCCTCCTCGGCACCAGGGCCAGAGATTGAGTCTGCAACCAAGGGACATACCCTTGACCAGAATCAACCCCGGGACCTTTCAATCCACGGGCCGATACTCCATTCACTGAGCCAAACCAGCTGGGACATGTTTTCATATTTTTTAATTTGCATCTTCTTATAATATCCTATTCAAAACTTTGGTCACTAGCCCAATTTTTTTTCAGGAACACATTTAAGAAACAATGTCAAAAGCTCTATGGAAATGCAATTAAGGAACCACTATGTTACATAACTATATTTAGGCAAGGACAGTTCCACCCATTGTTTACTGATTAAGGATGCATAAGGGTGTTCTCTACTCTGTAGGAACTGTAATACTTCAAAATAAAGTGATCTGGGATTACATGGAATAGTCTCATATAAAATCTCACAATAAATAATGGTTTACTTATCTGTACAACTCTAATACAATAGAATTCCTAATAAAACACAAAGATAACTTAAAATTCATATCAAATCATAGCAGTGAGATTACCAGTTAAAATTTTACTCTAATATATAAATACAAACCTCTTTTTCCAGAATGGAACACTATCATTGTGGTTCTCCTCATGAGACAAATTTATAGCAAATAGAAAGAAAAAATATATGCATTTTAGATGCAAACAAGTACATAAATATTCCCACTTCTCCAGTCCTGATGGATGCCTGGAAGGTACATTTTTTTTCTTCACCTTTACAAACCATGGCCCAATGCCCTGAACTTGTAGCTCCCAGCCCATTTTCTGGATGGGAAGATCCAGAACCATTCAAGGCCCTTTTGTAATGGTGGGTTCTGACACTTGCCAATGTGTTTACTTCTATTTACTGTATGGGTCCAGCCCCATGGTGTAGGCCCAGGCTAGTCCACCTCAGGGAGTAAAGTCACAGATAGGCGCAGACCATTGAGTCAGTCAGACTGCCTGAGTTTAAATATCTATCATCTCTTGTATGACCTTGAACAAATTACTGCTATGAATCATATTTGTTTATATTTTTCTTTTAAGAAGAAAGGAGGGGAGAGGAGCAAGATAATGCGTGTAAAGAGTTTATTATTAGCACGGTGCTGGGCTCATGCTAGCATGGGATAAATTTGAACTATTATTACTGAAAAGAGCAACTTTTTAGCTGATGTAAAATACAGATATATTAATCTACTGGACACTCCATCTATGATGAATGGATCTGTTTCCTTCTTAAAAATAAATTATATGCCAGGACTTTGCAAGTCAATGCTGTCTGTGCCAGAGCTAACACCCCGAACCTACTTCCAGAAATGAACCTTGGGTCTGCTGTATGGACTTCAGCCCATCTCTGTGTGGAGGTTAAGTGATTTTCATTTCAATATCTGTCCTTGTCAGACGCCTCCATTTTCATACCGCCCATGATAAAGCATGCCTGCTAAAAATATGGCTCCGTGATTAACCAACAGCATAAGACATAGATGTATTCAAAAAACTTGTCAGGAAGCACAAACTCTAACCCCACTGCTGATAAATTCTTAACAAAAGCTCCATTGAGAAACAAGATATTTATGGAAGGTAACCTGAGGAATGTTTGATCCCCATCTATGATTCTAGATAATCTAAAATAGGTTCTTAAATTAAATCAGTCTAGAGATATAAGTACTTAGATCACATTATTTTGCCAGCTCTAAAACTGCTTTTACGGAAACGTGTTTTGAGGTTATGTCATCAACCTACTCAAGGAGACATGAGAAATTTTACTAAAAAACAAAGTAATAAAAAAAATTTTTAATTAAAAAACAAAAAACCAAGTAAAACACAGCATAGTCCTTTGAGATGCATGCTGTATTTAGCTTAGGATGTAGTTGAAATTCTCAATAGGAGCCTTTGGGAATGCTAAGGAAGAAATTCTTTTTTCCCCTCTTATGGTCACTGAACCATAACTGATTATGCAGGGTCAGACAAACATAGGTTTATAGTTGTCTGTATGAAAAATAATATGTAACAATGCACAAATAAACTGTGTTTTGCTTACTTACGATTGTAAACTTACTTTTGCTCTACCCTGTATTTCTCTCTGACCTGTCTACTAAAAAGCAGCATTAAATTTGTGATCCTCTAACAAATACTTATGAGTTTAGGTCATATAGTTTGTGTTCAGATCTTATTCCTGTTTCCATCTTAAGTTTTCTCCCTTACTCCTGAATTCATAACCCCTGATTTTTGTATGTTACCAACAATATGTTGTATGTATCTTTATAAGTCATTATGAATCCATTCTGGAACAAGATGGGAGATAAGTAAATATGCTCCACTTAAAAAACAATAAAAATATTCTCTTCCATTAGCAAACATTGTATAAATTCAATTTCTAAAGGCATTACCTTTTTTGTGCTCCAAAAGAAAAAAAAATGTTTTAGCAAATATTATATCTAAAATTAGGAAATTCTAACAAGGGAGGAAATACAAAAATAAAACACTTTCATTATGTATTTTTTTCTTTGGGGCACACAAAAAATTATAAATATATCCCTGTGTAAAAATCCCCCAAGGTCATTTTTGTACTTTAAAAATACAGAACAAATCGCCCAGCCAGCGTGGCTCAGTGGTTGAGCACCAACCTATGAACTAGGAGGTCACAGTTTGATTCCTAGTCAAGGCACATGCCCGGGTTCCACGCTTGATCATTCATGTTTCTACCTTCAGAATTTAGAGGCCTAAAGGCTCTGACTAAGTGCCTGCTTCAGAGATGTCAGCAATCTCCTTGCTGTCATTTAAGGAAAATAAAAAAACTTAAGACTTTCTTAATGTGGCCCTGGCTGGTATGGCTTAGTGGTAAAGCATTGGCCTCAAAGAATCATGGGTTCAAATTCCCGGTCAAGGGCACATACCTGGGTTGCAGGTTCCTACCCTGTTCCCAGTCAGGGTATGTGGTAGGCAATCAATTAATGTATCTCTCTTACATGAATGTTTCTCTCTCTCTCCCTCCCTCTCTCTCTCTCTCTCTCTCTCCTCCCACCCCTCTCTTTTTCTTCGGATGCTGACTAAATGATTGCACATGCTGCTCAGAATTCAACTGCCACAGGAAGGGGGACATGAGGGAGGGGAGGAGATGGTTACAGAGCGGAGGAGAGGGCAGGGAGAGTAGAAGCAGAAGGAAAAACGATTAATCAAGAAGCCTGGAGCCTGCAGCACTGGAAGCCAACACTGCCTTAGTCCCAATCACTGTCTTTTGCTCCTCACACCCACCCGCTCCACTTCCCACATGTTCTGGAATCTGTCTCCTCTGAGAGGAGGGTTGGGGAGGAG
>NW_006295827.1:228991-233099 GCF_000327345.1 Myotis davidii | reverse complement strand
GGGAGAGGGAGGGTAAGAGGGACATGGATGACGAGAGAGCCAAACCGGTGTGGCTCAGTGGATAGGGCGTCAGCCTGTGGACTGAAGGGTCTTGGGTTTGATTCTGGTAAAGGGCATATGCCCAGATTGCGCCCTCGCTCCCCGGTGGGGGGCGTGTAGGAGACAGTTGATCAATGATTCTCTCATCATTGATGTTTCTCACTCTTTCCCTCTCTCCCTTCCTCTCTGAAATCAGTAAAAATAAATAAATGAATATATATCTATATATCTATATCTATATCTATATCTATATCTATATCTATATCTATATCTATATCAAGAGCAAGCAAATACAGACCAAAGCCCCATAAATGTAATTACAACTGAGTATTCTGAATGGGAACTGACTAGACTTGCTTCCGAAATGATTCACAAGATTTTTTTTATAACTCTTGAGTTGCCCTGTGCCTAACATAGAGGATGCTGCCAACCATTCCTTAATGTGAGACAGCACAGAATTTAGAGGCCTAAAGGCTCTGACTAAGTGCCTGCTTCAGAGATGTCAGCAATCTCCTTGCTGTCATTTAAGGAAAATAAAAAAACTTAAGACTTTCTTAATGTGGCCCTGGCTGGTATGGCTTAGTGGTAAAGCATTGGCCTCAAAGAATCATGGGTTCAAATTCCCGGTCAAGGGCACATACCTGGGTTGCAGGTTCCTACCCTGTTCCCAGTCAGGGTATGTGGTAGGCAATCAATTAATGTATCTCTCTTACATGAATGTTTCTCTCTCTCTCCCTCCCTCTCTCTCTCTCTCTCTCTCTCTCCTCCCACCCCTCTCTTTTTCTTCCCCTTCTTCTCTTCCACTCTCTCTAAAAATCAATAGGAAGTATAAGCTCAGATGAGAATCAACAACAAAAAGACTTTCTTAGTGTGTAAAAATTTCCCCACTCATGAACTCATACTTGTCATTCTGATAACTTCTGACTCACATATATATCTAATTAATTGGTTATAATTACAGTTCTCCGGCTACCAGTAACATGAAAAAAAATGTTCTATACAATAAAAATTACAGAGTATTTATTCTGAATGGGAACTGACTAGACTGGCTAGTCAGCAACTTTCTATCCCAACAATTTCATCAAAAACAGGAATCTCACTAAGTAATTTGAAAGCAGCATCATAAATGCAGCCTTTTCTGAAAGCATTTTAGCCTTACCTAAGTATCAGATAAAATATGAGTTACATAATATTGAGTAGGATAAAAATAAGGCAATTGTTGTTTATCCTGTTTTTTTCAACAATAGTCTAGCTTATATCAAGATATTTCAGTCATATGAAACAACATAATCCTATATAATAGTCCTATATAATAAAGAGGTGATATGCAAATTAACCCTCACACCCTCACAAAGATGGCTGCCTACGACCAGGCCTGCAGGGGCATTAGTGAGGGACAACCAAACAACTGAACAGCAGGCTGCATGGGGCGACCAGGCCGGCAGGGGGACCATGAGGGGTGACCAGGCTGGCAGGGGGGGACATTTGGGGGCACCAGACTAGCAGGGGGGGCAGTGAGGCAACCAGGCTGGCGGAGATGGGGGGGGCAGTGAGGGGGGATCAGGCTGGCAGGGGGGGACATTTGGGGGCACCAGACTAGCAGGGGGGGCAGTGAGGCAACCAGGCTGGCGGAGATGGGGGGGGCAGTGAGGGGTGATCAGGCTGGCAGGGGACGGGGGGGAGTTAAGGGCGACCAGGGAGGCAGGCAAGCAATTAGGAGCCAGGGGTCCAGGATTGTGAGAAGGATGTTTGACTGCCAGTTTAAGCCCAATCCCTGGGATCGGGCCTAAACTGGCAGTCGGACATCCCTCAAGGGGTCCTGGATTGGAGACGGTGCAGGCTGGGCTGAGGGATTCACACCCCCCCTGCCATGCATGAATTTCATGCACGGGGCCTCTAGTGTCTCTATAATGCTTTATGAAAGAGATGAGCATTTAATAAGACTTTCAAAATGTTTTACCTCTATTGTGAAACTTATTTTTACTGTGATGACTTTATGGGTTAAGAAGCTACTTAATAGCATTTCTATTCTGAGTCACAGAATAGACAGGTGTTATTATTACACAGGCATTGCCTACATTTTAGGAATGGGTAATCTCTGCCAGCGATGTTTACTTTGCAACCAATAAAAACACACATGCCAAAAATTAAACTCACACTGTCACGACTGAAATGCTATGTCTCTAGCCAAAGACTGACACAGTAAATCAAATAGGATCTTAGTTCTTCTGTATGTAGATATTAAAGTAAGTTAAGTACTAGAACAGTAGTTCTCAACCTTCTGGCCCTTTAAATACAGTTCCTCATGTTGTGAGCCAACCATAAAATTATTTTCGTTGCTACTTCATAACTGTAATGTTGCTACTGTTATGAATTGTAATGTAAACATCTGATATGCAGGATGGTCTTAGGCGACCCCTGTGAAAGGATTATTCGACCCAAAGGGGTCGCGACCACAGGTTGAGAACCGCTGTACTAGAAGAAACATTTTTTTAAAAATAAAGTACTGACTGAATTTTTGTCATTGAAAAATATCAGAAAGCAATGAATTCTCATCAAGTTAGCAGGTAGTCATGTAGCATTTGTGAATGCCCAACTTGGATTAGAATACTAACAGGTAAAAGCAGAATTCCTGTTTATAGAAGTTTAAAAATTAACAGGGTCAGTCACTCATACACAAAGAAACAATCCTATCTAATGAAGAGGGAATATGCTAATTGACCCTCACGCCATTGCAAAGATGGTGGCGCCCACAGCCAATAAGGAGGGAATATGCTGACTGACCCACCCTCAAAGAAGGCGGCGCCCACAGCCAATAAGGAGGAAATATGCTAATTGACTCATCCCCCCTCAAAGAAGGCGGCACCCACAACTACAAGATGGCGGTACCCAGTCCCGTCAGCCCTGCTGGGGCGGCAGGTGCATGGCTTGCCACACACCTGCCTCCAGAGTCCCCCAGTCCCCTCAACCCCCCAGCCACCCAGGGCCGGCTCGAGGCGCAGGAAAGCCTTGGACGGCAGCTGCCTAGCCACCCAGAGCTGCCTGAGGCGCAGGTAACCAGGGCCGTCCAAGGCTTGTGCTGCCGGCAGTGGCAGCAGCAGAGGTGTGATGGGGTGTCACCTTCCCCTGATCGCCGGATCGCCTCCCGCCCTTGAGGGCTCCCGGACTGTGAGAGGGGGCAGGCTGGGCTGAGGGACACCCCCTCCCCCTCCAGTGCATGAATTTTCATGCACCAGGCCTCTAGTTAGTAAATAAATATACAATGCAAACATTTAATGAGCAGAAAAGATAGCATATAAGCCAACACTATTGGGCACAATCCTCATCAACCATATAGCAGCCTGTGTGTTAAGATCTACATAAAACTCCTTTTTAACCTCACTATAATCCTCCCTAAATCCCTTCCCTGGTTCTGTCATCATCAGACAAAAGACCACGTTCCAGCATCTCTGTCCCTTTCTGCCCTGCACTTTTTTACTTTTCAAAAACCACCTCCAAGTAGTCATTGGCCTCTTCTCCACTAGTTGCTCCACCCCCACATTCCCACCTACCCCTAAAATTCCCACACCACTTTGTCAGTCCGAATGTTACTCATTCTTCATGGTACTCCCGGAAAGGTATCCCTGATACCCTTCTCCACCCTCCACATCTGCAGTCTCTCGGGATGAGGGGAGCCACTTAGGGTGCTCCATCTTAACTCACACTGCTTACCACCTTGTATTCAAAGTATCTTTTCTCTCTCTTTCTTTCTCTCTCTTCCCTTTCCTCCCTCCCTCCTAAACTGGCTAAGTTCTAGAGAGAAGAAACATCATTGTTTCCAAGGTCAGTAAAAATCCTGAACACTTCTTATTATTCTGTATAAGAACCAGTAACTTAATTAACGTTATACAATCAGATCTTGTACCTCTGCAAGCTTTCTTGATACAACTAGTTTAATTAATAGACTTTAAGTAGTTTTAAGGTTTACAGAAAAGCAGTACAATTATTTTTTTTAATCTCAAAATCCAAACCAACTCTTCAGCTCCAAAAAAGGAAGGAAGGAAGGAAGGAAGGAAGGAAGGAAGGAAGG
>NW_006295827.1:228442-228958 GCF_000327345.1 Myotis davidii | reverse complement strand
GGGAAGAAAAGAAAGGGGGGGAAAAGACAAGACAGGAGAAAAGAAAAGAAAAGAAAAGAAAAGAAAAGAAAAGAAAAGAGAAAAGACAAGACAACTTCTCAGGTGATGCTGTAAACTCGTACTGGCAAATCCCCACATCTGATCTCCAGGACAAGAGCCCACCACCGCCCATGACACATTTCCCGACCGCCGGCCTGGTCATCAGCCCGAGGCACCACCCGCGGTCTGTGACCTACGCTCCAGAGCGGCGGTGCCTCCCTCTCTACTAAACTTCCGTAATGGGCATCACCCTGCTCGCCCCCAGGACGGCGTGGGAGCAGGGCTCCGGCTCCTGAGCCCAGGTCCTCACCGCCGGGCCAAGTCAGGACCAGTCTTCAAGGCTCCGCACCACCGGAGTCAGCGCCCTCCCGGCCCCGGGACGTGTCCCTCCCCACGAACGACGCGGGTCCGGGAAGCCCGGCTCCCTGCCAAGGCCAGCCTGCGAGGTGGGGCCGCGCTCTCAATCCAGAAAAGTGC
>NW_006295827.1:227976-228185 GCF_000327345.1 Myotis davidii | reverse complement strand
CAGCCCCGCCCCCGGCGCCGCGAGCGCACGTCATGCACGCACAGACGTCACTTCCGGGGCCCAGGACTTGAGGTGGGAGGATGCTCCTGCGAGTTCCCCTGGGATCTGCGCTGGGTGGGGCGAGGCCGGGCCGGGCGTAAGTGACATCCTGGCTGTACCAAGCAAGCCGGGGGGGCATCCAGGGGGCGGCGGCCTGGAGCCCCGCCCCG
>NW_006295827.1:223320-227801 GCF_000327345.1 Myotis davidii | reverse complement strand
TTGCCAACCCGTAGGCTATGAGGCTGCCTGAAAAACGAATGAGTCCCATCCCTTCAGACCTTAGGATTTTAAAAGTTTCTCAAAGAGATTGATTGATCCAAGAGCCGTTTTTAAATACCTGAGCATAAGTGAAATTAAAAGTTAATTTCAAGCATAAGTGAAATTAAAAGTTAATTAAAAGTTCGAGTATCACACAGTATTAACGGTCGAGTCATAGATGGATTCCAGTTCTTGTGATTCCCATTTCAGGAATGTTGTGTTACATTTGATCTTAGCTGAAAAGGCCAGAAGCGATAGGAATGTTAAACACACACACACACACACACACACACACACAAAACAACAAAATTCAAGCCGTGACAGGGTGGCTCCATTGATTGGAGCATCCTCCCTTTCACCAAAAGATGACAGGTTCCATTTCTGGTCAGGGTACATACCTAGGTTGTGGGTTTGATAGTCAGGGAGCATATGAGAGGCAATAGATGGATGTTTCTCTAGCTCTCCCTAGAAATCAATGAAAGCATACCCTGGGGTGAGGGTTAAAAAAAAATTCTGGAGATCTACTTGGCTTTATTGTAATTCATGAATAGAGCAACATCCCATCTAGCGACTAGAAGGGCGCTTTGAGGGGTTGTAGAAAATGAAAGGATTTTATAAGAAGAAGGGTGGAGCAAGGGAGCTGTTAACAAAAGAAAGGATTATTTTGGGACCTCGACATCTTTTCTTTGGGGGAAGAGATTGGGAAGGATTTTTGTTTGTTTTATTTTTAAATATATTTTCATTGATATCAGAGACAGAGAAATAGAAACCTCAATGACGGGAGAGCATCATTGATTGGCTGCCTCCTGCACACTCCCTACTGGGGATTGAGCCTGCAACCCCAGCATGTGCTCTTCTCCAGAATCGAACCCGGGACCCTTCAGTGTGCAGGCCAACGCTCTATGCACTGAGCCAAACCAGCTAGGGCAGGAAGAGTTTTTATCTTTAAGATTGCTTCTTCTTTCTATGAGGGATGGAGAGATTACCTTGTGACAGATGACCTTACTGGTGCTTGACCAGGAAATTCCAGACTGGTTATTAAGATTGTTTCTGGGAGAGGTTGAAACTGCAATTACATTATGGGCTTTCAGCACACGTGACATTATATTGGGCCTGGTTTTCTCTTTAACAGTTGGAAACAGCAGCTGCCTCTATCCTGTGTCAAAAGAACTCAGAGTCTCGAGGCTTTGCCTAGAAATAAATATTTTTCAAGGGTCTTAGGGCTGGCAAATGGAAAACACAGGAAGGAAATACCCAGTGTTTTGCAGAAGAAAGAAAAACTAAGAGTTCTTGTAACAAAAAGTACATTAATGAGAAGTGTTGTAGGCAGCTAGACAGACATGAGCAGAGCAAGCATGATGGGCCAGGTGCAGAAGGTCACCGGGTGGAAAGTCCCAGGTGCCCAACAGAAGGACAATCGTAGGGTGGGCCCTGGTCCCCAGGGTGACTTTTCCTCCCCTAGCATATTGCAGGTCACAAGGTTTGGACCCCTTGACCTTTCCTCCCTAGAGATAACATCTAGACCTCCTTGTATTTTAGCTCCAGACCCAGATAAGCAACAAAACTAGCCATGGCTGACGTCAGGACCAGCTGCAGGGAATAATGACCTCCTACCCTGATGCCTACCAATCAATTAGGGAGACCACAACCCTGAAAGGACACACCTGGAAAACTGCTGAATATTCTATGAGATCTTCCCCTGGGACCTCCCCTAAAATCTCCACTCAAAAAAACCCATAGGACGGAAGACCCAGTGCACTCTCTCCCCCTCCCGGGAGCACGCTCATGCCTTCCCCTTTCTCATCCACTTCTCCCTCCCTCCCCAACTCCCCCTCCAGGTCCCAGGCACGTTATCAATTGCTTCCTCACTCCCGAGCTCCTAGGGCCCTTTACCTCCAGAAGGTTGCTAAGTCCATTTCTTCTAGGAATTACTTTTTCCACCTCTGTAATTTACCCTATAAATGTTCTCTTACAGTTTGGGTCTTGCTCTGAATTCTTTCCCAGCCAGAACCCAAGTACGGAGGTTGCTGAACCCTGGTTTGGTCTGACCCCACCAGTCAGACAATTGTTGCCATTCCTGCCCCCACCTACAACAGAAGCATTCTTAGCCTCTGGATTGGTCTGAAACGGAAGTCCTCTAGATGACAGGTGGTCTGCATCCTGGATGTCAGGTAGTCTGGATACCTGAATATTATTTCCTTATTCCGGGGGTAATCAGGTTTATCTCAAAGTTTGATGTATATCCAGGCATTGATTGGAAAGCTCAAAAGTTAAAGTTCCCAGACTAGTTAAGATGTGGGGGGAACCAAGCCAGGTCTTTATCACAGAACAAGGGGGAATTCAAGAGCATGAAAGATTTAGCAATGCACAGTAAATTAATTAAAGCCATAGTATGCACTCAAGAAATGAGAGTGGGTGACCTCGGAGAATGAGATGCTGATGGGGTCTAGGTGGAAGGTTTTTATTAAATGTGGTTAAGAGGGGTAACAGGGTGGCCCAGCCTGAATGGCTCAGTGGATGAGCGTTTACCTTTGAGCCAGGAGGTCATGGTTCAATTCTCTCTCTACTCTCTCCCTAAAATATCAATTAAAAAACTTTTTTAAAAGAAATGTTTGGTAATTTTTAGTGTACAAATCTTTCATCTTAAGTTAGTTCCTAAGTATTTTATTCTTTTTAATGCTATTGTAAGTGGAATTATTTTTTAAGTTTCCTTTTCAGATTGTTCATTGTTCATGTATAGAAAGGCAACTGATTTTTGTGTGTTGCTTCATATCTTGCTACTTTGCTGCATTTATTAGTTCTAACAGGTTATTTTGTATATGTAGAATCCTAGGGTTTTCTACATATATTATCTTCAAACAGAGATCATTTCATTCCTTTCTAATTTGGATGCCTTTTATTTTTATTTTTATCTTGCTTGGTTGCTCTGGCTAGACCTTCCAGTACTGTGTTGAATAGAATTGGCATAAATGGGCATCATTGTCTTGTTCCTGATCATAATGGAAAAGCTTTCAATCTTTCACCACTGAGTATAATGTTAGCTGTGGGCTTTTCATATGTTTTTCTTATATTGAGATTGTTTCCCTCTGTTCCTAGTTTGTTGAGTGTTTTTACCATGAAAGGGCATTAAATTGTGTCACAATTTTTTTTTTCTGTATTAACTGAAGAGATCAGGTAGTTTCCCCCCCTTTATTTTTCTAATATAGTGTCTAACATTGATACATTTTCATATGTTGAGCCATCCTTGTATTCCAGGAATATTCCCATATGGCCACAGTATGTAATCCTTTTAATATGTTGCTAAATTCAGTATAGTATTTTGTTGTTTTTTTCTGGCATAGTTCATGCAGAATATTGGTCTGTAACTTTGTTTTCTTGTAGGTCTTTGCTTGGCTCAGTTATCAGGGAAATGCTGACCTCATAGAATGAGTTAGAAAGCATTCCCTCCACTTAAAAATACATATATATGTGTGTGTATATATAGAACATATATATGTGTATATATATATTACATTTTTAAAATTGATTTCAGAGAGGAAGGGAGAGGGCAACAAAGATAGAAACATCAATGATGAGAATCATTGGTCAGCTGCCTCCTGCCCCCTCCTACTGGGGATGGAACCTGAAGTCCAGGCATGTGTCCTGACCAGGAACTGAACCGTGACCTCCTGGTTCATAGGTCGATGCTCAACCATTGATTCACACCAGCCAGGGTCCACTTTTAATTTTTTGGAAGAGTTTAAGGATTGGTATTAGTTCTTCTTTAAGTGTTTAGTAGAATTCACCAGGAAAGCCATCAAGTAAAGGAGTTTCTTTGTTGGGAAGTTATTGTGTGTTTTTTTAATCCTCACCCGAGGATATTTTTTCCTTTGATTTCTAGAGAGAATGGAAGGGAGGGAGGAGGAAGAAGAGAGAGAGAAACATCAGTTTGTGAGAGACACATCGATTGGTTGCCTCCTGCACTGGCCCCTACCGAGGCTGGGGAACCTGCAACAGAGGTAAGTACCCTTGACCGAGAATTGAACCCAAGATGCTTTGGTCTGTGGGCCAACATTCTAACTACTTAGCAACTCCAGCCAGGCTGTTGGGAGATTTTTGATTACTGATTCAATATTCTTATTAGTTATAGATCTACTCAGATTTTCTATTTGTGATTCAGACTTGGTAGGTTATGTTTCTAGGATTTAGTTCATTTAATTTGGTTATTCAACTTGTTGGTGTACATATATGTTTATAGTATTCTTATAACCCTTTTCATTAATGTAAAGTCAGTAGTAATGTCCCTCTTTCATTTCTGATTTTAACTATTTAAATTTTCTCATTTTGCTTAATCAGTCTAGCTAAAGATTTATCAATTCTGCTGGTGTTTTTAAAAACCAAGTTTTGGTTTTGCTGATTTTCTAGTATCTTGTTTCCCTGTTCTCATTTCATTTATCTCCACT
>NW_006295827.1:220475-223223 GCF_000327345.1 Myotis davidii | reverse complement strand
TAGAAACATCGATGAGAGAGAAACATCGATCAGCTGCCTCCTGCACATCTCCTACTGGGGATGTGCCCGCAATCCAGGTACATGCCCTTGACCGGAATCGAACCCGGGACCTTTCAGTCCGCAGGCTGATGCTCTGTCCACTGAGCCAAACCGGTTTTGGCTCCACTCTAATCTTTATTTCCTACCTTCTGCTAGCTTTGCCATGGAGACGTAGAGACGAGGGACAGATGCTGCCTAGGTTTGTGCCACCTTGTGACCTCTACCAAGGCATTGAAGAGTGCCTTGGTGGTGTAAGACCAGATAGGAGAAAAGATGTTCAGGGTTTTCAGCTATTGGAATGCTGGGTCCATAGCAAGGGGTTGGGGGAACCCAACCCCTAAAAAGATAGAATGGTCAAGTGAAGAAACTGAGGGTTATGAACCAATGACCAGTACTGCCTGTAAGCCCCAGAAATCCTGGGGCACAGTTGAGTATCTGGAAAGCCTTCCACCTAAGAAACACCCTTGTATCATGCAGATACCTTGGTTGGACTTATTTTATCTGGGAGTTCTACCTCTGATCTTAATCCACAAATTCAGGTTATCCCTCAGGTGCTGCTGCCATAAAGGGGTCAGGATTGCCATCCTAGCAGGGAAGGGCACTGGCAAGGGTTCAAAATCAGGTAGTAAACTCCACCCCAGTGGAATTCTCTGGGCTAAAGGCCCAGCTAATGTAAGTGGTGGGATATTCCTGCAGGTGACTAGAGTGGGCGTTCCTCAATGTTTTGTGTCTGGACCAATGGGAGTTTCCAAATAGAGCTGCACGTTGAAAAATATTAAGCAATTGGGTGGAACATTCTCTGAATATGCCTAGGGGCACATACATCCTGACTTGATTTATGGGAGTGCCAAGTGAATAATGCCACCCTCATTTCAGCTAATAGCGATGTGGTCAGCTCACAAAGGAAGTTCATATTTTTGTTAGGCACCTCTTAGTGAACTCGGTTTTCAGGTAAAGCATTTTGATTCCTCCCTCTGGGATAGAGGAGGGTGAAGCTAACTTGTCTGCTCAGTGGAGTCCTGTGGCATCCTCTGTTGCTGCTGTGGAGGTGGGTACAGAGCTTAGAGAGGGGGCTCAAAATGCTCTCCAGATCCTAGCAGGCCAGATGAGAAAGCTGAAATGGAAAGCTAGGGACCTCAGTGCAAACAAACACCTGCCTGAGAAGAAGAGGGCAACCCTGGGCACAGTATCACCGCCACAGCTGGCTAGCAGATGCCAATGAGGCATGGCCAGAAGTGGCCAACCATCTATAAAATGCCATAGGCAGGACACTCGTGAGCAGAGGGAGGTGAAACTGACATAGTACGAGGAGGGAAAGTAAGCACCCGCAACATGTGCACACACAGATGAGCACCTGGGCAGACAGAATAAGCCAAAGTACAGCTGGTGATCAGGATGTAATGTTGAGAAACACACTATTAAAGACATTTATAGTTGATAAACACTTAAGCCTATTCATTAAACCCTCCCACTCCCTCTACAAAAATAATAAAGGTATAAGATTTGACCCAACTTGTAAACTTCTAACAGAGGTCAGCTCTAAGTTTTGTAATACGTTGGGGTTCTATTTTTTAAAAATATGTATTTTTTTATTGATTTCAGAGAGGAAGGGAGAGGCAGAGAGAGAAACATCAAATGATGAGAATCACTGATCGGCTGCCTCCTGACTGGGGATCAAACCCAAGACCCAGGCATGTGCCTTGACCGAAATTAAACCTGGGACCTTTCAGTCCGCAGGCTGATGCTCTATCCACCGAGCCAAACCAGCTAGGGCAAGGGTTTTATTTCTTGATTTAAGTCATAACTGAGAGAAGTATGGAAATGTCTATTCCAAAGATCTACTGGAGCCAGGCCATCTGCCGAGATCCTATGATATAGGAAAACATCAGGGTCTGTAATACATTAGCATCCTCTAAAAGTCATGGTTTGTTAAAGTGTGAATCAGGTTTCTGCTGAGATCACAGAAGGCTGGAAAATATGCATCAGAATCTGATTATAGGCCCCTTGTATGAAGTGCTTTTGTATGGTTTCAGGTGGTTTCATTCAGTCATTCTTGCAGCTGTGTTGGATTTTTTCCTGGTGCACAACAGTCCTCTTTCCATTTGGTGGTTAGAGGAGGCGAAATCCCAGAATCCCTGATCATGTCCACTGTATGAAGGAGGAAGTCCTTAGCAGTCCAAAAAGGGAACTGTCCTGTTTCTAGGACTGTATTTACTGTTATTTAGTGTAGGAGCGAGGGGACATTTTGGAGGGAGAGGTAAAAGTATGGATTTCTGGGTTATCGAGTAGATCTATAACTTTGATAATAGCGCTATCAGTTTTTCCTTGTATTTACATGTTGGAAGGTATTTCTCTAAAGGGAAAAAATGAAGTACCTAATGTTCACAGCTAATAAGATCATTGTAGAAATTACCAGAGAAGGGGAAAAAAGCACATAATTACTCTTACTCAGAACAAGAACTACCTTCTTTGGTGTCCTAGTCATGCATGTACTTGAAAGTTATGTTAGAAATAAAGTTTAGTGAAATAAATCAGAGAAAGACAAACACCCTATGATTTCACTTATGTGGAATCTAAAAAAAAAAACAACACAAAATAAATTAACAATTGAAACAGAGACAAAACTCATAGATACGGAGAACAATCTGATGGTAGCCAGATGGGAGGGAGTTTGGGGGAATGGATGAAAAGGGGAAGGGATTAAGAAGT
>NW_006295827.1:218319-220199 GCF_000327345.1 Myotis davidii | reverse complement strand
GAAAGGTCCCAGGTTCGATTCCGGTTAAGGGCATGTACCTGGGTTGCGGGCACATCCCCCGTGGGGGGTGTGCAGGAGGCAGCTGATCGGTGTTTCTCTCTCATCGATGTTTCTAACTCTCTATCTCTCTCCCTTCCTCTCTGTAAAAAATCAATAAAATATATTTAAAAAAATAAAATAAAAAAAGTTTCAAATCATGTTTAAAAAATAGAGAAAGCTAAAGTACATGACGGAAAAAACAAAATGATAAGCAATCAAAGGACAGAAAGTTTAAGTAAATAAAAGCTGAAGAAATAGGCTATTAAACAAATCAAAAGTACATAAAGCCAGCTAAAAGGTCATCATCTTCCAAATGACGACAAAAAACACAGGCAGAGTCGAGACCTGGAGTCCAAGGGCCATGAGCATACAATGTCCCCTGAGCTAGAGTTTCCCATTCAATTATTCTCTTGACACCAGGGGTCCCCTGAAGGAGGCCCATGACCCTGGGTGTACCTCCCCACATGGTCAAGCTGCATGGCACATCTGTGTTGTTAGATGTGTAGGCTGCACGGGTCTGATTAACTGGGACTGTCCCGGATTATCCCACTACACTGTGTCCAGCCAGGAATCATTACTCACCTGCTAAGTCATCGTCCACTCATTGTCCCATGAGTAGGGGCCTTCACCACCTAGTGAACATTGGGGACTCCATTATCTCCTTAATGCTCAGGGCTACTTGAGACCCACAGGTCTAAGTAAGTCTTTCTAATATTCCTTCTAGACTATTTGCTTTTCAAACCTTTATAGGTTAGGCAGGGTGAAGCCCCGAGCCTCAGAGGTGGGACCCTGAGCTGCCAGGTGGAAGGGAAGGCTCTGCTGTGGAACACCCATGAGGATTTCAGAAAAGGGCTCTGGGTGTACATCCTGGCTCTGCCACTTACTAGCTACGTGCCCTTGGGGAAATTATACTTCTGTGAGCTTCAGTTTCCAATTTGTAAGATATTATTAGTGTATTCTTACTATGTGAGTGTTGCACAGTAATTAGGTCAGGAATTCATTTGGCACAGATGATACAGTGTTTTTGTTTAAAAGTTAGAATAATCAGAGATTTATTTAATAAAGACTTAAGTGTACAATTCTATAATACATCATCTGTATATTGCATTGTGTGTTCACCACCCCAAGTCAAGACTCCTTCCATTACTAAGAAAGAAGGAAATCTAACCCTTAGCAACAGCATGGATGGGCCTGGAGAGTATGATGCTGAATGAAATAAGCCATTCAGAGAAAGACAAACACCCTATGATTTCACTTATGTGGAATCTAAAAAAAAAAACAACACAAAATAAATTAACAATTGAAACAGAGACAAAACTCATAGATACGGAGAACAATCTGATGGTAGCCAGATGGGAGGGAGTTTGGGGGAATGGATGAAAAGTGGAAGGGATTAAGAAGTACAATGGGCAGCTACAAAAAAGTCACGGGGATGCTAAGTACAGCTTAGGGAATATAGTCAAACAATACCATAACCATTTACGGTGTCAGGTGGGTATAAGAGTTCCTGGAGGATTACTTTGTAAGTCATATAAATGTCTAATCCCTATATTGTATACCTGAAAATAATATAATATTGAATGGCAAGTGTAACTGAAAAAAAAAATTAAAGCATAAGCTCTGACCTTTAAAAAAAAGTTTCAGCCGAAACCGGTTTGGCTCAGTGGATAGAGCGTTGGCCTGCGGACTGAAAGGTCCCAGGTTCGATTCCGGTTAAGGGCATGTACCTGGGTTGCGGGCACATCCCCCGTGGGGGGTGTGCAGGAGGCAGCTGATCGGTGTTTCTCTCTCATCGATGTTTCTAACTCTCTATCTCTCTCCCTTCCTCTCTGTAAAAAATC
>NW_006295827.1:211167-217429 GCF_000327345.1 Myotis davidii | reverse complement strand
CTCCCCCCCCCCCCACTTTACCCTCCTCCATTACCATTTACCCCCCCTTTACCTCCCTCTGCCCCCTTTTCCTCCTGGTAATCACCATATTTTTGTGTGTGTTTTTCTTTTTTGCTTGATCCCTTCACCCTTTTTAAGGGAATCAGTTGGAGGGTAGCATAGCTACAGAACACTTCAGAACTCACCTTTCTGGGCTAATCCATGAAGTGACTCCAGAGGACTTCTTGATGAGGACACTCATTAGCCAGGAAGGTGTCAAAAGTCTGCTTTTGGAGGAAGGGCAACTTATCCCCATTTTCCTCAAGTAAGGTTCTTCACCACTGAGGCTCATGCACACGTAGACTCACTTATTTCCCCCTTGGAAAAAAGTGCTGAACTGACAGGAGGGACTTCTGTCCTAACTAACGTAGTTGTGAGCCATACAAGAGACTGTACAATTGTGCTACCTTCTTCCCATGGAGACCTCTCAGCAGAAGAGGGCGGAGCTGTCTGCCTAGGTGCACACCTACCTGGAACGGAGACAAGGCTAAAGTAACTGCAGAAGGACCTTCACGGGCCCATCCCCCTTTAACTTCAAGTCAGGGCAGACCTTCATCTGCCAATCTCAGGGAAGAGCCTGTTTTATTAAGCGTGGCAACCCGAAACATACCACATTTTAAGGAGAAATCAACACATGTTTGCTGGCAAAGTGGGGGGCCAAGGAGGGATGAGAGTAAGTCTCTAAAAAAGAAAGGCACAGCACCCAGGTTCTTATTGTTGACTTTAATGCCACGTGAGGGTACTGAGGCTCCAGGTACCAAAGCACTCACAGATAAGTAATGAAAGAACACAGGAAGTGCTTTACTGTGCACACAAACCCAACACCATACAGAAAGAAGACAATGAGCCCAGGTGACCTCCCACACTCCAGACTCATCACTGCACCCAGGCTTTGTTCCCACCTCCTCTAACCCCCTGCCACCCCACCCTCCCCCCAATGAACATATGTATACATATATGTTTATTCCAGAAAGTGCTTCTCCTACCCCAGTTCCCAATACTCCAGCTTCTGATGGATTAAAGCCTCCCTCTTAAGGATCATGAGGCAGGCACCACCTTCATGAAAGAGCCCCAGCAAAATGGTCCCCAAGAAAGCTTAATCGCTTATATCAGACTCACATACAGACAGGAGGTGTGCGGAAGGATGATGTTTGAAATTCTAACCTGGATCAAACTGCGCGGTGTGCGTAGTTTTTGTTCTGTTGTTATTGTGTATCTGGAGCCTCTTTCAGGTTCCAGCTTACACCAAGATCACACACGGAGGCTCACCCCACTTCGTGGTTTGCAAAAGTCCGTTTCCTACTCCTCCAATGAGCAGCCCAGAACAGCACGATTGTACCACCTGATTAGCCTGAGGCTCAGACAGTTCCCAGAATATCCTACGCTCGGGGAAGAAAGAATAGAAGCTTTCAGAGCATAACTGACTGCTTTCCAAACGCTAAGCACAGGACAGCCTGGTGAACTAGCCAGAGGTAGAAAGAAAAAGGATGGTGACGATTCCTCTATTTCTTCTATTTAGAGCACTGCCCAAAGAATTCCTCCACTGGGATGACGTAATGTGGTTCACTGTGGTGGTTTTGTTTCCATTAAGTCTTTATTGAATTTTGTTATGGCCCTCATTATACCATACAGTCCTGTCTCCTAAAACTTCCACCTTCCCAACCAGTGGGCATGGCACCTGGGAGAGAAGGTGCCCGAAGTCAAAAGGGAAGCTCCAGAGGCAGGTTTTTGACACATCACTAACCAGGGCCTGTCCCATGGCAGGATGAATCTAGTCCACTGTCAGGGTGAGAGGCGTTTACTGACATTATGCACAAGAATTCTATAAAAATATACTTTCCTTCAATCAGAGAGAAGCATTCAACCCTTCTTACACTCTGGGCCTGGCCATTTAGAGTTAAAAAGGGACCCAACTGGGAGAAGTCACTTTCTCTGAGACAACCTTTACTTGGAGGCCATCACCACAAACCACCAATTCCAAAAGCACTGTCCAGGCTGGCCTTGCCTCTTACCAGAGAATGGCCAAACTGGGCCATTGAATTCGTTCACTCCATTTAAAAAGAGCTCTAAGCTGGATGTCAGTGTCCTGGCTCTTTCTGGTCTACTGGCCTAGAACCCGGTCTCCCCACAATGGCACAGAGCACACGACCTTGAGGACATCACAGAGGGAACGAGAAATGGGTGTCTCTAATGAGAGGCACAGGGACAGCATCCCTGTAGCCCCAAGCAAGTCTTCCAGGGCCCGTTTTTAGCAAACCTGCATGTGAGCACACCAGCTGCTTCGGGTCTTACATGTACAGACTCTAAATGACCAAACACTGTGATGCGCTGTGCTGGGGGTGGGGAAGAGAAGGGGCCAAGCCCGGGTTACTGAAAGCGATGGGCTTAATTATCTGCTCTCTACTCACACTGACTTCCTCCTAAATAGCTTGCCTCGGTGTCTGTCAAAAAATCAACGTGGTTGAACCACAACGTGTATTAGGCAGTAACACCAATCAGAGCAACTTAAACCAAAGGCAAGAGGCATGTTGTTGAGCTACACTCCACGCAGGAACATCAGCTCCAGAAACGTGACGATCCATTGTGGATGAGAACAATAGAAAGAATACATATCGGAACCAAGGAGACTGACCACTTTCCTCTTAGATCTCCATCTGTATCTCTGCTCCACTCATATAAGAATAGGATATAAGAGCGTAAAGCCATGCCATGGATCTCTGTTCCCACACAAGAGCAGGAGGTCATTGCCTCGGGGAGGAATTCAGCCAGGGGTGCAGGGCTTGGCCTTCTCTTCCTCAGAAGGAGGCAGATGTTTTCGGCTCCCACTTGCCCTACATCACCAATCTGGTCTTGTAAGACTTGAGATCAGTGAGGCTGTCCTCACCAGCTTTTCACATATAACAAAATCTCCCTACAAGAACACCCCAAAACAGTCAAGTACAATCGCGAGTACAGAGAGAAGCCCTTATTGCAGCACAGAAATGCTACACTCCAAATACTGGTGCTGCAAAGTCTTCCTTTAGGAGATGCATGTCCATACCCTGACTAGCTGCCCCAGGCTGCACACAGAGCGAGAAGGAAACGCAGTGGGAGCAGAACCTCGTGGATCTTTCTTTCTCTCTGAAATGTGGGGAGTAAAACATCACGGAGGTTTGCTGCTGTCTTCCTACAGCCCCTGGAATAGCAGTGCCTCTCACCCAGCCCTTCCGTTTCTTCTCTAGGACAGATACTCTCCTAGAAGGAGAATGTCAGTGGGGTAAAGCAAGGTTTAAAAAAGAGAGGGTTCCACCTGAAACTAATACAAAATAATACTGAATGTAAACTGTAATTGGAAAAAAGAAAAATAGTCAAAGGGATGTGAAGTGCAGCATAGGGTATACAGTCAGTAATGTTGTAATCACTGATGTCAGATGGGTACTTTGAAAGGTAGGTAAATGTCTAACCACTATGCTGTACACCTGAAATTAATATAATAAAATATGTCAACGGTAATTAAAACATAAAAAATATTTTTTAAAAGAGGGGGCTCTCATCAAAGGGTTCACCACAAACTGGATCCTGACAGATGAAATGGCAGCCCAAGAGGTATTCTGAGCCTCCAGAAAGGATGTGACATCTCAAAGATAACAGATGTAGACACCTTGCCTGCTTGACTTAGAGAATCTTCAAAAGGTGCCTCTCAAATTTATAATCCAGCCCTGTGAGAAGATAAACCCTTCAAGCAAGGAAGGTTGGTGGAAGATAGAAGCCAAGGCCCAAAGCAGGGCTGTAAACATTGTGCTTTTCTAAGGCCAACCCGGTGCATAGTTTTGGTAACTATGGTTACATCTCCAAAAAGTGATGAAGAATACATTTTGGGAGGAAACAGTCTTTTCACATCTTCAAACAAAGTAGGGGACTCTTCTTGGGGAAGGAGGGAGAGAAGGTGCTCCTTTTCCAGCCAGAGACTGTGGAGTGGCTGTCTGGATAAAATCCCCCATCATGTTCTATGTCCACACCTATACACTGAGCACAAGGAAGGAACACCTGCACAGGGCTGAGGAAGTGACTGTGCCTATATTATTTTGGTAATGTGGCTCTACAAACGGCAGAAACTCTCTTGCAAAGTCAAGAAAGTAACAAAACCTCTCTGGACTTCCTGGCCAAGCCCAAGCTAGCCAGACCCATTGGCCTCAGGTAAAGACTGCCCTGCCTGGAGGAAAGGCCAGGTAAGTTCAGGTACCAGGATCCTGTGGGCCACAAGCCCTGAGCCTGACCCCAAGGAATAGCAGGGGAGACTAGAGCTGCACCTCCGTCCACTTGGAGCTGTGCCTCCGGGCTCAGTCCTCACCTCAGCAGGTTCCGGGGCAGTCAGGAGCCCTTCCAGGGGTCTGACTCCCAGAGCCACTAAGGGGAATGGACACCCTCCCTGAAGGGGCTCTGTTCCCTACCAGGACTACTCACCACCACGTGATCTTGAACTCATAGATGGGGCGCTTGCAGTAGTAGTGGTTGATGAGGTGTTTGTCACACACCCCAATGCACTGGTGGTCCACGACAAGGCCCTGGGCTCTCAGGTCTGTGACCAGGCAGTGCAGCAGGTCATAAACATCAGCCACAGCCTCCCAGGGCCCAAAAGACACATCCACTTCACAGTGGTGCTCAAACAGCTGCCCATCACTCTCGCTCCGTTCAAAGCGCAGAGAGTTGAGAAGTGGACACTCATAGGGGGTGATGGGCATCTCCTCCTTGAAGACACAGACCTTGAGCTTGGCAAAGCGGGCCTTCCGCTGGACTGCGCGTAGCCGGGCAATCTCCACAATCCGCTCCAAATGGTCTATGGGGATGAATACAGCAGCCATCACTGGGACGGGGCTAAACAGGGAGGGAGTGGGGCAAGGCAGTGGGAGGGCACAGAGAGCCCCAGTGATGGCAGGATCCAAGTAGGAAGAGACAGATTCCTGGGGAAGAGAGTCTTTGGGCCTATGCAGGACACAAAGTTAAAGAGGGGTCATGGCTCTCCACTGCAAAAGGATATCAAGGGGATGGGATGAGGACCATCCTTTTGAAATGTGGTTTGATGACAGTCACAGGCAAGGTGCCCCCGCCCCCCAACCTGTATCTTCCCAGTGGGACCAAGAAAGAGATTCTCTTGTGTCTCAAGTAATACACGTGAACCTTGTTCTGGTGGCGAGCTAGGCACTGCCAGATGCCTTGCAACCCTCCTTCCCCATGTACCCTGGCTGTCCCAGGACCTGACCCCTCACCTTTGTAATAGGGCATGAGTCCCAGAAATGCCTGGCGCACTTTCTCCCCCTTCAGTGGCTGCATGTTCTCCAGCTGCTCCAGGAGGGGCCCGATGGCATAGAACTGGGCCTCTTTGTACACAGCCCGCACACGTTCCCGGGGCGGCAGGTCCCCGGAGCGCAGGAAATTCAGCACATCTCTGAGCAGGAAGGAAAGAGGGTCGGTGAGGAGCTGATGGAACTGGGCAGTGCCACATAGTGGTTAGGGCACAGAATCTGGAACCAGACCGCCAGCTGTGTAACCTTGGGTATGTGAACTTAACCTTTCTGTGCCTTGATTTTCTCATCTGTAAAATGGGGGAAAATAAGAAAACTACTCCATAATATTATAGGATTAAATGAGTTAGTATATAAAAAGTGCTTAGAAAATACCTGGCTCGGAGTAAGTCCTCAGTAAGTATTAATAGTTCTTACTAGCAGTATCATTATTATAATTACAATTATTATTATTAGGTATATGTAAGAATAATGGAAAGGTTACTAGTCTCTTAACATACACAGCTGGGCAAAAGTAGGCTTACAGTTGTGAGTACACAAAACACAATTTATTTTCGTATTGTTATTCTTATATTATTTTCCATACGAACAACTGTAAACCTACTTTTGCCCATACAATCATTTACCCATTCTTTTGTTGATGGACATTGAGTAGTTTCCAACTGGGGCTCTTAGGAGCAAAGCTACGATGAACATTCCTGCATATAAGATGTGCTGTGAATACATGCATCAATTCTCTTGGGTAGATGTTGGAAGTAGAATTGTTCAGTCATAGTGCATGTTTAACAAAGTGACTGTAGCATTTTACATTCTCACTAGCAATGTAGAAAAGTTCGTCTTCTACATATCCTTGCCATTAGTATTATTCTGTGGCTACATGGAGAAGGTCAAATGCCTAAACCTAACATCCTGGTTCCAGGATCTCAGAGGGAAGGGGGGAG
>NW_006295827.1:205284-211129 GCF_000327345.1 Myotis davidii | reverse complement strand
AGTGTGGTGAAGGCTTGGGGAAAGCGGGGAGGGGACAATGAGGGGAAAAGGGGGGCCATCTGTAATACTTTCAACAATAAAGAGAAATTTTTAAAAATCACATACTGCATTTTCTTAAAATAAAAATTCAGTTATTTTAATTCTCTTTTCAAATTCTTTTTTTAATATATATTTTTACTGATTTCAGAGAGGAAGGGAGGGAGAGAAACATCAATGATGAGAGAGAATCATTGATCCGCTGCCTCTTGCAGGCCTCCCTACTGGGGATCGAGTCCACAACCCGGGAATGTGCCCTTGACTGGAACCGAACCCAGGACCCTTTAGTCCGCAGGCCAATGTTCTATCCACTGAGCCAAATCAGCTAGGGCTCTTTTCAAATTGTTTAGTGTTAAGAGTAATCCAATCCATCCCTGGACGGTGTGGCAAGGGCTTTTCTGTAAAGATATGTGAGTAAATTCCATGATTAAGCTGTCACCCCTCTAGTTAGTCTATGACTATAATGCAACACCAGCTAGCACTCAAATATTAATCCGTGTCAGCTACTATTATGTTATCCCACTGAATCCTTTCAACAATATTATTATGGGATAAATGTCATCTTATGTCCATTTTATAAATGAGGAAAAAAGTGGGGGTTCAAATACGCTAAGGAGCAACCTTGCTCAAGGGGCCACAATTAGCCAGAGGCTCAGATGCAGAAACGGCTGACTCCAAGTCCACACCCACAGTGGTCCAGACTGTAATCCTAAGCACTCTTTATTGATCACAATGGGAAACTGTCCCAAGTGGAGGCCTAAGCAGTCTCCGTGGCAGGTGCTAGGGGTGTGTGAGCTACACCAGCAGAGAAATTTATCCCAGCAAATGCCCTAAATTCCTATTTTACTTTATCTGAGTCTTTTTTTCTAATTGATTTTACAGAGAGAGAGAAACATCAATTTGATGTTTCACTTATTTATGCATTAATTGGTTGCTTCTTGTATGTGCCCTGACCGGGGATCAAACCTGCAACCTTGGTGTATCGGGAAGATGCTCTAACCAATTGAGCTACCCTGCCAGGACACTTCATCTGAGTCTTTCAACAACTTCATCTGCTAATGATGAATCATAAGCCACTGGAGCCTAGCGGTCTGAGGATAAATGCCACAATATCTTACTTTTCTGCCCAACACCCTTGCCTGCTCTGTCATTCTCCAGCTAAAGCCAAATCCTATTCCCCTCCCCACAACCCTTCCTAAAACTGGTCCTCCAGGATCTTAAGCAAACCTTGGTAAGCTCTGAAAAACATATCCCTAGGGCAAGGCCCAGCCACGAGTGTTGTGGGAGCTGCCAGCTGGGGCCAGCGCTTTCCTCCCCCAAACAGCCTGCAAACAAAAACCTTTTTATAGCTCTGCCCAGCAATGTGACACTTTGTTTTCTCAGCACTGGAGGCTGCGGACAACCCGATGGAGAAACCCATATGCTTCAGAGCAAGTTATCTGACCAGAGTCTCCTTTCTGAGGAGGGAAATGACCTTCTCCCCATGCGGGAAATGCTACTTGGAGGCCATCACAGGTGCAGTGACTGAGAGTTTCTGCCCCCCTGGTCGTTTTGTCCAAGGTCAAGGACCACGCTCGTTCTTCAGTCATCTCCAAAGTTAGACTGAAGGGGAAAGAGCTTCAGCCATATACTCTGAATGGACCAGGCCAGGGGTCACACCAAGGCTCCCTATTTAATCCACATGACAGGCCTGCAGGGCCGCTATAACTGTTTCTCATTTCACCAACAAGGAAACTGAAAAAAGTCTTTAAATGGTTTATGTGTAAGGTTGTCAGAAGTCCTTTTTTGGGAAAGACTATTTTCTGAGAGTCTGTGTTTCCATGTTTTAGTGTTAAAATGACAGTAATAATTGAAGGTTCTTTTGTTTTTTTTGAAACTTTTCTGGGCAACATTGAAGGATGGCAACCCTTTGTTGGCCCTTCCCACACCTTTCCTGTTTATTTGTTTTAAACTTCTACGTCCAGCTGGTGTAGCTCAGCAGTTGAGCATTGACCCAGGAGGCAAGAGGTCACCAGTTCGATTCCTGGTCAGGGCACATGCCTGGGTAGTGATCCCCTGTGGGAAGCCTGCCGGAGGCAGCCGATCGATGATGTTTCTCTCTCATCGATGTTTCTATCTCTCTATCCTTCTCCCTCTAAAAAAAAATCAATAAAAACATTTTTTTAATCTATTGAAAAAAGTCAGGGAACTACTGTCACACAACCTGCTTCCTCCCTAAGGGCAACGCTGATCCCCCGGAATCTGATCTGAGGATATTCTCCAAAAAGCTGTTTTGGAGCTCCCCACCTCTAGGTGGGATCACACCTATTCCTTTCCACAAGAGGACAACTCCACAGTCTTAAATGACGTAGGATAGAAGCAGGTACATCACAACCAGCCAGTGTGTGTTACCTGAGATTTCTCCAGCTGTCCTTGTCTCCTCTGGAAAAGAAACTAAAAATTTTGATCCATTTTAATAGACACATTTATTAAATTCTGTCAGTATGTTCTCTCCTCTTCTAGGTTCTACGGAAGATACGAAAGCCCCATACCCACCCAGGTCCCTCATTTGCTAGGACGACAAAGATGATCGTAGAGGGAGAAACATACCCGAAGTGCGTGCCGTCCCGGTCAATGAAGTACCGGCCCTCAGCATCGGTGGGGATGTAATGCCGCCCGCTGAACATGGCTGCCAGCATGGTGTCTTCGTACCGCCGCAGGGTGGACAGGCGTGTGGTGAAGTGAGCCCCTCCGATGTTAAGGGGAACAACCTCAGGAAACTGAAAAAAAAAAAACACCCACACAAAACAGCTGCATGTTCAGCCAGGCAAGAAAAATGACAGCCGGGCTGCTCTGTCTGCAGTCTTGTTGGGTCTGATCAAAGCCTCACCATTCACTCCGTCACCCCAAACCAAAACCCCAAACCAAAACACTCCTCTCTCCTCCCTTTCCCCACACTCACCAGTTGCCAAGCGCTATCCATCCTCCTGACTACTCCTAAATCAGGTCCCTCCACCCCAATCCTATTGTTTCTGCTCTAGAGTTCAAAGCCTTCATTGTCCTCCATTCACTTCCCGAATTTACCATTTTTGTACCCGTGCTCATGCTGTCTTCTCTGTCCAAAATGCTCTCACCGCTATCCTTTTGCCCATCTAGCAGCTGCGATTGCCCCACATGGTGGTGTACACTGTTCACTGCAGGTGCCTGGATGAGAGTAATCTGCTAGCCCAGATGTGTGTTCTTTTTCCAA
Source organism: Myotis davidii (assembly GCF_000327345.1). Classification (NCBI taxonomy): domain Eukaryota; kingdom Metazoa; phylum Chordata; class Mammalia; order Chiroptera; family Vespertilionidae; genus Myotis; species Myotis davidii. Next base: position 207,864 of record NW_006295827.1, on the reverse strand, counting down.
TTCACACCCAGGCGCCATATAGGTTACCAGCAGCCACTCATTCTAAGAGCTTCTATTCAAGTTCTAATAGGTGAGCATTTCTGTTCTATTGTCCCTTGCCAGCTCACAAGACAGAGTTAACCAAACACTCCTTCCATTGTTGCCTTCACTGTATGCTGCATTCTCCTCCGTTACAGTGCCTAGCACACTACATTGGTGGTTTATTTTCTTCTGGCGGCCCACTCTGCTAGACCCCAAGCTCCTGAGGCAGGAACAGTATCTTGTTCCCAATGGTGAGGCCGCCCACAGCAGGGCTTGTGGATGTCTGTCCAATAATTCCTTCTTCATCTATAGTGTGAGATGAGTCCCAGTCCAGCTAAGGTTTTGGAGGCAAGGACAGGGTGAAGGACAGGGAATGATGGGATAGCGTTGTCCTGAGAAGCTCTAGGTCAGTGATGGCGAACCTATGACACACGAACTCATTTTTTTTTTGGTTGATTTTTCTTTGTTAAATGGCATTTAAATATATAAAATAAATATCAAAAATATAAGTCTTTGTTTTACTATGGTTGCAAATATCAAAAAATGTCTATATGTGACACGGCACCAGAGTTAAGTTAGGGTTTTTCAAAATGCTGACACACCGAGCTCAAAAGGTTCGCCATCACTGCTCTAGGTTCTCCCTAAAATGCTTGGGATGTTTTCTGTTCTTTTTCTTTTTGATATCTTTCACTGCTCATTATGTTGAAAGAAACAAGGGCAGTTCTCTCTAATTTTCCAACTCTCCTCTTCCAGATTAACTAACATTTTGTCCCAGTGCATACTTTTCAATATGACGACATCTCTCAGGCTCCAGTGAAAGTCTATGTATATTTATTTAGTAAGTCCTTTTCCCAGCTTTCAAATTCTTTGTGACTAAAGCAGGGTAAATATACATTAAATAAAAGTTACCCAGGGCCTTGCGCAGTGCCTGTCTCACAGTAAACACCCAAATATGCACTGAACGGGTGAATGAAATAGTATTGACAGTTCCATGTATATATGCACTGTTACTCCTTTGCACCCAAAGGACAGGAAATGTCTTCTGCTTATTCTATAGGTCCTCTAAAGCTGTTCTAGGTGCATAGCAAAGACTCAAATAATCCATGTGCATACCAAAGATATCTCATACCAATCCAAGTGTTTGCTCCATATTAGAGAGAAAAAGACTGAGGCAGAGAGGAGAAAGCAACAAAAAAACAGTTTTAGACCTCACATGGAGCCATGTACTCTGTTGGGGCGCTGGCCCTGGAGTCTTGGCCTCCAGTCTCTGAGTCTGTATTCTTTCCTCCAAGCCACATGGTCCCCCCAATGACAATGCACACAAAAACAGTACCACCGTGTCTCTAATGCAGTGGTTCTCAACCTTCCTAATGCCGCGACCCTTTAATACAGTCCCTCATGTTGTGGTGACCCCCAAGCATAAAATTATTTTCGTTGCTACTTCATAACTGTAATTTTGCTACTGTAAACAACATGTAATTATATATGTGTTTTCCAATGGTCTTAGGCGACCCCTGTGAAAGGGTCGTTCGACCCCAGGGTTAAGAACTGCTGCTCTAATGGCTCCTTTTTCCCAACTGCAAAGAGGACTTGTAGAGTTTTGCTCATTTTCACAAGGGCCCCCTGATGTTAACGCTATGGACTTGTAGCCCCCAAATAACACTGTCTGGTTCCCCAAAGCCTCACCTAGCCCTGCCCAGCCCCTCTGGGGAGCTGACCATCCTCCAGTTTCCACACATCACATTCTCCCATAGCTGACACTCCCTTAGCTCCTCCTCCTTTCTAGTCTCTCTCTTCAGGGCCCTGCAGTGCCAACCTTTCCTACTCTTTTCCCTCTTCCTACGGGTCATTCCAGGTGTTACTATGATCCTGTCATTCACCCGAAGGCCAGGGGAAGCCACTGGGCACTACAGCACGGCAGCTGGTGAGGGAAAGCCAGGGAGCTGTCGGATGAGGGTGGACACATCAACCACTGGCCTGCTTTCTACCTGCACACAGTGCCTTACTCCACTGTCAGGGCGGCCGGACGCGGGGTTTGGGTGACCACCAAGGCCTCTTGGGTTTTCTCTGGGGCACGATCATCTCTTGGGGCTCCCAGGTCCCCTTTGCACGGACTAAATCAACCTTCCTGGCGGTGAATGTTGAAAGGAGGGGTTCGGGGCCAGGTGACCTCTGTGGCAGGGAAGACACACCTGGTGCATTTTACAGGCGGGGGAGGGGGCAGCCCCTCTGGAGCCGCCCTCAGCCCCACCCGGGATCCCCGAACCTAGCGGGCTGACACCCCAAGGTCAGCTCTGCCCAGCACCTGCGGATCCATCCCCCTACGCTCCTCCCCCAGCCCGCTCAGTGCAGGTACCTCCTGGGGTAGCAGGGGCAGTGCGTGCCCCGCCTGCGTGGCCGTCGGGGTGGCCGGCTCCAGAAAGTCGTCCTCGGCGTCGGAGCTGGACATGGCACCGTCCGGGCGACGGCTGTCTGGCTCCCGCCCCGTGACTACCACCATCCCTCTGGCTCTGGGTAGTGGGCGCGGCTTCGGGCAGACGGGCAACGGACCCGGCGGCG
>NW_006295827.1:170892-204230 GCF_000327345.1 Myotis davidii | reverse complement strand
CGGGGACCACCAGCTGGGCGCCTGACGCTACCGCCTCCCGCTACTGGCAGCGCCCCGCTGGCCCCGCCCCTGATTGGCAGGAAGCTTGCCCAGTCCTAGGGCAGGGAGAGCGGTCAGCCCGCGCCTGAGTGGCTACTGGGGCCGGCCGGCTTGTCTGTCCTGCTCTGATTGGCCCTCTGACCTGCGGACACGCCTTCTCCCCATCACTGGTCCCCCAAGCAGCGGGAGGCACCGCCTCTGAGTGGGGGCACCACCTCGGAGTGGGCCTAATGGTTGGCTCAGCGGGTGGCTCCGTGGTCGCCGTGCAGAAACCTTATTTTCTTTCATCTGTCTTTTATTTTTATGTTTTCCCTTTGACTCAAATTGGCCTCACAGCGCCCTGACTCACCTCCCTCTCACTTGCTGGATCAATCAGGTCTCAGGACAAGGAGGTTCTGGGCCACATCAAATAATATGAAGAAGGAAGCCTCCGGCCTGTTGACCACAGAGAAAGGGTTTTGGTCAAACTAGAGATAACACCTAGGCCTTCGCTGTGTTATGGCGCCAGAACAGCCCACCCAGGGAATCCTTGCAAAACAAGACGAATCAAGGCCATGGCTGACATCAAGACCAGAGGAATGATCAATTACCCGCTGCCCTAGCCTGACCTATCAGTAGAGACCACGACCCTGACCCTGACCCTAACTTAACTCCCTTCATCATGGATTAATGACTTTTCCCCTATGTAACCGTCCACTAAAAGCCACAGGGGAGCCAGTGTTTTAAGCGTTAGCTATCTGTGACTCAAGCATGGTGCCATCTCCTTAATAAATCTTCACTTTCGTGGCTGAAAACTCCTGTTTGTGTCTCATTGGGCTTTGATGCGCACAGGCAAATGGACCCCTTCCGTCTGGTAACATCATAATGGGGGCAGCGCCTAGTAACTTGAGAGGCAGAAGGGCTCAAGACGTCTTTTGTCTGGTCTGCGTCTTTCGTCTGCCTCCAGGGTACTGGGTCCTGTGTCCCCTCAGGTGTGGAAGTCAGGGGAATCCGGGGTAGGAGGGGGTGGCTCACTTCAATAGAGGTGGGGTGGGGGGATACAGCTGAGGTTACTGAGGTTGTAAGACCCAGAGGGTTCCTGTTCTTCCCGATTGCAGGGATCCAAAAAAGAAAACTCAAAACAGGGGCAACTGAGTTCAATTGAAAATGACAAGTGAGTGTCCACCTTCTCCCTGCCAGTTCCATCTGGACACACAGATGGAGACAGGTCCTACACAAAGAAGGTGGGGGGGGGGGGTGTCCAGCCTTTTCCACATCTGTTTGCAGCCTTGGATGCTGTGTTCGCTGGTACAGCTGGGTCAGCTCAGGGTGCTCCTAGGGACCAAGGTTTTAGCTCTCTCAAACCATTTTTACACCCAGTTCCTCATCTGATTCTCACATTACTGTGACAGAAAAGGAAGATGAGGCCCAGAGGATTAGATCAGCATCTGGGAGGTTAGTAATGAGCTAGAGGCATGGCACTTCCTCTGTTGGACCAATCACACTCCCAGCTGTAGGTGTCTCCTAGGCTAGTGTTTTCTCCAACTTCAGTTGCATCAAAATCGCTGAAGGGGACCTTGCTAAAATATAGATTCCAAGCCCCACTTCCAGCGAATCTGATTTGGTAGGTCTGGGAGGTAGCCCTTGAATTTGCAGTCCTAACAAACCGATAGGTAACTCTGACGCTGCAGGCCCTTGAATCACACTTTGAGCAGCACCACACTGGCCCCCAGAGGCCTTCTATCACTACCATTCCAGCCTTTCTCGGAAATATCTATAACAACAACAAAAATCTATGACAAAAATTCCTTTTCATCCTACAACAATTAGGATGTCTCTGCTATAACAGAAACCTCAACCAACAGTGACTTAAATAATAAAAGAATTATATTATCCTGCATAACAAAAAGTCTGAGTAGATATTGGGTTGGTTCATTAAGTAACTTAACAAGGCGTTACCTGGACCAGCTTCCTTCCATTTACCCACCCTGCAGATGGCCTCTCCTTCCCTAGGAATCCATATGAGAAAACCATAAAACTAAGGGTTGGCAAGGAGACATTTATTCCGACACCTTAAATCAGGGTTGTATCCAGAAAATGAGAAGGAAACCCAGAGATTCAGGAGATGGGCAAGTCCATGTGCAGTTAGTTGTAGGTTGCTGAATGTGTTGGAGTTTTGATTTCCATTTCTGCGGAGAATTTCCTTCAGGAATGTAGTTCCCCAGTTGGTTGTGTTTACAGAGTAGGGAGAAACCCAAGGTCGGCAGCCTGGAATGAGGACTTGCTGAGTGAGTAGGAAAGGGCTGGAGCAGGCTTCCTGGGAAAGCAGGGCAGTTTTCTGGCAGCCGCTATCGCCACCTCCCAGTGGAATGACTTCCAGGCCAGTTCACATGAGGCCTGAAGGGAAAGCCAGTGTGCCTTTGAGGGAGGGATGCCCACGCAGAGGTGGGGGATGCTCTCTGAATACAGGCAGTTATAACCCTGGGATTACTTTTCCAAGAGTCAACTGAACAAATAGTTCTACAGGCATCAAGCCCTGAGATTCATAAACTGGATTCTATTTCCAATGCCTTCTCAAAGAAAAGAACTTTTGAATGCTGACAAATCTCCAAAGTACTGATTCAGCTACTGAATTTTCTCTCTTGATTTTAATTTATTGTATAAATAATTTAACAACAATAAAGGAAATGAAAGTAGGAACAAAAGAATGTATTTTCTTTTCCACATTATCTTTTTTTAGTTTTAATTTTTATTTAAGTATTTTAGACATATAAACAATTATGGATATGATACATGAAAACCCATGTACTCAGAAACTGGGGAGACTTCCAGTCAAGATAGCTGAATGGAAAATGTTGTGCTCACCTCCTCCCCAACCACATCAAATTACAACTAAACTACAGAACAACCATCATTAACAACCACCTGAAGACTAGTTGGACAGAAATCCTATAACTAAGGATATTCAGAAGAAGCCACGTGGAAATGGGTAGGTGGGGCGGAGATGGTGAGGGAGCTGATCCTACACCCAGGTGTGGTGGTTAAAATCAAAGGGATATCTCAGCCTCAAAGGCACCCTGTGAGGAGAGAGGGATCCTGGCCCCGCACTGAGCTCCCAGTGCTGGGAATAAAAGTCTCCTTAATTTCTAGCTGTGAAAACCAGCAGGGATTATGGCTGAGTGAGACGGAGGCTGCTGGAGTCCCAGACATTCCTCTTAAAGGGCCCAAGCACAGACTTACTCACTGACAGACTCACTCAATCTGTGCTCCAGCACTGGGGCAGCCCCTTGAAAAGCACCAGAGACATACAGAGAGGAACTAAATTGTCTGGCTTTAGGGCAAGGACTGGAGGGCAGCATTCTCCCAAAGGGAAGTGCTGGCAACCATCATTATTCCTTTGTTGAGTCTTCCCCTCACCCATCCTGCAGGCACAGGCAGGTCCCAAGCCTGAGTCTCCATCAACCTGGCTAACACCATTTGCCCTGCCCTGGTGATTCCCTGAGACCCCACTCACCCAACTTGCAGGCCCACCCAAGCTGCTTCCAACAGCTATGCCATGCAAATGACCTGTTTTTGATCACACTTTGGACTTTCCTAAAAATCTTTCAAAGCTTCACAAACTGCAAACAAGCAGTCCTGGCCTCAGCATGCCCTATATCTCTTGCTAAGCAGCCCCAAGCCTGGCATAGTTTGCAGGCAGCCTCGGTTTGCATCTTAGTCTCTCTCAGGTGCCTCCAAGCCCAGCACAAATGAAAACCATCTGCAGAGAACTTGGAAACTTATAGCAGGTGGCCCCAGACCAGGCACAGGCAGTAGCTCACCTTGGCTTACAACAGATCCCATTCCAAGAGGCCCCAGTACCAATACACCTGGTGGCCAATTTCACACCCCACCAGAGCAACAGCCAACCACCTCCACAAACAACACAACCAAAGGGTGGACTTGGCAGACACCAGAGCCCTACTAAATGGAATCCTGCTCCATGAAGTCAGCCCCTGCACGACAACCCTCCACTGTAGTCATGGCCAGGCCTCACAACCAGTCAGCCTGAGGGTCAGTCGCTCCCATTGACATTCCAACAGCAATCAAAGCTCAACTACAATAAGGAGGCACATACAAGAGACACGCCTGGAGCAGCTGTGACCAGGGAGATATGCCACTGGGCACCACGGGACACCAACTATATAAGGTCACTCTACTGAGACTGGGAGACATACTAGGTCAGTGGTTCTCAATCTTCTGGCTCTTTAAATACAGTTCCTCATGTTCTGACCCAACCATAAAATTATTTTCGTTGCTACTTCATAACTGTAATGTTGCTACTGTTATGAATCGTAATGTAAATATCTGATATGCAGGATGGTCTTAGACGACCCCTGTGAAAGGTGCACCTAATACATAGAAACAAATGCAGGGAATAAGGCAAAATAAAAAGACAAAGAAACCTTTGTCAATGATATTGTAATTACTATGTATGGTGACAAGTGGGTTCTAGACTTCTCAGGGTGACCACTTCATAAGTTATACAAATTTGTAATCACTGTTTTGTACCTGAAGCTAATATAATAGTGTATGTCAACTGTAATTGAAAAATAAATAAACCATTAAAAAAATAAAGCACAATATTACAAACACAATTATATCTGCATACGCCTTCCTAATCTCCACTTCCTCCTAAAAATGGTATGTGTCAGTCCATTCATGTTTTCTTTTGACTTGGGATATGTGATGTAGAAAAGTGCAAAATCATATGTGTACAGTGTGAAGAAGAATTATTAAGGAGATACCCATCTAACCATTGAGAAAGAGAATATTGCCAACTCCCTGGCAAGGGCTCCTCCCTGATGAAGGCACCTCCATGTTCCAGAGGTCACCACTGTCCTCACTTTTCTAACAATCATTTTCTTGTTTTCCAAGCTTAACCACATGTGCCTGCATCTCTGGGCAATGCATTGTAACTTTAGTTGTTTTGGGACTTTAAAGGAATGGAATATTATCCATGTCACTATTGATGAATAGTTAAACTATTTCTCAGTGTTGTTCTATGAACTTTATTTTTATGCCTCACATAAATCTTTTATATCAGATCACATCACTCCACCATTTAAAGTTTTTCAAGAGTATCCTTGTTCCAGAAAGGGGTGAGGGAAAAAGTTTGGTTCTGAGTGGGGTTAGGGGAGAATGGGCAGCAAGAAAAACAGCCAAGTGCAAGTACTTTGTGGACAAGTTTTGCTAGCACCCAGAACTCTTCTACCCCCCAAGTTTATAACTCCAATATATCAATCTTTTATCATTAGGTTCTGTCCTTCCCTCTCTCTCCCCAAACCTGGTTTCCTTGATTTTCTGCTTCCTATGACTGATAGTCCCTTGCCCACCCACCCTTTTCTCTCAGGTATCCAATCATTTAATTATATTTTCTCCCCTCTCCTACCAAGACCCTATGTGTCCATTTAAGCATCTCTCTAGGGAACACCAACCCAACCCCTACAAAACCAAAACCTTAGATGAACCCATCAGCCTTCTGTGCTCTAGCTCTGGGTGAGAACCACAACCATGAGAAATGATGCCACTATCAATGCGAGATGAACTCATAGTGCCATTGGGGCATCTGTTCATAGGTTTCTTTTAGACAGTTCTTTTTTCTTTATTTTTTTAAAAATTGAGATCCAGCCGAACCGGTTTGGCTCAGTGGATAGAGTGTCGGCCTGCGGACTCAAGGGTCCCAGGTTCGATTCTGATCAAGGGCATGTACCTTGGTTGCGGGCACATCCCCACTGGGAGGCGTGCAGGAGGCAGCTGGTCGATCTCTCTCATCGATGTTTCTAACTCTATCCCTCTCCCTTCTTCTCTGTAAAAAATCAATAAAATATATTTTTTTTAAAAATTGAGATCCAATTGACATATACTAGTTTTGGTGTACAACATATTGATTCGCTATGTATCTATATTCCAAAATGATTACCACAATAAACCTAGTCAACACCCATGTCAGCTCACTTTTCTATTTCCAATATCACCATTCTTTTCAAGGCCCCTCCTCACTCCAGGAAATGCCCCTCTCCTTCTGGCAAATGGCAATCTGGCTTTTTCCTTGCATAAGAAATGGAGGCTCAGGTGTGAAGAAGTCCCTCGATCTCCTGCCAGCTCTCCTGCAAGTTAACTGTATCTGCACAATCTCGCTTTCCCTCCAGCTTTGCACAAAGACGTGTCTCTTCTCCGGGTCTGAGTCTACTTCCTGTGAGGCTCCTGCTGGTCCAGGTTTGTGCGTGCTCCGTCAGTTCACACTTCTCTCTCCTGAGTTTTCAGCCTCTCCCTCTGTACTGTAGCCTATGTGATGTGCCGGTTTCTCCCATCAGAACAAACAACAATTCTTCCTCAATTCTGCATCCTTTTCCAGGCAGCACACCTTTCTCTGTCCCTTTGTGGTCAATATATTCACCAGCATAGTCTGCACTTGCTTCCTCTACTGCAGTGGTTCTCAACCTGTGGGTCGCGGCCCCGTTGGGGGTCAACCGACCCTTTCACAGGGGTTGCCTAAGACCATCCTGCATATCAGATATTTACATTACAATTCATAACAGTAGCAACATTACAGTTATGAAGTAGCAACGAAAGTAATTTTATGGTTGGGTCACAGCATGAGGAACTAACTGTATTTAAAGGGCCAGAAGGTTGAGAACCACTGCTCTACTGCCTTATCACTATTGCAAGTTAGATTCCTGATCCATCACATCACGGAAACTGCTCTCCCGGGGATCAGTGCGGCCTCCTAATTGCCAAGTCAAACGATTTGTCCTTTTTGAACTCTCAGAAGCATGTCACTGCTGGCCAGTTTCTCTCCCTCTTAAACCTCCTTCCTCCTTTAAATTTCATGACCCACTTCCGGCTCTCCTCTTCTCCCCATCCCTTTTCCAACTCCTCTGCAGTGGTGTGGGATCCCAAAATTAGTCCTTGGCTTGCTTCTTTCCTGTTCTACATATGCTCTCAAGATGATTCCGTCTACTCCCGTGGTTTCAACCACGTTAAAGATTCCCAACTTTAAATTTCCAACCCAGCTCTTTCTCTTGAATTTCAGATCCTTGTCGGACATAAAACTATTTGACACTAGAACTGGAAGTCCCCAAGGGCACTTCAAACTTAACATGTCCAAAACCTAACTCAGCATCTTCCCTCCAAATGTTTCATCCTCCTTGATTTCCCCAATTTCCTCAACTCCTTGCTCCTCATCCATAAGGTACAAAGGGAGAAATATGAGAGGGAGGGTTGGAGGGTTGGCCTTCCTTTGCTCTCCCAGCTTTGAGGAGGAGATGATTTGCCAGCAGCTTCCCAAGGCACAAAAGCTTGGCTAAAGGCCCACTTGATCTCAACCCAGCTCAGCTCTCTCTGCCCAGCCTCTGGTGCACCCCCATTCATTAGCCACCACTATTCCTTAGCCTGGACTTCTCTCCCCGCGGTCTGCTTGGTGCAGATGAGCTTTCACATATTTCTCACCCCCCTTTAAGTGTGCCTCACTGAATACTAGAAGCTGCCATCTAGAGCTATTTTCCCCAGAGTACTTTGCATTCTGCTTGGTGAAAGCTGGGTCACCCATGGAAGCCAACTTTCACCCAGCAGATCAATGCCCTTGGGAGTGGAAGGGAGACAGTGAACACTGAATTGTAGGCCATGCTCCGTCTCTTTCGGCAGGCAAGCTTGGACATGGACGTGTTAAAACTTTTCCTTCAGCTGTCATGGTAGCAGAGGTCCCAGTGTTGAGTTCTACTTTCCTGGATGTCAAAAAGCAGGGTGAGGGCATCATTTTTGCTGTTTTATTTATCTCTGTAATACCTCCAAGGCCCAGTAAAATGCTTGGCATGTGATGATAACTCAATAGGTGAATACATGAAAGAAATTTGTACTATGATCATGTTCAAATAATTACCTCTCTCCATAAAATTGATTCTCGTGTGTTTAATTGGTAATATTAGTATATTAGAGGCTCAGTGCACAAAAATTTGTGCACTCGGGGGGGTCCCTCAGCCCAGCCTGTGCCCTCTTACAGTCTGGGACCCCTCAGGGGATGTCCACCTGCTGGCTTAGGCCCGTTCCTGGGGGATTGGACCTAAGCTGGCAGTCAGACAGCCCTCTGGCAGCCCGGGAGCCTTCGGGGGATGTCCACTTGCCAGCGGGGAGCAGGCCTAAGCTGCAGTCGGACATCCTTAGTGCTGCTGAGGAAGTGGGAAAGGCTCCTGCCACCACCGTTGAGCTGGCAGCTGTCAGCCTGGCTTGTGGCTGAGCAGAGCTCCCCCTGTGGGAGCAACCTGACCACCAGGGGGCAGCTCCTGCATTGAGCGTCTGCCCCCTGGTGGTCAGTGTGTGTCATAGTGACCAGTCATTCCCAGTGGTTCTGCTGTTAGGGTCAATTTGCATATTACCCTTTTATTATATAGGACAGGGGCATGGATTGCTATTATTAATATCTTAAAGGTAGAGAATTTCAGGATGCTGTCATCCCTGGGCTGTGGGGACTGGCTTCCCTCAAGTTGTAAGAGGTCCTAGGGGTCTTATTCAGAGAAGAACACGAAGGGAGGGCTCTTTGGTTTGGGGGGTACACTGTTAACCATGGCTACCTTTACTGAGGAAGAAGATATGGTCCCCAAAGTGCTCTCATCCCAAGTTCTTCACATGTAGGCTTTTGGTGGGTGTTGTTTTATATTTCATTTATTATTTAATTAAATAAAACAAATAACAAAATACAGATGTAAAAATAACACATCTAGAATTCCATGAAAACAAGTTTTATGAGTCTGGTTTGAAGGTCTATAGTTGTGCTGCCTACTATTGCCTATTCATTTCTCATCCCTATGTCTCCAGTCACCTCGGGAAGCATTATAGTCAAATCCCACTGGTGGGTGGGTGAGTATCTTGGAGTCACATCCCCAATTCTCCCTCCCACTTCATGCCCAGTTTGTATAGCATTTCCACTGGTCTCTCAGCTCAGGGTTAAGCACCTCACTGCTACAATATCTGTCATCTCAATGGGTTTCTAACAAGTGGAGGAAGACATTAGCTGAGAATATAATCCCCTGCAGGCTGTCTTCTAATGTTCCCATCTCTGGGGCCTCTTCACCATTCCTCAGCCCTTATCCCCACAGGCACCCCTCACCACTTAGAAACTGCCTTGGATTTGTGGCTGGGAGGGGCCTCCTTCTCTGAGGCAGTAAAAGGGTATCTGGGAAAAACAACTTGCCTTTTAGGGGCTTCCTAACTCGGACATTTGTTTAGAATTGCCCGTTGAAAGTCCTTCTGGTTGGTGAGCAGCATTAAGGTGTGCTGAAACATTCTCTATCCGGAGGCAGGAGCAAACTTTTCTGCAAAGGTCCAGATGGTAAGTATTTTCAGCTTAGTGGGCCATTCATTGGTCTCTACTCAATTTTGCTGCCGTTGAGGGAAAGCAGCCACGGCAAGACATAAATGATAGCTGTGGCCAGAGTCATTTCACCGGTTGTAGTTTGCCTAGACCTGTATAAGAAACCAATCAATGCTACCCTCATTGTGATCCTTTCATATGTGCTCCACTAAATGTCCTCATCGCTCATACCCTGGTTCAAGTCCAAGTTACTCGACCTAACCGGTTTGGCTCAGTGGATAGAGCGTCAGCCTGCAGACTCAGGGTCCCAGGTTTGATTCCGGTCAAGGGCATGTACCTTGGTTGCGGGCACATCCCCAGTTAGGGGGTGTGCAGGAGGCAGCTGATCGATGTTTCTCTCTCATCGACGTTTCTAACTCTCTATCCCTCTCCCTTCCTCTCTGTAAAAAGTCAATAGAATATATTTAAAAAAAAGAAGAAAAAAAAAGTCCAAGTTACTCATTTCTGAAGAACAACTAATAGTCAAGTCTTCTATTTTTTATATTGATTTTAGAGCTCATTGGTTGCTTCTTGTATGTGTCCTGACTGGGGATCGAACCCGCAACTTTGGTGTATCAGGACGATGCTCTAAACAACTGAGTATCTTGGAACTCCGCATTGGTTGCAGATTATTAATAGTACTAATTTTTAAATAAACATAATTGCTAAAATAATGAGATTTATCATAAAATAAGTGAACTGAAAGTCAATGTTAACTAGATATGTTGCTGTGAATAAGTCACAGCACTGTTCTAGCCCCCAGTTTGTGAGTGATTTTAAGTTATATGATTAGGAGGACTCAATCTTTTGATTTATTTGTTTAAACAAAAACTCTCATTGTTTTCTACTTTTTATTTGCAGAAGTACTTCACATTTATTGTAGCAGGTCTAGAAAATAAGCAGAAAGAAGAAAACAAGAATCCCTACAACTCCACCAGGAAGAGATAACACTGCTAACGTTGTGGCATATGTCCTTTCTGTTGTCTATCAATTTAGATAGCCTACTTACTTTTTTAACCTACTCTTTAAATAAAAATGGAATCATAATAAACAGCTTTGTGAGCTCAGATTTTTATTTACTGTAACAAATATTTTTGATATTATTTTTTTCAATTTCATATTTATGAGCTGAAGAATATTCTATTCTGTGAATGTACCATAATTCATTTAACCAATCCCCCCCTTCGTTAGGTTGTTTCTAATTTTTTGCTCCTATAAACTACATTGCAATAGACATCTCTGCAGAGAAAGTTTTGCATACCTTGTAGTATATTTCCCCTTATTGCTTTCAATGTTAAACTTTTTCATATGGTTAACAGTCATCCCATGTTAGACCAATAGAGGGCATTTTAGGCTTGCCTTCTCAGGGTAAGTCCATAAAGCCATTTCTACAGCATATAACAAAAATAGTGGTTTTATTGTGAAAAATGATTCAATTTTGGATCTTCAGTAATAATCAATAAACCCCAAAGGGAGAGCCAAAGTCATTTATTTTCATGACACACACACTACTCAATGAATTGCTTTGTTAGGACTTAAACCCAAGTGAATAAAAATGATCTCTTTGCCCAATTCAGAATAACTAAGGAAGTGCTTTATGCAAAGGCTAAAGTGCCTGCAGAGGACTGTGTTGAGTGGTGACAAAGGGAACTCAGTGTGAAAGCACTGACCTTGCCGGAGAAAAGTCCAGAATCCGTAGCTCCCTGGAAATGCAGACTTGGGGGTAACACTAAATGGAGTCTTGCCTAGACCATTATGTGTCTATCACCTACCAGCCAGGCTTTATAGGCCTTGTTAGAGCTTGAAATATTGTTTCATGTGCATTTTTCTTGATTTTCACCAAGACCATAAATTCCCAAGCGCAGTGCTCTGCCTACACTATTTGGCACACCCACTCTTAATTACACCTAGCATGTTACTAAGTACACAAGGGAGGTACTTAAACAGTTGTCACTCGATGCTCGTGACAATTTCTTTTCGAGTGTAAATACAGATGATGATTGAGAGGTAGTGGTTAAGGGTGTAGGCCCTGGAACCAGGTTGCTAGTATTTGTATCCTGACTCTGTCACTTACTAGCTGCACTAGGTGCGTCACCTCCCTGAGCCAGTGTTTGTAAAATTATCTCAGATGGTAATTAGGAGAATTAAATGAGTTTAAACATGTACAGAGGTCATCACAAGGCCTGCACCATGAGACGCTCTTGATAAATGTTACCAGAATGGTTACTTGACTGGTTACTAAGATTCCCCCCTCATTTTAAAAGTCTATGATTCCCACTGGCTGATGCTCTCTCCAAGCTTCTGCCATGGCCACTAAGGACACTGGCTTCTCCCTGGCTCCCCGGGTTCACCGCTGGCTGTGGCCATGGCTATGGTGGCTCCAGGAAGCCCTCCCATAGTCACAGGTCACACGTCCACCCTGATCCTTCACCCACTTACCTCCTTTTAAAATTTTACTCCAGCCATCTTGCATTTGTTCAACAGGAGTTCAAATTGATTCCATCAAATCACATTTCACAAATACAGGCAACTTCAGGAAGGTGGTCGAAGATGTCATGTGGCACAGAGACACTTTTCTTCACAGGCTTAAAGGAAATAGAGCTTTGTGAGAGGAGGAAGGCCAGTAAGGATGGAGATCCCACAGCGTGTGCTTCTCCAGGCTAGCTGTACAGCAGTGTCCTTTTCCCGAATCAACCATTCTGTGCAGTGGTTCTCTGTCCTCTTCCCGTTCCAATATACTCCCACCCGTGCAAAGTGGACAGGTGTGGGAATAAAAAGCATATGTCCCTTAGAGGCAAGTATTGGAGTCAGGCTGGGTTAGTTGAATATGTCCTTCCCTCCTATTCTGATAGGCTCTATAGGAATATGTGACTTCTCCCCTACAAAGTCGGTGACATAAGACTAACACAGGAAATAAGCAAACGGAAAGTTAAGCTAATGCTGATTTTTATTGCTATTTGGTGGTTGGAGCAGTTGAATAGCAAGAAATGGGACTTAAGCCAGCTGAGTCCTCAATGAGGCTGGCATTTCCCAGGTGAGGGGAGAGGAGTGGGCTGATAGGCATCTGGAAGAAGCAGAAAATGAAGGGTATGTGAGGAGACAGGGAGGAAGTATACTGTACCCAGGGAGTAGTGAGGCTATATTGTGGAGGCAGAATAGTTTAATGTAACGTGTTAGCATTAGAGAATCAAAGAAGGCTTTTGAACAAAGGAATGACAGGAGGTAGTGCTGAACAAAGAATTGATCTGGCGGCAGTATTTATTTTAAATCAAAGGGGGCAGAGAATGCTGGAGCACAAAGGCAAGGTGGAAGAGATTGGCCTGCAACTCCATGGGGAGGAGGGCAGCAGCTGGATCTCGGCAGGAGTCTGGATTCTATTCTAAATGAAATGTAAGTGGGAGGGTCATGCCCAGATGTGCATTTTATTTATTTTATTTTACTTCACTTTATTTTATTTTTGTTAATCTTCACCAGAGGATATTTTACCACTGATTTTTACGGAGAGAGAGGGAAAGACAGAGAGAAACATCAATGTGAGAGAAACATCGATTGGTTACCTCCTGCACGTGCCCCAGCCAGGGGCCTGGGCCAAGTAGCAGCCTGCAACCAAGATATGCGCCCCTGACTGGAATCGAACCCGGGTCCCTTTGGGCTGCAGGCCAAGGCTCTATCCATTGAGCAAAACCACCTAGGGCCAGATGTGCATTTTAAAACTTACTCTGCCTTGTGCTGAACAGAATTTGAGGGGACAAGAGGAGGGATAGGGTGTTGGTTAGGAGTCTGTACACTGCAATAGCCTAGGTGATAGATGGTGATAGATGAGGGTGGGGCAGTGGAGTTGAAGGGAAAGGGATGGATTCAAGAGATATTTTGAAGGTGCTGAACAATGAATTGGCCTGGCAGAAGTATTCACTTTAAACTGAATCAAAGATCTTGTAATGAAAATATGCAAACTGCCAGGATGCTTCACACTTAAAGCTTTTATTTTGAAAAATAAAATACAAAAGTCATTACATTGTAAATGTATACAGGAATCCCTCAACTTCTCAGAAACAATACAATTTAAATAATTAAGATATTTAGTGTTATCCACATCAATAAACAGGTACGAGTATTCTACAAAACCAAGAGAAACTGACCAATTTTACTTACAGAATGCCAATTTTAAACCCTCCCCTTTAAAACAAAGTTTGGAATCTGGTAAGAAAAGATAAGGACCAGAGCAGTTTTAACAGAAAGCGCACGTCCCTTCGGGGCTCCTAATCCGCTGGGTTGTGCATGCAATGGAATTAAGAGTGCTGTGCTCAGGGCACAGATCACTCAGGAAGGCCCAAATGTGTTCTTCATCCCACCCTCTCAGTGGGAGGAGTCTGACAAATGAACAGGAGATGCGGGCCATGGTACGTACACTCCCTGGATCTCAGCAGGTGACAGCCAATTCTAGATGAAAAGGCATCAGTCTTCCCTAGGGGAAACAAAGGAATTCGGTTACAGGTGTTGAGTCTCAGTTCCTTCCTCCCCTGCACCACGTGGCCTCCTTCCCAGTTGTGGGCCTGACATGAGCCAGGTAGATGGGCAGGAGGATCAACAATTCCGAGAACAGTTAACCTCAGGACCATGGGAGAGGCACGCGCTCCCTCCATCTGGGAAGCACGGAGATGCCTGCCAGGAGCTCCAATGTGCAAAACAGGCAGATGGCAGGCAAAACAAGGGCTGCTCCTGCCTATTTCTAAATGACTGCCACTGGCATAGCAACTGAAGCTGCTGCGGGGGCACTGGTAGGGCCGTCAAATGTCCAGAGGTCCAACATGCTGACTCTTCTTTTAAGAAAGTGGATGTTGTCTACGGCCATACCACCCTGAACGCGCCCGATCTCATCTGATCTCGGAAGCTAAGCAGGGTCGGGCCTGGTTAGTACTTGGATGGGAGAAAGTGGATGTTAAGGAAAGTTAGATAACACAGCAACTGTCATTCAAATGACAAAGGATCCGAAAGACAAGAAGACAGACTGGTATCTGTCCTGAGATGCTCTGTTGTCTTCCTAGCTTCTCCGGAGTCCTTCCCTCTATGCATGTGGGCACTTACAGGCCTCGATTGGCAAACAAGAATGAAATGCTGGCGTCAATTTGACATGGCATTATGTCTTGTAAAACAAACACGATACTTTCAGGGATCATGTCTGTACTTTACTAGAGAAGTTTGTCTGGATGTGTCTTGTAAAACAGCCGTCAATAAATAAAGCTCTGTGTGTGTGTGTGTGTGTGTGTGTGTGTGTGTGTGTTGGGGAGGGGATTTTAACTTTTGAAAGTATTTTGGATAAACAAAATTATCCAAGGCCTGATAACAGCTGTTGGATACCCATAGAGTATAAGTCTAACATTTAGTATTTGCTCTTTAGCAAAAGGACAAACATAAATCCTAAAACCTATTCATGTTACTGGCTCATTGCCATCCGTGATTTTGACATGGCATAGCAGTATTCATGTGCTTATACTATCTATAATCCACGAACACACCACAAGTCATACAAATCTCCTATTCAAATTATTCAATCTCAATTTTCTTACCAGTACAACAGGAATAATACTACCTACTTGCCAGAGTGCCTTGACACTTGAATGAACTCATTCAAATACATACATATATTTATCATAGATGTTGTTTCACATATTATATATTATACTAGAGGCCCAGTGCATGGATTTGTCCAGGGCGTGTCCAGCCTGTCTTGCCAGTCTTGATCAGCCAGACCCCAGCAGCAAGCTAACCTACCTGTCAGAGCATCTGCCCCCTGGTGGTCAGTGTGCATCATAGCAACTGGTTGAATGATGGAACAACGGTCGGACACTTAGCATATTAGGCTTTTATTATATAGGATACCATATAATACATATCATGTATATACTTGGTATGGAGTATGCACTCAATACATGGCTATTATATAAAATAAAATAGCAAGCAAAAATCAAATTTTCAAAAAGCTTTTCAAGTTCCAAATGATCTAAGGCAGTGGTTCTCAACCTTCTGGCCCTTTAAATACAGTTCCTCATGTTGTGACCCAACCATAAAATTATTTTCATTGCGCCCTAACCGGGTTGGCTCAGTGGACAGAGCGTCGGCCTGCAGACTGAAAGGTCCCAGGTTCGATTCCAGTCAAGGTCATGTACCTTGGTTGCAGGCACATCCCCAGTAGGGGGTGTGCAGGAGGCAGCTGACCGATGTTTCTAACTCTCTATCCCTCTCCCTTCCTCTCTGTAAAAAATCAATATATTTTTTTAAAAAATTATTTTCATTGCTACTTCATAACTGTAATGTTGCTACTGTTATGAATCGTAATGTAAATATTTGATATGAAGGATGGTCTTAGGCGACCCCTGTGAAAGCATTGTTTACCTGCCAAAGGGGTCGCGACCCACAGGTTGAGAACCACTGATCTAAGGCATCACCACATCATTCAGCGCAAAATAGGATCTTCAGCAAGTGTGGGAGAGGGGGATAAGCTCTGAGTGGCTCCATCAGGGGGTCTGGGTCCAGAATACAGCTTTGCCGCTAAGTGGCTGGTGACCCTGGACACACCCTGGTGATTACTCATATATAAAGGGGGCTTATAAGGCCTGGCTGGCCTAGCCCAAACTGCAGTCCTTGGCTACCGTGAGACAATGCAAGTTACAAACGTGAGACTCATAATGCATTAAAATCAGCAAGGGCAGACTTGACAAACAAACCAACTAGCCCTCCCAAATATTAGTACAAAAGTATGTGCATGTCAGCACACAGAGCAGGGTGGAGAGAGAAGCACTGGGTTCTTCAGCCCTGGGTTCTCCGACCTGGGATGTGTCCTTTACAAATCACCTACTCTCTCTAGGGTCAGTTGCCCTACCAGCAAACAGATGATTAAGATTGATGTTCTCCAGGTTTCTTTCAGCTAAAATATCTTATCATTTATCATGTTGAAAATAACAACACTGTTATTTTGCTTACTATGTATCGGGCTTTTTGCAGACATTATTATGGTTAATTCTTACTACCACTCTCTTGTTAATATTGTCCTCATTTTACAGATGAGGAACTAAGAAACAGAGAAGTTGAGTAATTTGCTCAGTGTCACAAAGAGCCAAGATTCCGGCCCAGGTCAACCGACTCCAGAGCTGTGCTCTCCACCCTGGCCACCCTGCCCTCTTACAAGAGCCTAAGCAGGGAAAGCCAAAGACCAGCCATGTCCCCCAAACCTCACCTTAGGATGTAAGAGGCTCCTGGCTCTGCTACTCCCCCTGCTCAGCCTGTCAAAAAAAAGCAAAAGCTGTTTTAAAGTCCTCAGAGTTGGTCGGCATGAGTAATGACAGCTCCGGTCAAAATACCAGGTGTAGCTTGCAGGCTCTGATTAGCCTTTCTACTGAACTCAGTCTGCTACTGCTGTATAATAAATAATTTCACTGGCCTTTGTCCCTGGTTCCTGATGGGGAGACTAACTTCTTGAAATTCCTGCGAAACAGAAGTGTATTTACGAGCCCCTTGGATCACACCTGAGTTTACCCTAAGAGATGAGATGACTCAGAATGGGGGCTGCTCACCAGAAACAGCAACCCTGTAGTTAAAGGGCTGGGGCTTTCAGCTAGCCCAACCTCTGGATCGGGGACGTTGCCTGGGGATTGAGCTCAATCCCATGGCCAATGATCCAATCAATCGTGCGATTAGAACCCAAGATGCAGAGTTCAGTGGAGCTTCCTGGTTGGCCAACACTCGGATGTGTGGGAGGAAGTACCCCAATTCCAAGGCGCAGAAACTGTGTTTGAGACCCTCCCCGACTCTGTCCTCTGTCTCTTCATGTGGCTGGTCCTGATTGTATCCTTTATAAGTATAAAAGTGTAATCACAAGTATAAAGCCTCCCTGAGTTCTGTGAGCCATTCTAGCTAAGTTCAAGGGTGAGGGTTCAGTGGGCTCCAGTGTTCCCATTTATCAGAAGTTAAGCAAAGTCTTTTATGGGCCCTTTTCTAAGTATGTGTGTGATGCAGTAAATGAAACTACCAGAGTAAGGGGATTGAAGTGCTGGATATACCTTTAAAAGTATTTGTTTTATTGACTTGTAGAAATTATCTATATTCCACAGGTAAGTCATTTGTTTCAAATATTTTCTCCCACTTTTTTTACTCCCTCTATGATGCTTTCTGATAAGTAAACATTCTCAATTTTAATGTAGTCCAAGTTAGCCATTTTAAAATTAATGATTAGTATTTTCAATGACTTGTTTAAGAAATCCTTCCCTCTTTTTTTTCTTTATTGATTAAGGTATTACATATGTGTCCTTATTCCCTCATTGCTCCCCCACCCCCTCACTCATGCCCTTACCCCCCTGGTGTCTGTGTCCATTGGTTAGGCTTATATGCATGCATACAAGTCCTTTGGTTGATCTCTCCCCTTTACGCCCACCCTCCCCTACCTTCCCTCTGAGGTTTGACAGTCTGATCGATGCTTCTCTGTCTCTGGATCCATTTTTGTTCAGCAGTTTACATTGTTCATTATATTCCACAAATGACTGAGATCATGTGATATTTATCTTTCTCTGACTGGCTTATTTTGCTTAGCATAATGATCTCCAGTTCCATCCATGTTGTTGCAAATGGTAAGATTTCCTTCTTTTTTACAGCAGTGTAGTATTCCATTGTGTAGATGTACCACCGTTTTTTTAAATCCTTCCCTCTTGAGGTCATAATATTCTCCTCTCTTGTCTCCTAAAAACTTTATTATTTTGCCTTTCACATGTAGGTCTATAACCCACCTAGAAAGGATTTTTGTGTATGCTGTGAAGCAGGGGTGTCCCTTAAGTTTTAGTCTTAAATACCCTTTCTTGACTCCATTAGACTTATTATTCAAAAGAGCCTTAAAATCTGACATTCCTTCAAGACTCTGAATCTTGGATTATTCTCTGGCTCCAAATGCCATAGCCTGTGAATGAGTGACAGCTTGTTCATGAATTCACCCGGGTTTCTGGAATTCATGCCCTGCCAAGGCTCAGCGCTTGCAACCCCTTGTATGCAAAAGTCTATCAGAGATTTTTGGATAGATCAGGAGATCCTTGAGGAGATTTACAAATGTTTAAATGTTTCAATTATAGTTGATATACAATATTATTTTAGTGTCAGGTGTACAACATAGTGATTAGGCATTTATATAATTTACATAATTTACAAAGTGATCACCCCAATAAGTCTTAAGTACCCATCTGACACCCTTTACAGTTAATAAAATATTGACTAAATTCCTTATGCTATACTTCACATCTCTGTGACTGTTTTCATAATGGGCCTGGAGCAGATACACAAGGCAGGCCCCTTATATGTGGAACACTGTGTGGGCTGGAAGACTTCAAGCAATTGTATTTTAGTTACTAATAAAGTACTTCCCTAGTTTTGGAGGATAGTGAGCTCTCTGAAATTAAGACTGCATTAAATTATTGTCAAAACCAACAATTACCAGAGGCCAATCTTTCTACTACAAGCACATATTATCTTTAAAAGATCACTTCAATGCAAGAGCCCATCTATATACATCAAGAGGGAAAACAGATACAGTACCTGAGGTTTTTCTTTAAGAAATTCAGGTAGCTGAAATTCTCCTTTATAGACCTGGAAAAAGAAAGCAAACAGCTACTGTCATCATCACTTCCGAGTGCTTGCAGTACCTGATGGTGGGTGGGCTTATTCTTCAGTCTTGGTGAGTTTTAAAATTGGAGGAAAGCCTGCCAGTTCAAGAGCAGCCAGGGTTGAAGGAGTGAGTGAAACGCATTCACTCTGATCCCACTGCTCCACATTTACCCAGTACTTCCAAAAGTGGGCTGGCTGGGAGAGGGCTCAGAGTATCGGAAGAAGAAAAAACAACATCCCAACATCCCAAGTTCTAATCATTTTGGCTGAAAGAGAAACAAGCCCTAGCGCTTCTCTCTCAAGCAACCAACATCGAATTCCCACAATCTAGGAATAGGCTCGACCTGATTTCCTTTTGAACTCTCCAACCTTAAAACCCTGGATTTAATCCAACCTTTCTTAATGTACCCAAGATTCCCATAATAATTTAAATACTAGATGATTCTTAAAATGATACTTTTAAGCTCATAAAATCTTATGATAATTATTATTTAAATCCCAAACTAGTCACACAGCAGTACGATGTTATTGATTGATTGATTTTAATCCTCACCTAAGGATAATGCTTATTGATTTTTAGAGAGAGAGGAAGGTAGAGAGAGACATCAATGTGAGAGGGAAGAATCAATCAGTTGCCTTCCATACATGCCTTGACCAGGGATTGAACCCACAACCCAGGTATGTGCTTTAACTGGGCAATGGACCTGTGACCCTTTTGGTGCATGGGACGATGCTCCAACCAGCTAAACCATCCGACCAGGGCAATCTTATAACTAAAAATTTACTCTTTTCTATATGTAAAATTATGTTTCTAATGCCAGTGATTAGGAAATAATTTTTAAAAATAATACCATTTACACTAATATTAAAAACCCCCACACCAAATACCTGAGAATAAATCTAATAAAAGATGTATAAGGCAAGACCAAATAAATAGAGAGACATACTATTTTCCGGGACTGGGGAAGGGGTAATTTGAAGCTGATTATAGAAGTTATATGGAAATGCATAAGACCAAAACTACTCAAGGTAATCTTAAAAAGAACAACAAAATGGGAAGGGCTTATTCTACCAGATATTGAGACATTATTATACAGCTATAATTAAGCTATATTATCTATAATAATAAAAGTGTAATATGCTAATTAGACCGGAGAGTCGAACGACCTTCTGGATGAAGCCGGGGCTGCGAGGGCTGAGCCCCTTGCACTAATTTTGTGCATCAGGCGTCTAGTATAGATATATAATTAAGACAGTTAAGTTTTGGTATTGACAAAAAGAACACTTTCTACTGACAAAGCAATTCGTATTTAGTCAAGAAACCAAGTCCTGCATTGCTTACAAAAACAGCAAAGTTAGGAATAGAATTTCCTTTGGCGACAAGAAACAGTGTTCTGGACATACTACTCCCTGGCACTAAGGACTGAGGGTTTTGTCTGACAGCGATGAGTTACGTACTCAGAATGCACACCTCTCTACAGAGCCTCCCCACCCCACCACCACCCCACCCACCTCAAGCACTGAAGAAGTGACAGGAAGACAAAAGTAGGCGTTTGATTTGGAGGGTGCACTGGAAATAGAAATGAAAAGAACAGCAGCTAAACTTTACTACTTTCTCTGCACCAGGTTAGTGTTAAGTAAGGGCTTCATATGTACTATCTTGTGGGACCCCACAATCTCTGGAGGGAGGTATTATCTTCTTAGAGGGAAAGGCACAGAGAAGTTAAGTAATTTGTCCAGTGCAGGGAAATGGGAAGCTACGAAGCACCATCCTCAGACTTCCGTTGCTCTGTTTACCTTAGACTGAAGTATGGAGGCTATACAGCCATAATCCAGACGAGAAAGGATGGCAAGGAGGGTGGCAGTGGAGGTGGTGAGGAGGAGTAGGTTTGTGGATTTGTTTTTCTAATTACATGTAGACTTCCTAACAGACTGGATATGGTATGTGACAGAGCAGAGTCAAGGATGACTCCAAGGTTTTTGGTCTAAGCAACTACCAATTGGAAATATGCAGCTGCCATCAACTCAGTTAGGAAAGATTCTGTGTTTAGTAGATTTTTGGAAGATCATTAGTTCAGTTTTGGATATGTTAAGTTTGAGATGTCTATTAGCCAATGAATGAAAATATCAAGTAGTCAGTTGGATATACAATTCTGGAGTTCATGGAAGAGGTCTGAGCTGGGATATATAAATTTGAGAAGCATTAACTTAGAGATGCTAGGTGAAGCCTCAATACCTGATGAGGTAACCCCGGGGGGCGGAGGGGGGGCTCATGGTAGATAGAGAAGAGCAGAGGACTTAAGACTGACATATTGGGGCATTCTAACATTAAAAAGTCGGGAAGAAGAAGAACCAACAAAGACGACTAAGAAGATATCAATGACATAGGGAAAAAAAATATTTTAAGTCGTGTCCTAGAAGCCAAGTGAAAGAAACATATCAAGGAGGGAGTAATCGCCTTAGCTGGTTTGGCTCAGTGGATAGAGCACTGGCCTATGGACTGACGGGTCCCAGGTTCCATTCTGGTCAAGGGCACATGCCTGGGGTTGCGGGCTCGATCCCCAGTAGGGGCTGTGCAGGAGGTAGCCGATCAATGATTCCCTCTAATCATTAATGTTTCTATCTCTCTCTCTCCCTCTCCTTTTCTTTCTGAAATCAATAAAAAATAAACTCATAAAAAAAAGGGAGTAATCAATTTTATCAAAAGATACTGGGAGTTAAAAAAAATGACCACTGGATTTAATAACATGAAGGTCAGTGTGACCTTGACAATGTAAATTAAGTAGCCTGGTAGTTATGAAATTCTGAATGTCTGACAGAATAAAGGAGAAGGAGTTGGAGACTAGGAGTAAAGAAAACTTGAGCGTGTTTTTTTAAAAGGAGAACACTAAGAATTTTTCCCTCAAGTCTTACTCATTTTTATTGATTTCAGAGAGGAAAGGAGAGGGAGAGAGGGATAGAAACATCAGTGATAAGAGAGAATCATTGATTTGTTGCCTCCTGCAAACCCCATACTGGGATTGAGCCCATAGCTTGGGCATGTGCCCTGATCGGAAATCGAACCGTGATTTCCTGGTTCATAGGTCAACACTCAACTGCTGAGTCAAGCTGGCCAGGTTGAGTTTTGATGTAAAGGGCAGCAAAGAAACGGAAGTCTGTGTGTGCATGTGTGCATATTAAGCTAAAAACCCCCACAAGGGCATATTTGTTTATTGATGGGAAAGATCCTACTGGAGAGCAAAATCTGATGATGCAGAAGACACGGTGAAATGGGCTTGGGGATACATGGGGGAAACATCTTCAGACTGGAGCATGGATGTTCACTTCTGTTACACAGACTTCCTATTATAATAGACTAGAGGCCTGGTGCATGAATTCATGCATGGATGGGGTCCGGCCCGCCCCAATTGGGGCTGAATGGGCCGAGCCAGCCACGGGGAGGGGCCATGGGAGGTTGGCTAGCCAGCCCCGCCTCTTGGTAAAACTCCTGGTAGAGGGGACAATTTGCATATTAGCTTTTTATTATATAGGATGAGGATATCAGGTCTGAATCACTTCCTTTCCTCTAGCTTCTCAAAAATTACACAATAGCCCTGACCGGTGTGGCTCCGCTGGTTGGAGCATTGTCCTGTACGCTGAAATGTGGGTTCGATTCCCAGTCAGGTTGTCCCAACATACCCAGATCCAAGTTGTATCCCTGGTTGGGGTGCGTATGGGAGGCAACTGATTGATGTTTCTCTCACACCAATGTTTCTCTCTCTCTCCCCTCCTCTCTAAATCAATAAGCATATTTTTGGGTGAGCATTAAAAGAAAGTACACAACACTTTTGTGTTAAAACCACATTCTGTACATTTTCATTATTATTACAATATATTTATATAAAGTGAAAGTAAAAATATCACACATTTACTTCTTTTACACAACTTGTGTGTATTTTAGCTGGGGTTAATAATTGCCCCATACAGTTTTACATTAATAGAATATTTTTAGAGCAGTTTTAGGTTTACGGAAAAATTGAGCAGAAAGCACAGAGTCCCCATACTTCCTCTCTCTCTTCTACAGTTTCCCGTATTATTAATTGCATTACTGTAGTACATATGCTACAGTTAATGAATCAGTATTAATATGCTGCAATTAATAAAAGTCTTTAGTTTGCACTAGGGTTCGCTATTTGTGCTGTACTTTCTGTGTACTCACCATGACAGTAGAATACAGAATAGTTCCACTGGCATAAATCTCTCAAGTGTACCACCACCTGTTCATCTCCCCTGGTTTCAACTTTTTTACTGTCTCCATAGTTTTGCCTTTTTTATAATGTCATACACTTGGAATCATACAGTATGCAGCCTTTTCAGATTGACTTTTTTCACTTAGCAATTTTTTATTAGTGCTATCATGGTATATCTTTATTTACCCCGATATTTATATTTATATTTATTAATTTTAGAGCAAGAGAGGAAGGGAGAAGGAGAGAGAAACATCAAAAGGTTGCCTCCCACTCACACCCAACGAGGGACCAAACCTGCAACCCAGGCATGAGACTCCCTCCTATGAAGATCCTTGTGAGTACATTGGGCCCACCCAGATAATACTGGATCATTTCATTTTAAATTTCTTAATCACATTTGTAAAGTCCCCTCTGCCATTTAATGTAACAAATTCACAGATTCCAGAGATTAGGACATGGAAATCTTTAAGGGGCATTACTCAGTCTGCCACATGTAAGCAATGGATGACTAATGCATTATACTGAGAATTTTTACAGTTTACAAACAGAAACATAGGAATGAACAAAGTGCTACAGAAATGAAAGTTGTATAGCCTTATACACAATCAAAAAGCTGACGAAGCTGATTTTACAACCTTCAAAAGATTCGACAGCAGCAGCAGCAACAAAACATCTGTGCATGCATGTTCATACAGAGAGATAGATGAAGAGATGAAGCAAACATGGCAAAATTTTAACAACTAATGAATCATGTTAAAGGTATGCAGATGTTCTTCAGATTTTTCTATAAATATGAAAAATATGGGGAAAATTAGGAAGACAAAAAACATTTTCAACACCACAAATATATTAATCTTACAAAGCTCAGTGGAGTATATTATAAGAACTATATAACCTGTGAATAGGCTGAAATTTAGGATTAAACTCAGGGGTTGGCAGCCTAACTCTATAAAAGACCAGAGAGTAAATATTTTAGGCTTTGTGGGTCCTACAGCCACTTTTCCAACTACTCAGCTCTGTAGTACAAAAACAGACATTAACAAAATGTAAATAAATAAGCAGAGTATATTCTAATAAAACTTTATTTACAAAAACAAGTGGCAGGCCAGATTTGGCCTGCAGGGTGTAAGTGCCAATCCTTAATTTAACTCAAAACATTCTTTCAAAATAAGAGAATTTTAAACAATCTCCAGAAACATGTACTAATGATTATACTATGTATTAAGGATTCATTCCAAAGGTTAAAAGAGTAGTCTCACAACGCCTGGTTGTAAATTCAAATTCCACTGTAAACTCAAATCTAACTTATTCCTCCTTCTTCTTTCTGTAAACTCACTATAAACTCTATAATATACTCCTCCCTCCCTCCCTTCCTTCTTCTTTCCAATTGTACTCAACTGCACAAAAATGGATTAATCATAATTCTTAGTTCATGACAAACTTTCACCACCGACCCATGCTTGGCCTGCTGCAGTTTATTTTGTAATGTAATTCGTTATTTTTAATAAAGTATTAATCATTCCCCCTTAAGAAATTATGACTCGATAGTTTCACATGCAGAGAAAGCACATGATATGATAATACAGCAAGGAATCTAGGTTTTTAAATTTACATCTTGAATCCCACTTGGCTCTTGTGGCCCACTGGAGACTCATTATCTCTAAAGCACAAATATGAAATAGCTGATAGCATGTATGTTTACATATTCACATTTGTCTAAAAATATTTTGGCAGCTTTGCAAATCTCCACCCGGGTTCTTGGAGAGTTCAATAGTCTTGTGCTGTCCAGAAACAACTGAGCGAATGTTACATTTCCTATATTAAGAAGAAAAATATTAATCAACTCAAAAGCATGGTAGTGTACTGAAACAATGTTTTCTTAAAAAAGAAATATTTCAGTATGTTGACTTTTGGGTGGAGTTGGATAAGATGGACTGGAATGTGAGTTGAATTGGGAACGTGTAGAAGCTGTGAACTAGAAACAGTTAACTGCACTCTATGTTCACCAAACTTCTTAAGGGGAGGGTCGGAGGATTCATCATTCTTATATCTTGGACACAGGAAGAATAGACAATTGGCTGAAAAAAGAAATAAATGGGTGAGATCCTTCCATAATGGTCTCCATCAGTGAAGAGTTACTATTTTTCATCTTACTCACTCTTTTCTTTTTCTATAAAATAATTATTTCCAAGAGACTGCTAGAGACTCCATAATAAATCTTAATATATGCCATGAAGTTTCTGCTCAAAAGTACTATAAATTGAAATGCACGCTTAAAAAATTTTAAGAATTCTGAAATCTGTATCTTTTTCAACCCCGTTTGGAAAAAGTATAAAACAGTAGAAAATGCTCTTGGGGAATAGTAATGTCGTGGCTATGTTAAACATAAATTCTACTAAGAAATAATTGATTATGAGGTCACTGGTCATTGAGTTCTAGTTAATGGCAACTATCTTTCCTTACTATAGCAACAACATTGCACTTAAAATTGTACATTGGGTTATAAAAGTTTGAGATTATCTGGAATAAAGTGTTATAATTATGACATGAAAACAGATAAGATGAATTATTCAAATAATTTAATTAAATCACTCACTCAAGAATGAAGCCTTTTTAAAATTTTTATTTTTTAATTGTCAGTTGAGAATATTTTTTTCCATTGATTTCTAGAGACAGTGGTAGGGAGGGAGGTCTGTGTGTATGTATGGGGGAGAGGGGGAGAGAGAGAGAAACATTGATGTGAGAGAGACACATGGATTGATTGCCTCCCGCATGCACACCTATGAGGGCTGGGGAACTTGAAACCAAGGTATGCGCCCTTGACTGGGAATTGAACCTGCAACTTTTCGGTCTGTAGGCCCACACTCTAACTACTGGGCCAAACAGCCCAGGGCAATGAAGACATTTTTTGATGTGCAGGCACTATGTCCAGAATTACAGGTCTCAATGAATATGTAAAGGAGTCATCTCTCAATCCAAATTATGAGGAATCCATTCCAGTCCAAGCCAAATGCCAGCCCGGTACCAGGACAGAGAAAATGAACATGCACCATTAATGTATCCATTTATTTCTGTGTTTTCAAAAGGAACTTTTTATTGCTTCGCTTAAAAAAACATTTTGGCTCAGCCAGTGTGGCTTAGCGGTTAAATATTGACCCAGGAATCAAGAGGTTGCCAGTTCAGCCGAAACCGGTTTGGCTCAGTGGATAGAGCGTCAGCCTGCGGACTGAAAGGTCCCAGGTTCGATTCCGGTCAAGGGCATGTACCTTGGTTGCGGGTATATCCCCAGTGGGGAGTGTGCAGGAGGCAGCTGATCGATGTTTCTCTCTCATCTATGTGAGAGTAAACAGGGTGATTGCCCAGCTTGAGGACTAGCTATTTTATAGATGACCAGTAAAATTTATGTGAATGATTAACAGTTGCTATTGAAATGATATCAAAGGAGTAAATGTTGAAATAACTTGAGCTGTTTACCACATGGAAGTGAAGGCTCCAATGAGAATGGAACATGGGCATTTGACCAGCTCCTTAAGGGAGTAAATTAAAAGGAGGAGGAGGAGTTTTGTTTGCAACAAAGAAAATAACAAAACACACTATAATGTGAAATTAGGGCCGAGCTAGTGTGGTTCAGTGGTTGAGCATCGACCTATGAACCAGAGGTTGCTAGTTCAATTCCCAGACAGGGCACATGCCTGGGTTGTGGGCTTGATCCTCATGGGGGGGCAGGGGGGCGCGGGCATGCAGGAGGCAACCAATCGATGATTCTCTCTCATCATTGATGTTTCTGTCATTCTCCCTCTCCCTTCCTCTCTGAAATCAATAAAAAAAATATATATTAAAAATTGGTAAGGTTATTGAAGATTATTATAACACAGTTAACCACCTTGACCTAATGTCATTATATGGCAATTGTAAGCAAAAAACTGCAGAATAAATATTCCTTTAAAGTAAATGAAAAAGACTTTTTGAAATTAACAATTTGTTGGGCCAAAGTTAATAAATTTAGCAAGTGTTAACAAATTTCAAAAACCTAAAAAAAAACTAGCAATAGATTCTCTGGCACGATGGTATTAAGGTAGAAATTAATTACAAGAAGATAACCAGAACATTCCTAAATGTTTGAAAATGAAGGAATAAACTTCTAAATAGTCCATGGGAGCAAAAAAAAAAAGGAAATTACCAAATATTTTTAACTAAAAACCAAAACCATTACATATAAAAACATCTAAGATGTTAATACAGCCCTGGTGAAAGGGAATTTTATACCTTAAGTGAATATTTAAGAACAAAATAAGGGTGGGAACCAATGATCTAAGCATCCATCTCTGGAAGTTAAGATTAAGAGTAGCATATTAAACCCAAAACCATAAAAAAGAAGAAACAAGGTAGAAAACAGATAAAATAGATAAAATCAACAAAGCCAAAAGATGATTTTAAAAATATATAAAACTTTATAAACCTCAGGCAAAACTGATAAAAACAAACAAACAGTACATTAAAATAACCAATATAAGTTGAAATAGGAATCATCATCACAGGCATTTAAAAGGTAATCTAGCCCTGGCCAGTTTGGCTCAGTGGTTGGAGTGTTTGTTGGCCCTTGGACCAAAGGGTCGTAGATTTGATGCCCGGTTAAGGGCAAGTACCTCGATTTGCAAGTTTAAACCTGGGGCGTGAGCCAGAGGCCACCAATGGATGTGTCTCTTTCAAGTCAATGTTTCTCTCTCTCTCCCTCTCCCTTCCTCAACTTTCTCTAAAAATCAGTGGGAAAAATATCTTCACTCCTTGGGTGAGAATTAAAAAAATAATAAAAATAAAAGGTAATCTAGCAAATGATTTGTCAAATTTGCTCATCATCCTAAATATCCTATTTTAGTTTTGTTGATTCTATTTTTTCTATTATCTATTTCATTAATTCCTGCTCTAATCTTTATCATTTCCTTTCTTCTGCTCGCTTTGTGTATAGTTTTCTGTTCTTTTCCCACTTCTTCAAGGTGTTACATTTTAGATCTTTCATTTTTTATAGAGATAAATTTACCTTTTATGCAGCTTTTTTTGCATCCTATGTATTTTGGTATGTTTTGTTTTTGTTTTCATTCATCTCAAAGTATTTTCTAACTTCCCTAATGATTTCTTCTTTGGTTAAGAGTGTATTGTTTAATTTTCACATATTGAAAATTATCCAGTTTTCCTTCTGTCATTAATTTCTAACTTTATTGTGGTTGGAGAAGATATTTTGTATGATTTAAATAATTTAAAACGTACTGAACATTATTTTATGGCCTAACATGCTGGAAAATGTTCCATGTGCTCTTGAGAAGAATGTGCTGTTATGGGGTGGAGTATTCTGTATAAGTCTGTTGTTCAAGTCCTGTTTTTCCTTATTGATGTGTCTAGATGGTTTATCTGAAATTGAAATTATGTCAGTGTTGCCCCGTATGTTTTGAGGACTCTGTTCCTCATATCTGCTCATTGGTTCAGAGATTATGTAAATACTGATGAGCACAGCCTTATCCCACCCCTACTCTACTTTCCTACTACTTAGCTTCTGCTATCAGGGAACAAGTTGGACCATAAGTTCAATTTTGGACATTGTTTGAGGTCCTCACAAACAGCCAGGTGGAGATATACAGAAGGTAGTTGGAAATTATGAGCCCGGGGCTCAGGAAAGAGACGCACTGAGAAATACAGATTTATGATCATCAGCAAATAGGCTGCAATCAAACTGAGTGGGTCAGCTTGACTGAGGAGACTATGAAACAGAAGTCCTTTATCTGATGGGCTTCAGGGGCACCGATGAATCCACTGAAATTTTGTGTATATATGTGTCTATATTTCTGAGGTAGAGATCCACAGGTTTTATTGGATTCTCAAATAGGCCTGTAAACCTAAAAATATTAAAAACCTAAGGAGGAGGGAGAAGGCTAAAGATGCAGCCTAAAGGGCACTATTTACCAAAATGTGCTACAATTAGAGACTGTGACAGGAAAGAGGACGGAATGTGTTAGCATTTCACTTCCAATTTACCATCTGAGTCACAGCACCCCTGAAGCACATGATTTTTACTCAAAGCTGGGCAATATGTCCCCAAAATATGCTGTCTTACACACCAGTACTTCTAGACTTGTACAAAAACCAGCACATATAGGCCTAGGGCTTTGGATTCTATATTCCCATACCAAATAAAAGGAATTTATTCCCACTTTCCACCCTATAAAGGGAACAATCTCGTCAGCTACCTTCTTTCTTTGGAGCCTATCTCATGTCATAGCTGACAATCAAAGATCATTTTTTAAGCATTACTTTATAAAACTTCATGATCATCAATGCTGTATATTTAAATATCTGTGTTTTTACAGGCAAAAACAGTTTTGAAAGCACACAGGATTTGGACTGCAAGAAGGGCTATGAAATGCAAACCCACGAAACAAGAATGTCAGCTTGTATGCATTACCACAAAGTGCCCAAAAATGCAATTATGGTTCACACTTTATCTTTTTTCCCTCAAAATCATTTGTCACGTTAGAGATAGGAGGGCATGGGAAGGTTTTTCTTTTCAGTGTGCATTCTGAAGCCCTTTCAAAAGCCACAAATGTGTCTGAAACAAATTCTCTAGTCACATGGATTCAAGTCATAGCATTCTTCCCAAACTATCACTCAAGCAAGCCAAGAATAATCTGGCCAGCCAACTTGAATGTAGGAAAACTATAATGCTACTGCCTGGGAAACCTCTAAATATCATTTACACATGCACATTGGTTTATAAAAACCATTTCAGTATTGTATAAAGGAAAAAGCTATGAATTACCAATTACTAAGAGATTATCAAGCACTATGATAAGGGATACTAGATTGATATGTAACTCATCTTTAGCAAAATGTAGTTCACAAAGCTTTAAAGCATATAAAACTTTTTTAAAAACTTAAGAGATGGTTCATAAAAAGATAAGTACATATAGGTTAAATTAGAAAATGTTCAATTACATTAATAAATGAAACCTATTAAAATTAGAAAAAATCTAAAATAAAATGATGTATATTATGCTATTAGTTTAAAAGTTTTAAAAAAAATTATCAACATATATCAAACACCTTAAAAATATCAAGTACTTTGGTCTGGTTTAATTCTACTCTCATTAGTCTAACCTAAAAAAAATACACAAAAAAACTAAAATGTACTATGTGTAAAGATGTTCATTGTAGCATAATTTGTCAAAAAGAAATTGTAAACAACGAAAGAAAAATGGTAAAACGAATTCTAGAACATACTCTAGAGAAACATTTTATTTGCTCATTCATTTATTTACTATGTTTCAGAAAGGACTTAAGGTGGCTCATGTAATGATATATTACATAACCATGAAAATTTATGTTTAAAAAGCAAGTGCACAATGGGAAAATACTAATAAATATTAAGAGGAAAGGCTTGGATAAAAAATCATGTGTATGCAAAGGTAAGATTATAAAATATGTAATCTTATCTGTTTACCAACATGTAGAGAAGGAAGGGAATCCATCAAAACAATAAGAATGGTATGTGTATCATACCATTGGTAATATAGCAGGATAATAATAAGATAGGAATATTCCTGAGCAAATGAACGGAGAAACTGAGACAAGAAAATTAAACAAGGCCAAACAGTTTGGGCAACTTGCAGACAGCTTGTAAAGTGCAAAATTCTATCTTCCCCAACCAAAAACACTTGAGAGAAAATGGTTAATACCTCTCCTCCCTAACCAGAGAATACATAGCTTAAGTCAGCCTGGTCTGAGAAAACAGAGAACAAAGATTGAATTAATACCATTTGTGCCAACTAAACTCAAGAACAAGTATCACTTGGGGGATGTTAGGGCAGGAGGAGGGGAGGGAAGAAAAAGGGGAATTTATCTCACCCACTGAATAAAGAAGGCAGCAGTCTTGGGACTTGCCAAGATAAAACTACTAGATGTTCTTAGAAATTCTGGGGAAAGTCACAAAAAAGTAAAAGGGGGACCTTGAAATCTAGTCTGTTGCCCAAGATATCTGTCAGAGGAACCTTGAAACCTACAGACAGAAAAGTATAAAACCCTTAAACCTCCACCAGGGGCACTCAGACCAGCTGGGTTGCCCACTTGTGCTTTTGATAAGTGTATTTTTAAAATTTGTTTGCCTTGCTCCCTTATTAAATTTGCTTGCTTTGCTACAACATTGTGGTCTGTCACTCATCTGAAATCTTTCTTATGAGGTTGACTAGAACTGAGGAGGGGACAGCCCTCACCCTCTGACTCAGGGGGCCGTCCAGTAACAGTAACATCATAAGTGAATTTTATTCTCTTATCTTTTATAAGTTTTATATACTGAGGTTATATTTTTATAGTAAAATGTTCATATATATGAAAAGTATAAAAAGAACAAAGATTATTTTACAAATAAAAAATTTGTCTTTATATATGATGGGTTACAAGAAGATAGCTCTTCCTACATAGCCACTGATGAACTGAAAAAGGAAAATGAAAATAATACTTAAGAGAAAAAAATTCACATTGGAAATTAACCTCATAAGATATAAACTTGTGCCCGGCTGGTGTTGTTCAGTGGTTGAGCACTGATTTATAAACCAAGAGGTCATAGTCTGAGGCCCAGTCAGGGCACATGCCCAGGTGGCCAACTCAATCCCCAGTAGGGGGCGTGCAATGATCAGGGGCAGCCGATCAATGATTCTCTCTCATCATTGATGTTTACCTTTTTTTCTTTCATCATTGTTTCTATCGCTCCCTCTCCCTTCTTCTCTGAAATATATATATATTTATATATGTCATATATATATGACATATATATATATGACATATATATGTCAATTAAAGGTATCAAAAGAAAGAGAGAATAAAGAGAATATATTATAAGGTTGTGGGGAGGGGAGATCATTGACATAAACAACATAATGCCAGAAAAAGGCAAGAAAGTTTAATCTTGAAATCAAATAATTTATCAGTGAACTTATGCTAACATGGTTTTCTTGTTTAAATTATAGTTTCAAATACATCTAGAGACTGAAAGTAGAACTGTGACTGCCAGGGGCTGGAGGGAGGGAGAATAGGTAATGAGTATGTAGTTTCAGTTTGGAAAGATGAAAACAGCTCTGGAGATGGATGGTGGGGATAGTTGCACAACAATGCAAATGGATGCTTTTCAGAGTCACCACCAGGCCCTGGGAGGCCTCCCAGATCCCATTTCCAGGAGGCTGTGGGGACAGCTCCCTGGATCAGGCCTGATTTTTCAGCGACGCCCATGACACCAGCTTGTCAGTCACCGGGGCAGAGGCCTACCTGGTCCAACAGTCTTTCAGGGCTGGGAGTTCCCAGAGCAGCGAGAAAAAAAGCCCCTGATGCCTCCCCCACTGTGCGGGCTGCCGTGATCCTGATCCGTGCCCCACCAGCGGCTTGCTGGGTGACCTTTGGCAAAACCAACCCCTGGGCTTTACTGAGCTCGCTGTATCTAGGTGGCAAATGAATGGGGTTGGGTGAACATCTTTGAGATCCCAACCAATTCTGGCTTCCAAACTGCAGCTTCCATTGAATTGCCAGGCTGTCCAAAGTCTTTTTGCACTGGGGCTTGGGGCGTAGTGCAAACTTCCCACAAAAGTAACGCCCCAACGTGGGGGGTGAGTGGCTAGAAGAGGTTGGGAGGTCTCCGAGGGGAATAGGAAGAGGGCGCAAGGCCCAGTTGGCTCCATCTCTGAGAAGCCAGGAGAGGACAATGAGGCATCAATTCTGAGTCTTGTTGTCCAGAGGGGATTTGACTGTGGCTCTGTCAGGGGTAGTCATTCCTATCTCCAGCCCCAAATCGGCAGTTGGTCTCTCTCCAGGGCCATTTCTAGTGGGTTCCAACCTCTCTGCCCTCCCACACCCGAGGTTTGCATTAACTGATTTCGTAGAAAGCAGAAAGAAAACCGCCTTCTCCCAAGCTCACACTCTTACATCCCTGGCCCCAGATTTAAGGACTACCCATGTTTTGGGACCCTGGTGTCGAAAGGGGAAGGGGAAGGGGAAGGGGAAGGGGAAGGGAAAGGGGAAGGGGAAGG
>NW_006295827.1:159635-170815 GCF_000327345.1 Myotis davidii | reverse complement strand
AGCCAATAACAGCGACGGACTGATCCATTGGCCTGAAAAGATGTCCTAGTGCATTGCTTGGTGAAAAGGAGAGGAGAGGAGAGGAGAGGAGAGGAGAGGAGAGGAGAGGAAGAAAGAAAAACTCATTTGAACCCTGTAAACACATATGCCAGGCTGCAAAGCCACCAGGCTCCTAATAGGACTAGTTCTTGCAAAATAGCAAAGGGATGGGGGTGGTGGGAAGGGAAGATTAACAAACAAACAAACCAAAAAAGCCAAGAAAAAACAATGCAAATGTATTAATGCCACTGAACTATACATTTATAATGTTAAATGGTAAATTTTATGTTATGTGCAACATTTTGGTTTACAATATATATTGATGGGGAAAATAAGACATTTTTGGGGGGCTAGCAATCTGAATCTGTGCCAGTAATCTAATGTACTTTCTTTATAGTCTATGATTAAGATTAAGTCACTGCCCCTTTCTCCACAATTTGGTTTTGCAAGACCGGTTTACCTAATTATTATTCCCATTTTACAGAGGCCATAAATCATGAACAATTCCGGGAGGGGGTTATCAACGCTGGCACCAGGCCAGGTCTTTAGGTGTGGTCTCACAGCCCCTATCCCAACACTTAGGGCTTTTTGTAAAGCCTGCAAAAGGTCCAGAAGTCCCATCCCATATTTGGGGGACAAAGAAACCGAAGGGTATAAAGGGAAAGCTTCCTCCATATTGGCTTGCTCAGGATTTGGAGAGGAAGAGTCTCCCCTGAGTCACTGTACTGGTACATGTGAAACATCTGAAAATAAATGGGTTTTTCCTGTGTCTCCAGTACTCCTGCATATTTTTTGGTCGCCTGGTAAATTCTGTAACAATATATTTGGTCATTCAGATGACCAAAATATATTTCTCAGATATATCTGGTCTTCATCCACAATTCTTGGCTCACAGCTCTCCAACTCCTTATAATATCTTAAGTGATGAGAGAAACAATGGTGTCTCTTGTTAATGAGGTGACTTTTGGAAACAACCCCAGGGTAGGGGCTGGTTGTCACTGGAAATAAACCATGTGGTTTGAGGTTTAGAACATTCAGTCCCACCCCAATTTTCAGGGAGGGGAGAAGGGCTTGAGGCTGACAATGGACAGTGGTCAAAGGCTTAATCAATCATGACTATATAATGACGCCTTCGTAAAAAACCGAAAGGACAGCTCTTAGACCAGCCATGGACAAACTACGGCCCGCGGGCAAGATCCGGCCCATTTGAAATGAATAAAACTAAAAAAAAAAAAAAAGGCCGTACCCTTTTATGGAAATTAAAAAAAAAAAAAAAGACCGTACCCTTTTATGTAATGATGTTTACTTTGAATTTATATTAGTTCACATAAACACTCCATCCATGCTTTTGTTCCGATCCTCTGGTCCAGTTTAAGAACCCATTGTGGCCCTCGAGTCAAAAAGTTTGCCCACCCCTGTCTTAGACCCTTTTTGGAGAGCTTCCACCTACAGGAACCAGAATGCTACCATGTGCTGGTATCAGCCCCATGAGGCTAGAAGCTCCTTTATTTGGGACCCCCCCCACCACATAACTCTTTGTCTCACTATCGATTCCTATCCTTTCATCTCCTTAGTAATAAATCCATAATTTAAGTGAGTAGATGGGTTTTCTTGAGTTTTGTGAGTCATTCTATCAAATTAATTAAATCCAAGGAGAGTCATGGGAACCTCTGATTTGTAGCTGTTCAGTACAACCGGGGCTGCAACTGGTATCTAAAGTGGAGGGTGGTCATGTGGGAATGAGCCTTTCCCTTGTGGAATCTGATCTGTCTCTGGGTAAATGGTGCCAGAATTTAGTTGCATTCCTGGACACCCTACTGGCGTCAGAGAACTGCTTGGTGGTGTGGGGAAGCCTGTACACACAAGATGGAATTTGGTCTGAGAATCCTTTCATTATGCATATTTTACCACAATTTAAAAAAAGAATACATTAAGGTCTGATTTGAAGTAGACTCAACTGGTAAGGTATATATATTCAGATTAGCTCTTGAGTTTTCAGCTTTTCTGAAACAATATTTCATAAAGATGTGAACATACGTTTTCAATGGGAAAATTTATAATATACTTTAACAGCAACTTTTTCTCAATCAGAAGGTAATTTATTGCATGTTTAATAATTCTTCTAATGTAGCCTAGGGTTAGTTTTTAAGTATCAAGAAATCATGCCTCATCTAAACAAAGGTTTCAAAGTAAAGTAGTCATTAGATTCAAAGAAAAAAGAAACTAGAATTAAGTGAGGTTGCTAGGTTGCTAGTAATTCTGGTATTTATGCAAATTTGTGGTAAATCAGCTATGAGTATAAATCTCCCCAACAGTAAGCACCATCCTAGAAAATGTGCAAAATATATTTAAAAATTGTCCCCATAGTTCCTGGGAAGAGCCACAGTTTTCCTTAAAAAATGCAGTGGAAGACATATGATAATATAGCATTTTACAAATAGAATTTTTCTACTTTAAAATAATTTTCTAATCACAAAAAGCAAGAGAAAAAAACTTTTCAGGATTCAAATTCTATATCCAGTTTTCTCAATTCACTTTAAAAATCTCACTTACCCTTCTAGTGTTTTCAAGGATTTTGGGATCAGGTTTTCCATAGTTGGGTGGATTGGCATATGGGTCATATCCAAGTTTGGCAAGCATGGGTGCAATCACTGCCATGTCTTGTAAAACGTCTGGAGGTATTTTCCCAACCCATTTTGATAGAGCTGCTACATTGACTGGCTTGATGACTTGGTCTGTTGATCTCTCCACTCTGGAAACAATAGAATATGAATAAATATTTATTTAAAATACAAAAAAAACCAGTGTTCAAAGACCACTGAAAATTATTTTTGATAACTTTAAAAATGTTAAGTGTCTTCATTATAATGCGGACGCTGACCAGGCTTAACAGTATTTACCAGAAATTGTTTAATATGCTAAATTTGACTAATTATTGGCAACCTCAGATTTCTAGAAATAGGAAAAAGGATGAGCTGATACCATCTGCACAAAATGTGCTGACATTTTAATTACAATGTTCAGAAAAAAATACAACTGCTTAGAAAAACAGCTAGTCGACTTACTCAAAATGCACCAAAAAGAAAAAAGACAGGACTGATGAATGACTAGATGGACAAACATGTGATAAAGCAAATATAGCAAAATCTTAATTGTATAAATGTAAAATCTTAATTATGTAAGAATAGTGGGTATAATTCTTTCCATTCTTTGTACATTTGAAAATTTTCATAATAAAACAGTGGAGAGAACCATGATCCACTAAGAATACATAATATTCATGTGTTCTATTTTTCTGTTGACTTCCTGAAGAACTCTACTTTCCAAGGAAGAAAAAGAGGTGCTGTTTCTGACTTTTAATATTACAAAATAAATGTGTTCTACCTCTTAACCTAGAAACCTACTTTAAGCTTGTATTGACTATATTCACAATATTTTACTAAACAACTCATAATCTAAGGAAAAATATAATATAAAATGACATCTAGATACAAATTGGTTCTGAATTAGCAGATTTTGGCCAAATGACTAAAACAAAAGTGCTTAAGAGAGTTACACATCATAACATAAGTCATTCAAACATGGTATTCAAACAAAGGTAACAACCCTTTTTCTTTAAGTATGTGGCCTTTCACTGAAGATAATCACTATATGATGAGGAATCCCTCAAAGGGGCTCCCTGCCTAAAAAGACAAGAGAAAATGAAATTATTCTTCCCTGGTGTAGGGAGTGGCTATAGGGTTAAGCCTTGGACTGACCTGTTGGCAAAGCCACAAACAAGTCCCAGCTTAGAGGGCACAGCCCTCTTAGCACAATTAGGCTTGACCTTATGATGCTCCCTAAATCTTATCTGGGAAGCTAATGAGCTGTGGGAGATGCAGCAAGTGCTGCCAAAACAAGTGAAACTCACAAGAACATTGTAACTATGGTGACCACTACCTTGTTTACCTCTGACTATAAAATAAAGGCTCAGCTTGCCTCTGGATCTCTCTCTGTGGCCTCAGCCAGGCACAGGAAGATCCACCTAGACTCAGCTTATTCTCTTTGTCTGTCTTTTCTACATCCTTCACCGCTCCCCCTCAGGCTCACCTAACTCTTGGCTGTGCTGGCATGGCACACCCTGGGATTCTGTGAGGCCACTAGCTCCAGGTTTTTTCCCTGCCTCAATAACCAATTATTTTTTCCTCTCTTAAAAATTTATCCCAGACTCCACTTAACCCACAGCTCTCTTCACTCTACACATTTCTCCTGGATGGGTTCACCTCTAATGATCCTTGCTTGACTTTCTTTTCTCTCCTTTATTTTTCTTTTTTTTGAGAGAGGAAGTGGAGGGAGGTGAAAGAGAGAGAAAGAGAATTGATGTGAGAGAGAAACATCAATCAGTTGCCTCCCTGATGTGGCCTGACCAGTAATCCAACCCATCACCTTTTGGTGTACAAGACAACTCTCCAATCAATTGAGCCAGGGCATTTGCTTGACTTTCTTTACCTGCATGGAGAACATCCTGGCCCTAGCCAGTTTGGCTCAGTTGGTTGGGCGTAGTCCCATGCACCAAAGGGTTGCTGCTTTGATTTCTGGTCAGGCTCATGCCTGGATTACTATAAAAGCCTCATAATTTTCCCTGTATTTAAATAGTTGGCTTTCAGCCCAACTACCTAAAGGTCCACCAAAATATAAGGAAATTCTATGTCTTATTAGTCTATCACCAGCACTAGCACATGAACATAAAATAGGTACTGAAAAAATATTTGTTAAATAACAAAAAAGTTTTTCATGAAATAAAAAACTTACAAATTTAGTTTGTACAAACTTGATCAAGAGAAGTCAAGGATCATACCTTTATAAGGAGATCAACTGATACAAGATGAAATAACTAGAGAATATTCAGGTACAAATTGCATGATATTTACTGTGGATGTATTAGGAGTGTTAGAGAATGAGAGCCATGTCTGCAGAAATAAACATCTCCAGCATAAAAAAAGTTTTATAGTAAACAAAGAAAAACATTTTCTGATCATTCTATGTCAGGTACTTTGCATATGATATCTCATTTAAACCTTAAAACAACCTTAAGAGAAAGATATTATCAGTCCTCAGTTTTCAAATGTGTAAACTGAGACCCAGAGACAGTTAAGTGAGTTACCCAGAATCACAGAGTCTAGAAATAATGAAGTTCGAATTGGAATCCATATCTATCTGACTCCAAAGTCCCCAGTTTCTCTATTGCCATATTATTAGTTAACTTAACACATTGTATGCGGGAAACATATTTATACATTTTACGTATTTATACGTTCTACCAGTGTAGTAGAGCACGGGACACATATTAATACGTTTTTTATAGACTAGTGGTAGAATGAGGGTAACGTATAAATACTTAAACTAAAGTTATCGTAATTTTACTGAACGTTGCCATTTGCGCAAAAAATTAGCAAAAATGGCCCACGCCACCTGTTAGCGCGTGATAAAAACTACCCGCAAACAATGTGTTAATTTTTACATTATATGCCTCCCTGAAAACCTTGGCCTTTTGCCCTGAGTAGAGTGAGCAAGTTGGTCTGCCACAATGGCAGGATCATACAGATGAACTATACATATAATCCGTATATATCATGCTGTGCTGGTACTGTTTAACAGCCTGCTCTCCATGGAAGAAAAGGCCAGGATTTGTTGCATTTACTGATGACTATAGTGGAAAAACTCCCACCAAATGGCTGATTTCAACCTACCAACACGAAGTCACCAACTGCAGAGTTCGGAAGAGATGCACAAAATGAGCTTTCTGCAGCTGGGGCAAGCCAGCTCCAGCAGACCACTGGATATCTACAGGGCCACGGTCTCTTGTCCTAATTTTGGAAACCCAAAAAGCTCTAAGAACTAAACATATTCCTGTAATTCATTTAGTAGTGAAACAGGGCTTGAACTTATCAGAATCTATGTATAGGCTTTATTCTACTTGATATAAACACCCACACTCTTTGATGAAATATTAATGTGTTTGATTACAGAGTGTTGAGCCAGAACCAACAAAATCCTATATAATAAAAGGGTAACAAGCAAATTGACCCTAACGGTGGAATGACTGGTCGCTATGATGTGCACTGACCACCAGGTGGCAGACGCTCAATGCAGGAGCTGTCCCCTGATGGTCAGTGCACTCCCACAGGGGGAGCTCCGCTCAGCCACAAGCCAGGCTGATGGCTGTGACCGCAACAGCGATGGCAGGAGCCTCTCCCACCTCCGCAGCAGCGCTAAGGCTGTCTGTGGGGAGCGAGCCTAAGCTGCAGTCGAATATCCCCCAAGGGCTCCTGGGCTGCCAGAGAGATGTCTGACTGCCAACTTAGAACTGATACCCTGGGGAGCAGGTTCAAGCTGGCAGGTGGACACCCCCAAGGGCTCCCTGACTGTGAGAAGGCGCAGGCTGGGCTGAGGCACCCCTCTCCAAGTGCACGAATTTCTGTGCACCGGGCCTCTAGTATCTATAATAATAAAAGTGTAATATGCTAATTAGACCAGACAATCAAACGACCTTCCAGGCAACCTTCCAGAAGAAGCCAGGGCGAGGGCTGAGGCAAGCCACTGCAGCTGCGAGGGCCAAGCCCCTTGCACGAATTTTGTGCATCGGGCCTCCAGCGTTATGTAATGTGCACAAAATTCGTGCATTCCGGGGGGTGGGGGTCCCTGTCTGGCCTGCGCCCTCTCACAGTCAAAGAGCCCTCAGGGGATGTCCAACTGACGGCTTAGGCCCATTCCCCAGACATTCTTAGCATTGCTGTGGAGGTGGAGAGGCTCCCATCATCACCGCTGCACTTGCCAGCGTGAGCCTAGCTTCTGGCTGACCGGCGCTCCCACTGTGGGAGCACACTGACCACCAGGGGCAGCTCCTGCGTTGAGCGTCTGCCCCCCTGGTGGTCAGTGCACATCATAGCAACTGTCAACCAGTCAGCTGTCTGCCCCTGGTGGTCAGTGCACATCATGGTGAGAGGTTGAGCAGCCTTAGCATATCATTAGCATATTATACTTTTGATTGGTCGAACGGCCGACCAGACACTTAGCAGTAGGCTTTTATTATATAGGATATGATCTTTCTAAAATCCAGAACTTTCTCAATTTTGAAACATATCTGTGTTAGGCAATGGAGCCACACATAAGGTCTTGTATGCCATGACTGGGAAGCTGGCTTTATCTTGACAATGTTGGGGGATGATAGAAGGGTTTAATTATAAGAGTGATATGGTAGAATATTCAGTGGTAAGAGTCCATTGAAAGATGGGACAATCAGGATCAGGAAAAACAATACAGATGTTCAAGTATATATTGGATGAGTTGAGAAAATTAAAGTTTCAACTAGAGCAAATGAAACAGAGCTAGAAGAAAGGAAATCTCTATAGATTTTTGAAAGAGATATTTATAAGGCTTACTGGCCAATTAGATATGGGGGAAGTAGAGAAAGGAGTCTAAATGAACTCAGATTTGACTTTAAGGACTGAATGGATGGTGTTATCATTCATTATAATAGAGAACATGGAGGAAAAACATAATGTTGCTTTGTTTGTTTCAGGTGTAGGGAGCAAAAAAAAGGGGGGGGGTAAATTGATAGTAGTCATAAAGTTATCAAAGGTGTAAAGAAAAATCAGAGATTGGAATGTAGCATGTGCTCAGTAATAAATAATAATTTTTTTTTTCATCCAGATTATAGCACTGGCTCATAAGTAAAGTGAAAGCCACTATTTACCATTAGGATTGAAGAAATGATTTAAAATAAAGTCCAACCATCTCTTGTCTGAAAGAGATAGAACTCTAAAATAAAAGAATTTGGAAAGCTTCGTTATATAACCAGAGTTACAAGATCCACTAGCAGCAAATGTAGTTCCTATGGACTCCTTAGGGGAAGAACTTGGAATCCTATTGCATTATCAATCAGGTGCTTCTCACTAAGACAGTAGTAATGGCATTTTATATTTATGAACCTGGGACCCTTCAGTCCGCAGGCCAACGCTCTATCCACTGAGCCAAACCAGCTAGGGCCAAATTAATCATTTTTTGAATACCCACTATGTGTCACATCAAGTGTTAGATACTAAAGATGCAAAGATGACTGACTAGGCCACAGCCCTCCTCTCAAGAAGATCAGAATCCAGTACGAGAGATAACATAGAAACAAGATTAATATACAGCATGATAAATGTAATGACAAAGGTTAGAAACCACATCATTGGAATGTAGAAAACAGAAGTAGGCTAATTCTTCTCTT
Source organism: Myotis davidii (assembly GCF_000327345.1). Taxonomy (NCBI): domain Eukaryota; kingdom Metazoa; phylum Chordata; class Mammalia; order Chiroptera; family Vespertilionidae; genus Myotis; species Myotis davidii. Next base: position 162,522 of record NW_006295827.1, on the reverse strand, counting down.
GGGTGAGGACACATGAGTCAGGGTAAATTACCAAGTAGTTAATACAAGAGTTAGCATTGTATGGGTTGCAGGCTAAATCTAGTCTCACTGCCTGTCTGGCCTTTGAGCTAAGAATGGCCTTTACATTTTTAAGTAGTTTTTTTAAATAAAAAGAATAATATTTCATAACACACGAATCACATAATGTCATAAAGTTTTATTGGAACACAGTCACGCTCATTTGTTTACATACTGTCTATGGCTGCTCTTGTCCGCAATGACAGAGTTGAGTAGTTGAGAGAAGGACCTTATGGTTTCCAAAACCTAAAAGATTTACTATGTAGCCTTGTACAGAAAAAAGGTGTCAACCCTGAACTAAGAATGTATCTTTTTTTAAAAAATATATTTTATTGATTTTTTACAGAGAGGAAGGGAGAGGGATAGAGAGTTAGAAACATCAATGAGAGAGAAACATCGATCAGCTGCCTCCTGCACACTCCCCACTGGGGATGTGCCCGCAACCAAGGTACATGCCCTTGACCGGAATCGAACCTGGGACCCTTGAGTCCGCAGGCCGAAGCTCTATCCACTGAGCCAAACCGGTTAGGGCCTAAGAATGTATCTTAAGGGCATGTAGGATCTAGTGAAGGGGGAAGGGTCTCAGGAGATGTCCTTCCTCACAGAAGAACCCAATCAACATTTGCATACATGAGGGAACCTGTGAGTTTAGAGAATGGCACATGAGGAAAGTAAAGGATATACTAAGATTACTTGGTGAGGAGTGTGAGGGGGGAAAGTGTTTACTTTGCACTTATCAGGTTCAAGAAAGGTATGTGTTGGTCTATAAGGATGGATAAGTAAAATAAAATGAAATTGAAAATAAAAAGCAATCCTCCAGGAGGTCATTGTCTGTTGGTGAACCACAGGAACTTTCCCACTCTTTTTTAAAAATATGTTTTTATTGATTTTAGAGAGAGAGGGAGAGCAATAGAGAGACAGAAACACCTCTCTTCCATCGGCTGCCTCCCACATGCCCCTAGTGGGGATCAAGTCCACAACCCCAGGCTTGTGCCCTGACTGGGAATAGAACTGTAGACCTCTTGCCCTGACTGGTTTGGCTCAGTGGATGAAGCGACGGCTTGCGGACTGAAGGGTCCCAGGTCCGATTCCAGTCAGGGGCATGTACCTTGGTTGCGGGCACATCCCCAGTAGGGGGTGTGCAGGAGACAGCTGATCGATGTCGTTGATGTTTCTAACTCTCTATCCCTCTCCCTTCTTCTCTGTAAAAATCCAATAAAATATATATTAAAAAAAAAAGAACTGTAGACCTCTTGGTTCATGGGTTGACACTTAACCACTGAGCCACACAGCTGGACCAAACTTTCTACTCTTAAGAGCTGAGTTCCAAATCAACTCTTTGGGCTCACCTTTCCTCTCTTCCCATGGATTCTAGTTATTTAGCTTGGCTTTTTCTAAGAGGAAGCAAGGTGTAGCAGGGATAATACAGACCTGGAGTTGGGCCTGTATGATCTCACTTTGTGATCTAAGAAAATTGATCCTCAGAGTCTGGGGATAATGACCACTAGCAGGTAGAGACACAGTTTCAAAAAAATTGTTCAAATGCAGAGATTGGGAAACTATGGCTCAAATCTGGTCTGCTGCCTGATTTATAAATTAAGATTTACAAGAACACAGCCACACCCAGTGGTTTCTGCACTGTCTACGGCTGCTTTTGTTCTACAATATCAGAGCTGAACAGTTATGACAGAAATCATGTGGCCTGTAAAGCCAAAAATATCTGACCCTTTACAGAAAAAGTTTGCCATTCTGTGTTCAAAAGGGTACAGTGATTAGAAAGAAATGAGCCTGATCCAGAGAGCCTGATTTTCTTTTTCAGACAACAACCTGCAGGCTGGACGGAGCTCATCAAATCTCTCTTACTCTTTTGGTCCTTCCAGAAATTAACCAACAGTTAGGTCTGAAGTGTACTAGGGTATAAACTAGTTACCATTCCAGTATCTTCAAGTCTCCCTGGGACCTTAAAACATGACAGACTGGTATATTTCAAAATCTAACACCCAGGCACAGCACTGCAGGCAAGACACCTGGGAATCTGTAGGTTCTCCCCCACTGTTTAAGTGCCCAGGCTTCCTTCCCACTGTAGCATTCATAGCAGAAGGCACTCCTCCTAGGAGAATGGGGACAATGCCAAGGTCTTGAATGACTGACATGAATATAATCCTCCAAGACACTCATTTTAAAAGCATGGATCTTTCATGAGTCTTCATTGAACACTTACAGCTAGGCCGGCTGCCAAACCACAGGTGTGAATCATAATACACAGTAACTAAAGGAAACCAAATCCTCTGCACTAAAGCATCAGGACTAGAATGGACATGCACAAAGGCATGTGTAAAAGAGGACATAATCTATATGGCTAGAGTTATTATAGTAAAACTAAAGATGAAATACCATTAACTCATGTTTTCAAAGATTATTTCACTTCTAGAAAATGCTCTTGTTGTCTTGTGGAAAAAGATCTAAAAATGTACATACAACAGAAATTCAACTTTGTAAAAATAGGTTATATATGAATGTTATATATCCTATCTAATAAAAGAGAAACATGGTAATTAGCTGTACCTCCTCTACCCTTCCCATTGGCTAATCAGGGTGATATGCAAATTAACTGCCAGCCAAGATGGCAGCCGGCAGCCAGGCAGATTGAAGCAAACATGGGGCTTACTTGCTTCAGTGATGGAGGAAGCCAAGTTCCCCGCCTGCCGCTGCCGGACTCTGAGTTTGCAGTTTGAAACATTGTTACAAATATAGAAGCTAAACAAAACCCCAGAAACCTGCTTTCAGCCGGCAGGATCTCAGAGCTGGAGTTGAAACAGTGTTTCGATTA
>NW_006295827.1:151286-158694 GCF_000327345.1 Myotis davidii | reverse complement strand
TATATATATATATATATATGCATAGAATTATACCAAAATGCTAACAATGACAGTGACATGACTAAGTGTGACTTTTATTTTCTTAGAGTCACTCAGAAGTCCAATAACTATATCTGAAGCTCAACATAGTCCAAACTGAACTCCTGATCTTCCCCCCAAATCTACTATTTTCGTAGCCCTTCCCATCTCAGTTGAAAGCAACTTCATTCTTCATGTGCAGGATTAAACATAATAAAACTGAAATTGCTTTTTGATTACTCTCTTTTTCTCATACTCCACATCCAATCCATCAAAAATCTTATCAACTATACCTCAAAATATATCCAAATAGCATCACTTCTCATGAACTCCACTGCCATTCCCCTGGTCCAAGCCAATATTATCTCTTGCCTTGATTTCTACGATATTCTTCTAAAAAGTCTCCCCGCTTCTTCCTTGATATCTTTGTGGTCTCCTCTCAGTATGTGAGCCAGATAGAGCCTTTAAAAACACAAGTCTTATCATGTCTCTTGGGAAGATATGATAAGGAACCAACTCATTATTTTGAAAACTACCAAATAAAGAATAAGAATCAAGTATTTAGCATTCGTTTTTCCTATCCAGTAAATCTGGATATCAAATAGTAGATGCAGGGAGTATCACTGTATAAAAGTTTTCCAACTAATACATAGAAAGGAAATCAGATTAGAATATCAAAATGTTGTAGGATCGAACACATTGATGAATCTAGGCACCGAGGATCATAGCTGCTAAAATCATAGCCTTGCCAAGTCGAATTTTGAGTCTGATTGATCCTCTGCATTCAGATGCCAATTTGCATGAAGTACAGAATTCAAAAGAATACATTGGACAGTCAGCAGTTAGACTGCAAAAATTTTGCAATCAGCTAAATTAAGATTGTAAATAACTTTACAGGCTAAATAACCCAGACTCTTCTAAAACTAAAGAATCTGATACCCTTGGCTGGTTTGGCTCAGTGGATAGAGCGTCGACCTGTAACTGAAGGGTGGTCATGGGTTCAGTTCTGGTCAAGACCATGTATTTCTGTTGCATGCTCCACTCCTGGCCCCGGTCAGGGTGAGTATGGGAGGCAATCACTCGATGTATCTCTCTCACATTGATGTTTCTCTCTGTGTCTCTCCCCCTCCCTTCCACTCTCTCTAAAAATCAATGGGAAAATGTCCTCAGATGAGAATAAACAACAACAAAAAGAACATGATAAAAAAAATTGATTAAAAGAAACTCAAGACATCAAATTATTTTTAATAAGTAAGAATATAGTATATAGGTATACACAACTGGGTGATAAAACTATAAAGAAATATAAGGAAGTGATCCTGACAGTGCCAGAATAGTGGATAGGCGATACAGTCTGAGAGAGCGTACATGGAAAGGCTTCTGGATTGATTGGCAAAGTTTGATTTCTTGACATAGCTAATAGTTACAAGGATGTCTGACTTATTAAAAATCATTAAACTATTTCTAAATTGTTCTTTACAATTGTCTTCAAGGCGCTACATAACATAATCTAATTCCACAAACTCCCATGTCCACATGGCTAATACTCTCACCTCCTTCAAGACCTTCCTCAGATCTCAGCTTCTCCATGAGGAATATCCTGACCACTCTACTTAATATTACAACCTGTCCCTCAAAATCCCCTGGGTCTTGGTTCCCTTTACTCTCCTGATTTTTCTTTTTTTTCCATAACATTTATAACCTCCTAATATATTATAGGCTTTTATTCAGTGTGATTTTTGTTTTTTTGTCTTTTCCCACTAGATTGTAGGCTCCATGAGGGCAGGAATTTTTGTTTTGTTCATCTGCTCTTGCTCTCCCATAGGTCTCTGCTAGAAATGTCTACCTTATCAATGAGGACAGGACTTCCCTACTATTCCTATGCCCCAGTTCTTGGCAATTACCTATTTTCTGCTTTATTTCTCTCTACAGTACTTATTACCATCTGATAAATGAGACATTTAATTTATTTTTTATGGATGACTCCCAAATACTAATGTAAGGTCAGTGAAGAAAGGGTTTATTTTGTATTGTCTTTGTTAACTGCTTTTGCCCCAGTATTTAGAACATTACCTGGAATATAATGGGTGCTCAGTAAAAACATGTTTAGTAAACAAATAGTTTACTTAACAGTTTTTATGAATGACAACTGAATTTTACCAAGAACCTTTTCAGCATTGAAGTCACATGCTCATATGGTTCTCTTTAATTTACTAATGAAATGAATTATATTAAAATATTTTTCTGGGTCATAATAGTGTATTAATCTTTGATATACTGGTGAATTCTGTTTACTAATATTTTATTTATGATTTTAGCATCTATATGCATACAAAAATTGATCTGAGGTTTTCTTTTCTGTTAATTTCTATTGGGTTCTATCATTAAGTCACGGTTTCATAAGATGAACTGGGGAGTTTTCCATCTTTTTTCTATGACCTAAAATAGTTTAAACAGCATTGGACTCAGCTGTGCTCTAAAGGTTAGAAACAATTCAATTGTTAATCATCTATGATTTTTTTATATGAATACTTTAATGAAAAATGCTCAACACTTACAATTAGCAAAGCTTCATTTAAATTAAAATTCCATTTAACTAAAGATGGTTAACCCCAAGAATTGTACAGTAGTTGGTTTGTTATATAATGCCAGTCCTGATTCGAAAGAGCAAGAATCGCATTGTTAGCTGTCATTTCCTCCGTTGCTTTTCTAAACCCTAAATTCCGGTCAAGGGCATATACCTTGGTTGCTGGCACATCCCTAGTAGGGGGTGTGAAGGAGGCAGCTGATTGATGTTTCTCTCCCATTGATGTTTCTAACTCTTTATCCCTCTCCCTTCCTCTCTTTAAAAAATCAATAAAATATATATTAAAAAAAAAAAGATAGATGAAGGTGACATACACACAACCACCAGCCTCGAGTCCTAAGCCCTGGCTTTGTGGTACCCTCCTGCTGGGCACAAGTGGAAACCTGAAGGATAGAAACTACAAAATGAACTTGTCTCAGTTCAAAAACATAAACTTTGAAAAAGAAATGGGAAGAGAAGACACTAATTTGAAACTTTAAATTCTGGAAAATGCTGTTGTTGCCACCAAAGTGTCTCAGATCCTGCTCTTCCTGTGCCCCTCCTTTCAAACCCTCAACACCCCTGAAAGGTCTTTAATACATACTTGGAACATCTTCAAATCCATCCCAGAAATCTCCTACTGTGGCTCCTGTGATGATTTCATTGGTCCTGCAATTAACTAGGTCGACTTCCTGACCTCCAAATTCTTTCCTGAAGGATTCAGGTTTCCAAAGTTCGGTGTTCAGTTTGTGATGCACTCCTGACACCATCACTGGCTGCCCTTGTTTCCAGCACTCCCTGAACACATTCCAGTTGCTCTTGTTATTGGGGTCTTGCAAGCACAGTAAGCGATTGTCACATAGCCAGTAGTGAGGAGTGTCAAAGCCCAGAATGCTGGGCTTGATCGTCAGTCCTTGAGGCCTCTTAGATAAATCAGAGGAATTCCATCTATGATTTTTTTAAATGGACTCTCTTAAATACCTTTTCAATCTCTTTGATGCTAATAAACCTATTTAAATTTGCCATCTACCTTGAAAAATCAGCGATTGTCTCTAGGCTTTCAATTTATAACAAATGTACTTTCATGCAGCATTATCATAGAATTATTTTAATTTCTATCTGTGACTAACACTATTATATATGTGATATATATTACCTTTTTATTGATCATCTTAAATCACCAACTTTGGTTTTTATTTATCCTTTCTACTATTTTTACCTATTTTACCAATTTCAGCTTTTAACTGCATTGACTTTAGAATCCTACTATTCTTGGCCCTGGCTGGGTAGCTCAGTTGATCAGAACATTGTCCTAATACATCAAGGTTGTGGGTTCAATCCCCAATCAGGGCACATACAAGAACCAATCAATGAATGCATAACTAAGTGGAACAACAAATTGATGTTTCTCTCTGTAATCAATTTTTAAAAAATTTAAAAAGAATCCTAGTACTCCTTTGTGTAAGATTCCATACCATTGTCCTAATTTTTTTTTTATTTGGGTCTATTTCTTATTCTGTTCTTTACCACTTATAAAGACAGATCAATCTTGATTCACATGCAAGGAGAATGTATTATTAAAGGACTGAGAAGGGTCTCATTAGAAAGAGTAATGGAGCTTCATTAGCAGCATTAAACTGGAGGTCCCAGAAGGTGTGGGCAGTGAAGGCTAAAGTATGGCTAAACAAGAAAAGTAGCTACTTAATGTAGACTCACTGCAACATGTATAATGTGTACGCACAATCCTGCTCTACTCCCATCTTTAGTATTTGTTCCACAAAGGCAGGAATTTTTGTCTCTTTTGTTCACTGCTGTATCACGAGTGCCTACAATGGTGCCAAGCACATAGCAGAATCTCAATAAATACTTGTTGAATAAGTGAAGAAATTGGAGAAATCTGTTTCTAATTCTTCAGATAAAAACCAGCATTTCTAGCTTTAGATTAATAGCTAGTACAAAGTAAAAAAAAAAAAAAATCCCTCTCCTCCCTGATTAACCTTCCTCTCCTCTGTGCCCTGGTCATGTCCCAGTCCTTATTCTTCAGTTCCTTGGACATTCTGGGATGAAAGCAGCTCTGTTGTGGTTTTGTCTCTTCTTGTTTTATTTTCTCTGTGTAGCAACATCTTGGCATTTGACCAGCCCTTGCATTCTTTGTGAGGAACAGATTTCATTTGTTTTTTTATGGCCTACAAGTAGTTGTAAAAACACTGGCACTTCTATTTTTCAAAAGTTCTCTCACTTGATTATTCTGCCTTAATCCTCCAGTGGGAAATAACAGAACCAAGCTGCTTTAATGTTGCTAATAATTGCCCTTAGTCCATTATGGACTTCAAAAATAACATTTGTGACAAAATATTTAAATATTACCTAAAATCAAATAGTTTAATCAGCAGATTCATCATCAGACCTAATTATGTTTTTTCTCAAAGGTAAATCATTTTAACAAGTTATATCTGAAGGCTTTTAGCAGTTACAAATAATGAAACTTTGTTGAATTTCCTTCCAGAATGACTGCATAGTATTATTTATCTCTGATTTAAACAACATTGATAGAACAATCTATATATATTAAAGCCTAAGTGACCGAATGACCTAACAACCGGTTGACGTTCAACTCAGGAGCTGCCCCCTGGTGGTCAGTGCGCTCCCATAGCCAACCTCCCGTGGCCAGCCAAACTCCCATGACCCCAATTGGCCCCGATCACCGGCCAGGCCGAGGGACCCCACCTGTGCACGAATTAGTGCACTGGGCCTCTAGTAAAGATATACACTGAGTGGCCATATTATTACGACTGGACAGATATTATGACCACCCCATTAGTACTTCATTGACACTTCCAAAAATACTGTGAATACTGAAAACTTCCTAAGCAAATACTCTCAAGGTTTTATTATTATTTGCATAACTAATTCATTTCACTGTACTGATGCGGTGGTCATAATAGTCTGGCCAGTCATAATAATCTGGCTACTCAGTGTATATTTCTTTGAGATCTTAACCTATCTTTCATAATATGAAGTACAGAAGACCTTCAAGAGCAGCAACTTTTTTTTAAGTGTTTAACTCAAAGTTTTATGTCTACACCCATGTAACCACCACCCAGAAGACAGAGAACATGTCCAGCCTCCAAAGTGGCTCCTTTGTGTTGCATCCCAGTCAGTACCCCAAAGATAACCACTATTTTAACTACTACTAGATCGGTTTTACCTACTTTTGAACTTCATGTAAATGGAAACTAGATTATATACTCATTTGTGTCTGGATTTTTATGCAAAGGATAATATTTGTGAGATTCAACCATGTTGTATCAGTAGTTTGCCCCTTTTTTATTGCTGAGTAGTATCTCATCATATGAATATACTACATTATCCATTCCCATGTTGGTGAGCATTTGGATTTGTTTCCAGCTTTTGGCTATTATAAATGGTACTGCTATAAATATTTTTTGTGTAAGTCTTTTGATATAATTTCATCATGTGTATAACTTCTTTCTGTTGCATATATACATACCCAGGAGTATATTGGATTGGTCATAAGATAGTCATATGTTTTTGCCATGTAGCTATAACAAGTAGTTTTCCCAAGTAGCTATACTAGTTTACACTCCCACCAACATTAAGAGTGCCACTTGCTTATATCCCTGCCAACACTCTTTGTCCATCCATTCAATATTAGCCGTTTTGGTGGAAATGTAGGGGCATCTCACTATAGTGTTTTTTTTAAAATATTTTTATTGATTTCACAGAGGAAGGGAGAGGGAGAGAGAGATTGAAACATCAATTATGAGAATCATTGATTAGCTGCCTCCTGCATGCCCCCTACTGGGGATTGAGCCCACAATCCAGGCATGTTCCTTGACCAGGAATCGAACCATGAGCTCATGGTTTATAGGCTGATGCTCAACCACTGAGCCAAGCTGGCCAGGCAAGCCTACTCTTTTATTCATTTACTTATTTACTTACTTACTCAGAATTAGAATGGTGAAAAGATCCCACCCATTAATCTATTCAAAAATTATATACTGAATGAAGGAAAGGGGGAAGACTCCTCTCAAAAGTAGAGAAGAGCGAAGTGTGGTTCTATCATTACCTTCTTAAAGCAAGTGATCTTTGGAAGCCCTCCTTTTTCTAGGGACCAACTAAGCCAGTCCTGAGTCAACCTATATCATTGACTTTGCCCATTAAAAACATTTTTTTATATGGATTAGAATCTAGTGTTCTTCCACTTAAGCCTGAAGGACTCCTGTTAGCATCTGTTGGAGGTTGCTGTTGAATTCTCTCCATTTTTATGAGGATCATCTCATTTTCTTTTATTTCTGAAGGATAGTTTTGGCAGATATAGAATCCTTAGTTGAGTTTTTTTCCCTATTAGCACTGTGAATATGTCATCCTGCGGCCTTCCAGAATCCATGGTTTCCAATGAAAAGGCAGCTGTTACTCTTACTGAAGGTCCCTTGAATGTCACTTATTGCTTTTCTCTTACTGCTTTAATGCTTCGTCATCTTTCTACAGTTTGATCATGATGTTTCTAGATGTGGATCTCTTTGGTTTTATCATACTTGAAGTTCACTGAACTTCTGAAATATGTCAATATGTTTTTCATTAAAACTAGGGTTTTAATTCTTTTTTTTTAAAAGGTGGGTTTTCTTCCTTCCTCCCTCCCCCCTCCTCCCTTCCCCTCCTCTTTCTTCCTTCCTTCCTTCCTTCCCTCCTCTCCTCCTTCCTTCCTCTCCCCTCCCCTCCTCTTTTTTCCTTCCTTCCTTTCCTTTCCTTTCCTTCCTTCCTTCCTTCCTTCCTTCCTTCCTTCCTTCCTTCTCTTCCTCC
>NW_006295827.1:140088-151226 GCF_000327345.1 Myotis davidii | reverse complement strand
AGTTTTATTGTATTTTATTGTATTTTTGTTAGTCCTCACCTGAGGATATTTTTCCATTGATTTTTAGGGAGAGTGGAAGAGAGAGGGAAAGACAGAGAGAACCATTGATGTGAGAGAAACACATCAATTGGTCGCATCCTGCATGAGCCCAGACCAGGGCCTGGGCGGGGGAGGAGCCTGCAATTGAGGTATGTGCCCTTGACCGGGAACCCCTTTGGTCCGCAGGCCAATGCTCTATCCACTAAGCGAAACTGGTTAGGGCTTAACCATTACTTCTTCAAATAGTCTTTCTGTCCCATTCAATATCTCCTCCTCTCCTTGTAGAATTCCCATTATGTGTAAACTAGATTCCCATTCACAAAATTCATGCAAGAGTAGGCCTTCCTTCCCCCGAGCTGCCAGCACCGGCTTCCCTATGGCCGCCAGCAGGCACCCAAGACCCGGGCTTCCCTCCCAGCTCCTTCTTCGTCAGGAAGGACGTCTGGTCTAATTAGCATATTACTCTTTTATTATTATAGATTACTACACTTGATGAAGTCCCACACATCTCAGAAGTTCTGTATGCCTTTTCCACCCTGTTCCTCAGATTGGATAATAGCAATTGACCTATCTATATTTGTTTTCTTTCTCTCTTCTTCCAGTTCAAATCTTCTCTTGGACTTAATGAATTTTTCATTTCAGTTGTTGTACTTTTCAACTCCAGAATTTCCATCTAGTTTGTTATTATAGTTCTATCTTGATATTGATATTCTCTATTGGTAGGACATTGTTCTCATACTTTGCTTTATTTTTTATTTTTAAAAAATGTATATATTTAAGGTATACAATGTGTTTAAATATACAGAACACTGTGAAATGATAACTACAGTAAGGCTAACAAACATTTACATCCCCCTTTTTTTGGTATGTGGTGAGAACACTGAAGATCTACTCTTTAGCAGATGTGAAGTATTATTAACTACAATCACCATGTTGTACATTAGATCTCAAGAACTTATCCATTTTACATAATAAAAGCTTTCTTCCCTTTGACTACCATCTACTGGGGAGATGTTGGTCAAAGGGTAGAAAATTTCATTTATTATTCAATCTGAGGAACAGGGGTGAAGAAAAGTTGTACATAATCTATGATACCATTGAGACATCAAATCCCCCAACTCCCTGGCCCTTGTAAGCACCATTCTACTTTCTACTTATGTTTATTTGACTTTTTAAGATTCCATATACACGTGGGATCATGAAATAATTTTATTTGTCTTTGTCTAGCTTCCTTCACTTAACAATGTATTCCAGGTTCACACACTGTTTTCACAAATGACAGGATTTCCTCCTTTTTAAGGCTGAATAATATCCATTATTCATATATACCACATCTTCCGTATCCCATTCATCTGTTAACAATGCTTAGGTTGTTTCCACATTTTGGCTATTGTGAATAAAGCTTCAATGAATATGGGAGAACAGATCTCTTTGAAAGACTGATTTAATTTCCTTTAAATATATACCCAGAATGGGATTGCTGAATTATATGATAACTCTATTTTTAATTTTTTGAGGAAAAATTCCATACTATTTTAGATAATGGCTATACCAATTTACATTCCCATCAGCAGTGTACAAAGGTTCCCTTTTCTCCACATTCTCAACACTTTTACTTCTGGTCTTTTTTATCTTGACTGATATGAGATTTTATCTCACTGTCTTCTGATTTGCATTCCCCTGATTAGTGATGTCGAGCACATTTTCATATACCTGTTGGGCATTTATAAGTTTTCTTTGGAAAAATGTCTATTCAAATCCATTGCCACTTTAACTGGGTTACTTGGGTTTTTCGCTCTATAATTGTATGAGTTCCTTATATAGCCTGGGTATTAACCACTTATTACACACATGGTTTGCAAATGTTTTTCCCACTTTGTAGGATGCCTTTTCATTTTGTTGATTATTTCCTATGCTATGCACAAGCTTTTAAATATATTTTTATTGATTTCAGAGAGGAAGGAAGAGGGAAAGACAGAAACATCTATCTTTATTGATCGAGAATTATTGATCGGCTGCTTCCTGCATGACTCTTACTGGGGATCAAGCCCGAAACAGGGGCATGTGCCCTGAATGGGAATCAAACCATGAACTTCTGGTTCAAAGGTTGACACTCAACCACTGAGCCACACCAGCAAGGCCTATGAACAAGCTTTTAGTCTTATGTAGTCCACTATGGCTATTTTTGCTTTTACTGCCTGTGCTTTTGGTGTCATATAAAAATCATTGCCAAGACCAATGTCAAGAAGTTTTCCCCTATGTATTCTTCTATGAGTTTTATGGTTTCAGGTCTGATGGTTAAGTTTAATTCACTTCAGGTTTTTGTGTATAGTGTAAGATTAGGGTTCAATTTCATTCTTTTGTATATGGATATCCAGGTTTCCCAGCACCATTTATTCAAGAGACTATCCTTTCTCCATTGTATATTCTTACTGTCTAAGATTAGTTGACTGTATATGCATAAAGATATTTATGGGCTCTCTATTCTGTCCCATCGTCTGTGTGTCTGTTTTATGCAAGTACCATACTCTTGTTATTACTATAATTTTGTGACCCTGAGATAATCTATTTTTTAAATATATTTTATTGATTTTTTACAGAGAGAAAGGAAGAGAAATAGAGAGTTAGAAACATCGATGAGAGAGAAACATCGAGCAGCTACCTCTTGCACACCCCCTCCTGGGGATGTGCCCACAACCAAGGTACATGCCCTTGATAGGACTCGAACCCGGTACCCTTCAGTCTGCAGGCCGACGCTCTATCCACTGAGCCAAACCGGTTAGGACTGAGATAATCTATTAATGTAACTTACTGTATTAGTAGCCTAAGGGAGAAAAAAATCATATGACTACTTCAATTAGATAAAAGTTAATCTTTGTGGTATACTGCTTCAAAAATGGCTCCCAATAAATCAGTCATACAAAGAATCCTTTAAACAAATTAAGGGTATGCCTCCCAGGTCTTCCCAATTGCACCGAAAGGCCTCTAGGAAGTTTAAGCACATTATCCTTTGGCCATCTCAGCAGAAGCCCAAAGTAAGAAAGAGTTTATTTCAAAGAGATTTGTGGGTATAAACTATTATCCATTCCAATGAATCCCAATGAGATTTAGAGAACCCACACAGTTTTTGAGAAAAGTTTATCATCGGCAACACCATCATCTTGGACTGAAAGGGACAGAAATAGTATAAAATGTAGATGTACTTGTCACTGGGTTGTGCCACCACATCATTAGTTCATCTTTAAACTTCTACTGACTTCCTTGTATTCTCTCCAAAATAACCCATGACAAAAGCAGGCTGAACTTGTCAAAAACAGGTAGAAATTCCAAGGAAAGCTAAACCTGCTGGAAGGAATCAAGGACCATAACTAAGAAACTGGTTTGCACCAGAAAGATCCAAAATGGCATCTGAAACCCCCTCCCAAGCATCCTTTTGAAAAACTTTTCTTCATTAGCATACTAAAAAACATGCCCAAGAGTAGAGATTTAAAATTAAAATAAGACAGGTAATGTATGGCTAGGCATGTTCTAAGCATGTCTGAGAACAGTGCATGCTCCCTTGGAAACCACACATTCCACCTGCAAATTGCCCCCCCCGCGCACACACACACACACGCACCATTTAAGACTTTCCTAATTCTTCAGAATAGGACAGAAGGGATTTTTATAGCGTGAACTCATCCTTCTCCATTCCTTGGCCAAAGATTAGTGCTTCTGACCTGTTTTACAGAATGCAGTCTTGTCCTATTGGTGTGAGCTACACTAGGTAGAATAACCATGATTTGGGGTCTGTGACCCACAGGGGTCGGTGACACTTTCATGACAAAAAAAAGGATCACTTAAGAGCTAGAGGGTAGAACTGAGATTCATGAAGAGTGATTCCTAGAATTACTCTTAATTGACAGCACCAAAGGAAATTTCTTTCTTCCATTTGTGTAACTATTTCCCTTCCTTTTTCTCATAGAAACTCATTGCCCAAACCCTGAAATTGGGACACAATTTGGGTTTCTGCCTTGATCTGTGCCCCTAGATTGCAAGCCTTGTTACCTTTCACTTTGGTTTTTAGATTAACATGTTACACACTAAAAGGTCAAACATATGCCTATTAAAACTACATGTCTTTTAAAAACCATTACAATCCCAACCTCTTAACATTTTTATTATTTCTATAAATTTTAAGAGGATATTATAATCAGTTTTTTTCTTTTGAAAATGAAACAAAAGTTTTATAATTCCATGAATTTCACTTCAGTTTTTTTAGATCCAAGCAAAATTAAGTTGCCTCAACCAGAGCCACCTCAAGTCTAAGCATTCTTAATACCAAGGTTTCTTATGAAATTTCATTTGAAAAAAGTATCCCACTAATAAGAGAAGTATGAAGCAACCAGTCTACAGGATAAAATTCAAGGTCTTTAGCATAAAATATAAGGTCTTTCAAAGCCTGGTGCCCATCAACTCTATCAGGTCTTATTTCCCACTACTTTCTGACTGAAAATAAACTCTCTAGCAACACCAAACTGCCGATAGATCCTCATAAATACCACGATGTTTCTCATCTTTGTAAATTTGTCCATATTGTAACTTCCAAATGCTTACTGCCAGGTTTTATTTTATTTAATGTTTAAAAAAATAGATTAAGCTATGAGAAACAAAGGCCACATTAGGAGCCCAGGTGGGACTGAGCTTGGGTGACTTCTACCACATAGTGGGAGGACAGGGTTTCCAGGTCACGTGTTGTTCCCTAGGTCTGGCCAGGAGTCACACCACAAGAAGTCCTCCACCACACCTCTTCTCTTTGCACAGTTGTAGGACTAGAACAAGACACAGGCTGCTCCCAGGAGTAATATTTCTTGATGGCTCATTAGATGAAGAAGAGAAAGACATTCTGGACATTCAAGAAAGAACTACTGCACTCCAACCATGGATAACCCAGGAGCACAATATCCTGTTGATCAAAACTGAAATGTTCTCTTTTATCTGTTAAACTATTCTTCCTTAAGGTCAATGGTTCTCAACAGGAGTGTAGAGGGAGAATATCCCCCCAACCCCCTGAGGGCATTTGGCAATGTCCAGAAACATTTTTGGTTGTCACGCTTGGGAGTGGGAGCTGTTACTAGCATCTGTTGAGTTAGGCCAGGGATGTGCTAAACATCCCATAATATACAAGACGGCCTCCACAACAAAGAATTACTGCCCCAAATGTCAACAGTGCCAAGGTTGATAAATGCTACTTTATTTCTCAGTTTGAGACCATATCTTTCAGGAAAGCCTTCCTGAATAAACCAGACTGAATTAGGTACGTCTTCTTGGATTCTCATAGTACTTAGTGTTGTGTTTTACAGTCATGTGTCACTTAATGACAGGGATAAGTTGTTAGAAAATTTTATCATTGTGCAAATATCACAGAGTGTACTTCCATAAACCTAGATGATCAAGACTACCACATACCTAGGATTATGGTATATGATATTGCTCCTAGGCTATAAACCTATACAGCATGTTACTGTGCTAAATACTGTATCTGTGACACAATGGTGAGTATTTATGTATCTAAACATGTCTAAACATAGAAAAGGAACAGTAAACTATGCGATAAAACATTTTCAAAAATGGTACAACTATACAGGGCACTTACCATGAATGGAGCTTGCAGGACTGGAAGTTACTCTGGGTGAATCAGTGAATGAGTGATGAGTGAATGTGAAGGCCAGGGACATTACAGTACACTTTATAAACACTGTACGCTTAGGTTATACTAAATTTATTTTTTAAAGTATTTTTCTTTCTTCATTAAGAAACTAGAGGCCCGGTGCACAAAAATTTGTGCACTAGGGTGGAGCGGGGGAGGGGTCCCTCAGCCCAGCCTGTGCCCTCTCGCAGTCTGGGATCCCTCGGGGGATGACCACCTCCTGGCTTAGGCCTGCTCCCTGGAGGATTGGGCCTAAGCTGGCAATCAGACATCCCTCTGGCAGCCCGGCAGCCCTCAGAGGATGTCCACTTGCCAGCAGGGAGCAGACCTAAGCTGCAGTCGGACATCCTTAGCGCTGCTGAGGAGGCAGGAGAGGCTCCCACCACCACCGCTGTACTGGCAGCCATCAGCCTGGCTTGTGGCTGAGCAGAGCTCCTCCCATGTGAGAGCGCCTTGACCATCAGAGGGCAGCTCCTGCATTGAGCGTCTGCCCCCTGGTGGTGTGTGTCATAGTGAAGAGTCACTTCCAGTCCTTCCACTGTTAGGGTTAGTTTGCATATTACCCTTTTACCATATAGGATAGAGGCCTGGTGCACAGGTGGGGGCTGGCTGGTTTGCCCTGAAGGGTGTCCTGGGTTAGGGTGGGGATCCCGTTTGGGTGCCTAGCCAGCCTGGATGAGGGGCTGATGGCTGTCTCTTCTATAATTGAAACACTGTTTCCGCTCCAGCTCTGAGGCCCCGGTAGGCTAAAAGCAGGTTTCTGGGGTTTGTTTAGCTTCTAAAATTGCAACATTGTTTCTTTTCCTTTTTCTTTTATTAAACTATATTTTATTGATTTTTTACAGAGAGGAAGGGAGAGGGACAGAGAGCTAGAAACATCGATGAGAGAGAAACATCGAGCAGCTGCCTCCTGCACATCTCCCACTGGGGATGTGCCCGCAACCAAGGTACATGCCCTTGACCGGAATCGAACCCAGGACCCTTCAGTCCACAGGCCGACGCTCTATCCACTGAGCCACACCAGTTTCGGCGCACCATTGTTTCTTAGAGTGCAGCTCAGAGGCCGGCAGCGGCAGGAGGGGAACCTTGGCTTCCTCCACCACTGGAGCCAGCAAGCCTCATGTTCGCTTCAGCTGCCTGGCTGCCGGCCGCCATCTTGGTTGGCAGTTAATTTGCATATCACCCTGATTAGCCAATGGGAAGCGTGTCAGAGGGGCAGTTAATTACCATGTTTGTCTATTATTAGATAGGATTAACCTTAGCTGTAACATTTTTATTTTATAAACTTTTTTTTTCTACTTTCGACTCCTTTGTGATAATACTTAACTTAAAACACAAGCACACTGTAACATTATTACAACAATGACATCAGAAGGCAATAGGAACTTTTCAGCTCCATTACAATTTTATGGGACCACTGTCATAAATGCAGTCCATCAAAGACCAAAATGTCGTTATGTGGTGTATGACTATATATGAATCTGCTTCTTCCATTAAGCAGAAAGTTACATGTAACTTTCACCCAGGCACCTTAACATTGCTCCTAGCAGATAGTAGGTACTCAGTAGAGTAGCAGAGACTGCTATCTGCCTACCCTAATATCCAATCTATTCCTCTTAGTTAAAAGAGCACCAACTCTCAGTTGGGCGCATGGTCATGTAATCTTGGAACAAAGACTACATTTCCCCACCTCCCTTATATGGTCATAAAACTTAGTTATGGCCAATGGAATGCAAGTAGAGCTACCTGCAAGCTACTAGGAAATATCTTAAGTACTAAATTCCTCTTCTTATTTGCCCACTCTACTCCAACCCTGCTGTTTAAGACATAGATGATATGACTAGAGCTCCAACTTGGACCATTAGGATGACAGAGCCAAAAGCTGAAGCAGCTTTGGTATGTCTTCTTTTATAATTAGCCACTATTTTGTTTAAAACCATTGTTATTTTGGATCTCTATTTTTTGCAAAGACACCTAAGCTAAATTAATAAGTAATCCAATACTCAACTTCTACATTTTGTCATCAATTGCCATATTCTTCAATAAAAGTACAAATTGTGCTTTATTAATTTACGTTCTTATTCTACTTCTCATTCTTCACTGACATATTCTTAAATATATTATTTTTTCGCAACCTGTTGTCAATTAGTCTCTGTTTATTCAATTGCCCTTCTCCAGCTAAGAGTTCTCAGCTACTTACTTTGATTTGCAAAAGAAGCACAGCGATTTCCACAACTCCAAAGGCATTCCTCTTAGATGGTATTTGATTAACAACTGGTTTTATAAAGATAGATTTACACCTTTCACAAAGGATAAGTAATCCAAAGTAAATAGGCTTGTACTCTGATAATTTAATGGAAAAAATGTAATATTTATAAAATTCTTCTGGGATATTTTAATCTGAGCTAGTCGAGCTCAGGTAATCCCAATTTGCATGCTATTAATTTTACATGCTGTAGAAGTGATCAGAATTTATAGGAATATAGCCTGTCTTTGTCTTAATTTGCTCATAATATTCTTGTTATTCTTAAATCTCTATTTTTTGTACCTCCTCAAAAATATGTACATGTTTGCCCTAACCAATTTGGCTCAGTGGATACAGCGTCAGCCTGCGGATTCAAGGGTCCCAGGTTTGATTCCGGTCAAGGGCATGTACCTTGGTTGCAGGCACATCCCCAGTAGGGAGTGTGAAGGAGGCAGCTGATCAATGTTTCTCTCTCATCAATGTTTCTAACTCTCTATCCCTCTCCCTTCCTCTCTGTAAAAAAATCAATAAAATATAAAAAGATAAAATGTTTTAAAAAAAGAACTCCATTTTAAAAAACTTTTTTGTATTGTTTTCACTTATTTAATCTTCCTTTGCTATGGATCTGATTTCTAGTTGTTTTTTCTTATTAGAAGCTTTAGGGTTGTCAGTTATCAAGTTCTTATTCTCTTATATTTACCCTGCTATCATTCTAACCTATTTGTGCTTAAGAGTTATATATTCCTTTTTGTTCTGAGTGGACACACTTCTCTCTGAATTATAGTTGTGATTCATGTACTTGTTCTGTTTAAGCATTATCATTACACTAGAGGCCCGGTGCACGACATTTGTGCACTTGGCAGGGGGGCGTCCCTTAGCCCGGCCTGCTCCATTTCAGTGAGTCCGGGAGCCCTCGGGGGATGTCCGACTGACCGCTTAGGCCCAGGAGCAGGCCTGAGCCATAGTTGGACAACCTTGAATATCCTTAGCGCTGCCAGGGAGGCGAGCTGCTGCGCTCACCAGCCATCAGCCTGGCTTCTGGCTGCGCGGCACTCACCCTGTGGGAACGCACTGACCACCAGGGGGCAGCTCCTGTGTTGAATGTCTGCCCCCTGGTAGTCAGTGCACATCATAGTGATGGTTGTCCCCTGTTTGGTCTATTTGCATATTACCCTTATATAGAATTGTTTTGTTTTTCTAGCTTTGTTGTTTGACCTAGTAAATTTGTTGGCTAATCCTTTCTCTCATCCTTGAGTATACCTTGGTGGGCTTTTTTGTTATTGTTACTGATTTTTATTTGTTCCAGGTAATTTTATAGTACCTTAATGAGTTTAATAGTAGAAACAACTGTACATTCTAGAAACTTCTTGAGTATTGCCAGATGGAAATGGCTGAAATTCCACAAAAATTCCACAATTCATGAAAAGAGAGCAATGTAAGTAGCTTACTGAAAGTTGAACATGGTGGTGGATGGCCCTAACACTTACTTCTATTTCTTACTCAAAATATTTGAGAAGCAGATCTCAGCAGTAGATACCATTCAATAATCAGCAAGATCCTCTTCCATATTCAATCACTGGGAGAATTCTAGTGCAATACATCTACTGCATAAAGTATTTTGCTTATACTGTTTTCCCCCTGCCTTTCTAGACAAACATTTATTTTCTTTAAAAAAATATATTTTCATTGATTTCAGAGAGGAATGATGAGAGAAAATCATCAATCGGCTGCCTCCTGCATGCCCCCTACTTGGTTCCAAGCCCATAACCTAAGCATGTGCCCTTGACTGGAATCGAACCCAGGACCCTTCAGTCCACACGCCGAAATTCTACCCACTGAGCCAAACTGGCTATACAAATATTTTTTGAAAGATAAAGGCAAAAACACATTTTAAAATGTCTTATGGTTTTGTTTTGTTTTCTTTTTCTAATCTCTATTAATTTGGAAGAATGAACTACTACTATCTATCCCAGTGGTTCTCAACCTGTGGGTCATGATCCCTTTGGGGGTCGAACGACCCTTTCACAGGGGTCGCCTAAGACCATCAGAAAACACATATATAATTACATATTGTTTTTGTGATTAATCACTATACCTTAATTATGTTCAATTTGTAACAATGAAAATACAACCTGCATATCAGATATAACAGTAACAAAATTACAGTTATGAAGTAGCAAAAAAAAGAATTTTATGGTTGGGGGTCACCACAACATGAGGAACTGTATTAAAGGGTTGCAGCATTAGGAAGGTTGAGAACCACTGATCTATCCTATCTAATAAAAGGGCAATATGCAAATTAAACATCATTCCATCACAAAGATGGCGGTGCCCAGGCCTCTCAGCCCTGCCGGAGTCCCCCAGTCATGGGGGGGGGCGGGCAGCCACTAAGAGCTGGCAGCATTAGCGGAAGGTTGAGAACCACTGATCTATGTAACCGCAGTGACGAGGCAAGCGTTCCACCCTGGCTGCGGAGGGCCTCTGGGCTGCAGAGAGCCTCTGGGCAGCGGGCACAGGGTGGCCAGGCCCCACAGAGAGCTACTGGTGCATGGATTCGTGCACAGGGTTACTAGTATATATATAAAAGCCTAATATATAAAGTGTCCCCTTGGGAGTACAACCAACTGGGAGTTCGATCACTCACTATGACATGTGCTGACCATCAGGGAGAGGCACAGAACAAAAGAAGGCCCCAGCCAGCAGCCAGCATCTGCTACGGACCCTACCTGTGCACAAATTTTGTGCACTGGACCTCTAGTTTACTGTATTGTGGGTGAATCTCATGTTAAATAAAAGAAGCCAGGCACAAAATAATAGTTACGATTGCATTTATATGAAGTTCAAAAACAAGCAAGAATAATTGTTTTTGAACTTCGCATACAACCTCATATCACCACTAGATGCTAGTAATTTTCTATATGTTGATATGGATGTTGATTATACAAATGTATACAGATGTAAACATTCATCAAATTGTACACTGAATATTTACATATTTATTATCTGTTATACCTTAATTTTTACAAACTCTTATGGTGGCAAGAGTCTTGGGAATAAGCATTGGAAGTTCTACTCGTGGTTCTGCCATTTTTGACTCTTGACAAAGCATAGAACCTCACTGGGTGTTCATTCCATACAGAACCTGATGCTAAGGTCCCTTTCCCT
>NW_006295827.1:135729-140053 GCF_000327345.1 Myotis davidii | reverse complement strand
CTGAAATCCATTCATTCAAAATGTCTATGAATTTCCTTAGTCTTCACGTTTGACTTAAAACATAGTAAACATATATGCAAAATTATATTTTCCTGATTTCCAACACATATAACTTAAGCATATTTCTTTAATCCCTACTTGGAAAGACTAGGGAGTCTAATAGGCTTATTTTATATTAACAGAAGGAACTAGCATCAGAATCTCTGGGTCAACATACAAGCACACAAAGTGAAAGGCTTACCTAAGACTATAGGTGATTAGAAATTAGTTATAGTCTATATCTGGAGGGGGGGGGGGGGAGAGGACAATAAACTGTGATAGCAGTAGCTAGAGCTGTAATTTATCTGAATCAATAAAAATAAACTATAGCCACTAGAGTGACGATACCTAATAATTTGTAATCAATAACTAGAAGCTAGGTGCAGAAAGGCAGCTGTTCCTTTCAAATTATCTTCATGAAGAATCAATATTGACTATACAAGTTCTATAAACACTGGAAACAAATCAAGATATTCCTCTGGCCCTGCCCGGTTTGGCTCAGTGAATAGAGCGTTGGCCTGTGGACTGAAGGGTCCCAGGTTCGATTCCGGTTAAGGGCACGTACCTTGGTTGTGGGCACATCCCCAGTAGGGGGTGTGCAGGAGGCAGCTGATTGATGTTTCTCTCTCATTGATGTTTCTAACTCTCTATCCCTCTCCCTTCCTCTCTGTAAAAAATCAATAAAATGTATATTTAAAAAAAAAAGATATTCCTCTGTCAGGGCAAGCAGGTTACACAAGGGAAGTACACTATTTGTTTGTTTTTACAAGCCTAATATGCAAATTGTCCCCTCAGGAGTTCAACTGGGAGACCGGGAATTCAATCGCTCGCTATGATGTGCGCTGACCACCAGGGTGTGGTGTGGAACATGGTGGGCAACCAGTGGCAGCAGGGCGCTGAGGGAGTGAGGGAAGGAAAAGGAGGGGAAGCCAGGAGGTGGGAAACCTGATCGACCCTGATTGCCAGCCAGGCCTAGGGGCCCTACCCATGCACGAATTTTGTGCACTGAACCTCTAGTACATATACATACACAAATACATCTCTATTAGCTGAATATAGGGTCAAAATAAAAACATAACATCTACTCACTTTGACAGAGATACTCCCCCAGCTTTCCCAATCATCTCTTCATGGTGTAATACTGAGTGGTTCCACGGAACATGGAGGAACTTTAAGAGTGTTCGCATCCACCGTTCAGGATGTAAGACCAGTTGTTCATAGTGAACTAACATGCATTTTTTATAGCCAACCTCCATACACTGGTTATACATGGTTTCTATGGCACGATTCCACTTGGTCAAACAGTCCCTATAGCTGTTCAGGTCAAACCCAGCTATAGTAACTTTTCGAGAAATCATTGAATGTACTGACGCCCGGCCATCTCGGACCATCAGGAGAAATTTGGCATTGGGAAATAATCTAGCAAGGTAAGTTAAGGACTTCAGGGCAAAAGGATCTTTATTACATAAATAAGGAGCTGGCTCCCCGTGCTTAACAATGATTTCTAGTAAGAAGGCTTGCATGGCAGAATCCAGCACTTCATCGGTGACACCAGCCTCATCCAAGCGTATTTTCTCTTTACTCGACCGTGACCACATCTGCTTCAGGGCCAGAATTCGGGGAATGACCCTGGTTTCCTCTCCACAGCGAATATCAGGATGTGCATCTAACATGGCCCTCATGAGTGTGGTTCCACTCCGAGGCACACCTCCAATAAAAATCAAAGGCATATCTTTGTGGTAGGCAAAGGTTTTGTTGGCTTTGATGTCCAGGCCAGTTCGCACAGTCGTCTTTGTGCTTTCCAATTTAAGAGGCTGACTACGTTCCTCTATTCGGTGATGGCATTCCATGGCATGTTGGCCCAAGTAAAACACAGTCACAGAACTAATCACCAGACATGCCAATAGTAAGTTCTGCTTCAGTTTTCCAACCATCTTGATGTGGTTATCTTTCTATTAAACAGATATTTTGCTCAAAATTATTTCCAGAAAATGTTCAAGCCATGGAGATTCTTTTTCAGAAAGATGATCAACATCTAATAGGAAAAGGAAACAGTTATATTATTAAGATTGTTTATAAATTAGTCATGAGTTACAATTATAACATTTTAGCTAGAAAGAAGCCAAAGCTGTCTTAGATCCTTTATAATATTCTTAGAACACAAATATACAAAAGTGTGAGCAAAAATAAATCAAAATTCCCAATCAGAAATAGCTTCTTAATATAACAATTCTAAAACTATGCACAAAATGGAAAATCTAATAAAACTATTCCCATCAGTGAATCAAGTGAATATTTAGTATGCCCAAGTATATCTGGAGTCTAACCCAAGGCTCATGTCTGGTATTTATTTTGATTCATCCCCAAAAAGTCATTATCTCCACATTCTACTATGAAGAGAAATTATAGAAAAATATACAACTTCTAAATCTTTAACACACATTCAGTTTATTCACCCCACAAATTATTTATTTAGGTACTACAGGACAGACACTTGAGCTTGGCTGAGGATAAACTCTGAAAAGCATAGCAGTAGTGACCCATGCTCTCAGGAAACAAAGTCTTGTGAACAGACAGATACGCAAACAATGACAATAAAATGCGATCAGGGCCGTAGTAGAAATAAGCACAGCGGACAATGGAAGTAGAATTAAAAGCAACAAATTAAATCTACCTGAGGAAGCTATAACAGACTTATAGAAAATAAGAGGTACAGCTACTCCAAGCAATAGGAACTTGTGTGCAAAAGCACAACGGCATGGCAGAATACGGCATAAGTAGGTAACAAGTAGCAGGAGGGCTGGTGTATCGGGTGCGAAGAAAATATGTGTGCGCGCGCGTGTGTGTGTGTGTGTGTGAGAGAGAGAGAGAGAGAGAGAGAGAGAGAGAGAGAGAGAGAGATCTAGCCTTTAGAAGGACAGATAAGACAGGGACACACACCGCATTCTAAGCTGAGGATGACCAAAGATGTGGACATACGGAAGTAGAGCATGTGTGTAAAACATACATACTACATAAAATATACATGCTATGGAACTGCTAGTTTAACTGGAACAAGAAGACATGCTACAAAGCAGATAGCAATCAGACTATACAGAGACAGCTTTTGATCAAAGGGAAATCACAATCTGGAGTGCTGTGCTGCCAGTGTAAGTGATGTTCCAGGTGGCAGGTGAACAAGGAGGGTGAACAGCTCTAGTAGGCTAAGATGGGAGTCATGGTTGCAAGCTTGTGGCTAAACCTGAGGCTGCACATCGGCAGTAAGGAGACCTGAAGGGATTGAGTGGAAAGTGAATGTCAGGGCAGATTTGAAAATGGTCTGAACTTTGAATGTGCTCATCCACCCATACACAGATCTTCTGTCAGAGGACAATTCTTACTGGCTCAAGATATTTGAGCATAACCACTGTCCTCTAAACTACACAGACAAGGGGGTAACCCATAGAAAGCCATGTTTAAAAAATTCAAAACGCCGAAACCGGTTTGGCTCTGTGGATAGAGCGTCAGCCTGCGGACTGAAAGGTCCCAGGTTCGATTCCAGTGAAGGGCATGTACCTGGGTTGCGAGCACATTCCCAGTAGGAGATGTGCAGGAGGCAGCTGATCGATGTCTCTCTCTCATCGATGTTCCTAACTCTCTATCTCTCTCCCTTCTTCTCTGTAAAAAATCAATAAAATATATTTTTAAAAAAATCAAAACAATTCTGTGTGTGTATCTGAGCAGCTACGTCAGTTTACATTTATATAAAACTAGAGGCTCAGTGCATGAAATTCGTGCACAGGGGAGTCCCCTCAGCACAGCCTGCACCCTCTCCAATCCAGGACCCCTTGGGGGATGTCTAGACCGGCAGTCAGACATCCCTCTCACAATCCTGGATTGCTGGCTCTACACCAGCCCACCCTGTCGGCCTGGTTCCCCCACGCAGCCTGCTGTTCAGTCATTTGGTTGTCAATCACTGACCCCCTGCCGGTCTGGTCACCCCACACAGCCTGCTGTTCAGTCATACGGTCATCCCTCACTAAACCCCTCTGTCGGCCTGGTTGCCCCACACACCCTGCTTTCAGTCATTTGGGTCACCCCTCACGGCCCCCCTGCCGGCCTGGTCGCCCCAATCAGCCTGCTGTTCAATCATTTGGTCGTCCCTCAATAACCCCCTGCTAGCCTGGTTGCCCCCCACAGCCTGCTTGTTCAGTTGTTTGGTCATCCCTCACCCTCCTTCCGGCCTGGTCACCCAACACAGCCTGCTGTTCAGTTGTTTGGTCATCCATCACTAACCGCCCTGCTG
>NW_006295827.1:122822-135712 GCF_000327345.1 Myotis davidii | reverse complement strand
CTGGTCGCCCCCAAATGTCTCCCTCTGCCGGCTTGGTCACCCCACGCAGCCTGCTGTTCAGTTGTTTGGTCATCCCCCACTAACCGCCCTGCTGGCCTGGTCGCCCCATGCAGCCTGCTTGTTCAGTCATTTGGTCGTCTTTCGGGCCGGCCCTGGGTGGCTGGGCAGCTTACCTCCAAGGCTTGCCTGCACCTTGGGCTGGCCCTGGGTGGCTGTGGGCTGAGGGGACTGGGTGCCGCTCAGTGGCTGTGGGTGCCGCCATCTTTGAGGGTGGAGCAGTAAATTAGAATATTCCCTCCTTATTGGCTGTGGGTGCCATCTTTGCAATGGTGTAAGGGTCAATTAGCATATTCCCTCTTTATTAGATAGGATGCCCATACAAGGTAGATTTTCAGAGACAGAAAGCAGGGCGTGGAAGCAGGAATTCAATGACAAATAGGCATGGGGAGACTCTGAAGTGATGGAAATGTTCTAAACCTAGACTGCTGTGATAGCTGCCAAACTCTCTAAAATCTACTAAAAATCACTGGACTGAACCTGAATGATGGGTAAGTTTTATGGTATTTAAGTTGTACCTCAATACGTGTGTGTGTGTTTTTAAAGAATACATACCTAGAAAAATATTTTGATAGTCTCAGTAGGATACACCAGCCAAGATCTGGTTTCTGTTTACTTATGTATTCATTCCTATACTCACATATTTGAACACATATTATTGTGCCAGGCACTGTACTTTATTATAAAGCTGCAACAAAGAACCACAAAGTGATAATAAGTTGAGATGAAACATCAGCTTAATAAGAAAAGACTGCAAAGAAAAAAGCATTAAAATAATTGGTAGCAACATAGCACCAAAATATCTATGCAGAAAACTGTATCCATGATATAGAAGACACACTTAAGATATTATATACCATATACAAAATATTCACCAGTCAACTATAGCAGCAACCAATAGTATCTGATAACAACTTCCCATTAAAATACCCCCAAATTCCCAGTAAAATACATAAAATACAAAAACTGGAAATATATGATCAATGTATTTCCTTGTCCAGAAACATACTTGTAAATCAGTTTAATGCATAATACTTTACTGATAGGACCTACCAATGTTTATTTGGCCAATTCTCTATTATTATTTACTTGTTTTTAAATTTTCATGACTATAAATAACACTGAGAAATATCCGCGTATATATAAACATCTTTGCACACATGATTATTTTCTTAAACTAAATTTTTAGAAGAGAAGTTGGGTCACCCTTAACTGTCCCCCCTGCTGGCCTGCTCACCCCTAACTATCCCTCTCTGCTGGCCTGGTGGCCCCTAACTGCTCCCCCCCACCAGCCTGGTTGCCCGCAACTTCCCCCCCACTGGCGTAGTCACTCCTCACTGCCCCCCCCACCAGCCTAATTGCCCCCAACTGCCCCCCCTGCCGGCCTGACTACCCCAGTGGGGAGGACAGTGAGGACAGGTATGGGATGTACTTGATTACAAAGCATCTATATGTATAAAAGCCTAATATGCAAATTGTCCCCATATGAGTTTGACTGGGAGACTGATCGCTCGCTATGATGTGCGCTGACCACCAGGGGGCGACACGGAATGAAGGAAGGCCCCGGCTGGCAGCTGGAAGGCCCCAAGTGGGCTTAATTGCTGGCCAGGCCTAGAAACCTTACCTGTGCACGAATTTCGTACACCAGGCCTCTAGTTCAGTGGTTCTCGACCTTCCTAATGCCACGACCCTTTAATACAGTTCCTCATGTTGTGGTGACCGCCAACCATAAAATTATTTTCGTTGCTACTTCATAACTGTAATTTTGCTACTGTTATGAATCGTAATGTAAATATCTGATATGCAGGATGTATTTTCATTGTTACAAATTGAACATAATTAAGGCATTTTGATTAATCACAAAAATATGTAATTATATATGTGTTTTCCGATGGTCTTAGGTGACCCCTGTGAAAGGGTCATTTGACCCCCAAAGGGGTCGCAACCCACAGGTTGAGAACTGCTGCTCTAGTTTAATATATATTTATTTCATCTCTTTCTCACACCCAACATTCAAATCTGACCAAAAAATATCTATTGGCTCTACTTTCAAAATTACTTCTCAACACTTCCACTCGCTATGCCAGCATTTCTCACAAGGATTACTACATGAATCCTTACTTCTATTTCTGCCCTCCTAAAATCTATTCTCAAATTCAACATCCAGAGGGATCTTTTAAAAATGTAAGTCAGAAAATATCATTTCTTTGCTCAAAACCTGGTACTGTTTTTCAAGGTGGTCTTGAAAAAGCTTATTTTAAGATATCCAACACTAAATCTGTATTAAATTACTGTCTCTTTTTCTTGAGTTTCTTTATCTGTCAAGAAGTCTTTATTAGGCATCAAAAGTAGCACTGAGGTCAGGCTAATATATCATCATTCCAAGACAGTGTTGTGCAAAGTAAAGTAATTGAGAGGTATCTCTTAACACTAAAGGTTTCATAAGGATTCAATGAAGGCAACTCCCTCTTTACTAAAGGATAATCTA
This sequence comes from Myotis davidii, assembly GCF_000327345.1. Lineage (NCBI taxonomy): Eukaryota > Metazoa > Chordata > Mammalia > Chiroptera > Vespertilionidae > Myotis > Myotis davidii. The sequence goes on along the minus strand of NW_006295827.1, from coordinate 133,167 downwards.
GGGGGAAAGAACACCTTACTATATTCCAAGAATACTAGATAGTTGTATCAACACAATTTGGAGATATTTTTTCAAGTTTTAATATCAGTTGTATTTTAAACACTGTCTCCCCCAACACACATGAGCAGTGAGCATATTTCTATAGCTCTTAAGGATGTTTGAAAGTAAGTATGACAGTGGTCAAAGGCTTTGTAAGGGATATTAAAAAAAAAAAAGAAGGATTTTTTGCTTCCCCAGAAACATTCACATTACTTTCACTAAGCTTATGAAGCCTAGAGTTCTCTCTTTGGATGTTTCTAAACTTGGAGAATCACAGAATTATAGATCATCAGTGCTAATGGAACTTCTAAATCATTTGGTCCAATGTTCTCATTTTATAGATATACAAACTGAGGTTCTCAACACCACCCTAAATCTTATCTGTTCTTCAAAGGTCACTTTTCTTTTTATTATGTACTAGAGGCCCAGTGCACAAAAATTTGTGCACTTGGGGGTGGGGGGTCCCTCAGCCCAGCCTGTGCCCTCTTGCAGTCTGGGACCCCTCAGGGGATGTCCACCTGCTGGCTTAGGCCCACTCTCCGGGGTATTGGGCCTAAGCTGGCAGTCAGCCATCCCTCTGACAGCCCAGGAACCCTCGAGGGATGTCCGACTGATGGCTTAGGCCCACTTCCCTGGACATCCTTAGCACTGCCGAGGAGGTGGGAGAGGCTCCTGCCACCTCCGTTGTGCCTGCAGCCATCCAGGATAGAGGCCTGGTGCACAGGTGAGGGCTGACTGGTTTGCCCTGAAGGGTGTCCCGGATCAGGGTGGGGGTCCCGCTTGGGTGTCTGGCCAGCCTGGGTGAGGAGCTGATGGCTGTTTGCAGGCTGGCCATGGCCCCCAGTCACCCAAGCTCCCAGTGGAGGCTGGCTGGAAGCAGGTATCTGGGATTTATTTATCTTCTACAATTGAAACTTTGTAGCCTGGAGCAGAGGCCACAGCCGATCAGGGTAGGCGGGAAGCTTGACTTCCTCCATCCCCAGGGCAACCAAGCCTCCTGCTTGCTCCAGCTCTGTGGCTTCCAGTGGCCATCTTGGTTGGGTTAATTTGCATACAGTCGCTCTTATTGGCTTGTGGGCGTGGCTTGGGGCGTAGCAGAGGTGAGGTCAATTTGCATGTTTCTCTTTTATTAGATTAGATATTTTCCTTACTCCGAAGATATTTTAAGTTCCTGAGGCTCACAGATCTTGTCCATGTCCTACCACAGCATATGTCCAGGGATTCATTTGAAAGATAGCTTTGCTGGCACAGCATGTTTAACAGAACACCAGGTCCACTGAGCCTTCAAAGAGCATCAGTAAACTAACAAAACTGGGAAGTACATTTCCCTAAAAGAGAGAAGCTGTGTAGCTTGTGGACTGACTCTATTCACACCTTGATACTAATTCTCAAAACCTTGAAAAAATTAACCGTATAATTTAAGAAGTACTGTACAGGAAAGGCTGGTCTAACCATTACCCTTAAATATTCAGTCACTATGCACACGCATTGCATATATGTGAGCACACACAACACACACACAGGGGCCTCTTTCCATTACTTTAAACTCCATTTTCACTGTATTTTCAGACAAGCAGTATAAATATTTTCTCAACTGGGACATTTAAAGAGCTAAGGCTGAGCCAGAAGGGAATACAATAAGTTTAGTCTCATTTTTATCTCCAGGGGGAAGAAAAAGCATTGAAACACTATTAACAAACATATCTGAGAAATCACTATTAATAGCACTGCCCTTTCCCAGCAAGCTAAATGGAAGACTCCCAGAAATACTGCTCTACGGAATGAGAGAGTGCTGACATTATTCTTCTATACTTACATCTTTGCAAATTTTATAAACATTTTAAATAAAAAAACAGCATCACTCAACAAAAGTAGAGGTACAGAGTCTGGTAGTCACCAAGACCATGTCCAACACTCAGTGCATACACACAGGTCCAAGCACATGCATGGAAGTGGCCATGTGCTAGGTTCAACGAGATGCTGGGTAAATGTTCCAGCAAAAGACAAATTATAGGAATGCAATGATCTCTTAAAAACTTTTTTCGTTAATCATTAGCTCCTTGCTTCCCATGCCTATTTATGATGCCAACTAATGTCGCAAATAGCAACAGCCAATGCCATTTTGCCTGCTGTCTAAAGTTCAATCTACAGGATATGGCAAAAGTAGGTTTACAGTTATTTGTATGGAAAATAATACAATAATTAATAAGTAATACTACAAGAATAAATTCTGTTTCATGTACTCACAACTGTAAACCTACTTTTACCTCACCCTGTATAGCTGGTTTCTCTATTCCCTTCTAGCTCTTGAACTTGCCAATTAATATTTCCAGGAGTTAATCTGAATAACTTTGCCAATCAGCAAATAAACCCATGTTGCAAGATCAATCCTTATGTCAGCTCATGGTCAGAGCACAAACATGAGAACACGTTTTTCTAGCTACACATTGGAGGCCAGCACTAGAACCACTGACAATAAATGGCAAATAGTAAGAAGACCATGTTATACACAGCTGATGATCTCTGGGAATCTTCTGGGACACATCTTCTTAAAGAAGCAGTATACTAGGGTTTTGTTTTCAATAAGCACCATGGTCAGAAAGGAAAAGAGCTGGTCAGATACTAAGAACTAGACCTAAGGCCTAGGACACAAATAGAGATAAGAGCACAAGTTAAACTCGAGCATAACTTTTTTTAACAGTTCAAGTTAGTGAAATTGTCTCAGAAATATCTGAGGGCAGATGTGTGTATGGGGAGAGGGTTATATATGAAATTAGATGGCTATGAGTTAATAAATGTTGAAGCTGAATGATAAGTACTTACAGGTTCAATGTAATTTTCTATTTTTAGATATGTTAGAAAACTTTCATTATAAAGAGCTAAATTGAAATAAAACGAAATAAACAGTTACCAAGTTCTAACCTTCTCAGACCTGCAAATCAGAGGATCACTGTAGGCTAACCATTTTTCTTCTAGATTCTTCACTAATGTTTACTGTCTATCAAAACCATCCATGAGAGAAAACACAAAGATAGCAAATTTGCTCAAATTATATCCTCTCATTCAGTAATTCAATTATGCAATTTACTACCAACCTCCTAACTTTCAGAATTAAAAGTAACTGGAATAGAAAAAGGAGAAAAGAGGATGGCGTTGAATTAATGTAAAAGAAATCTAGTATATTAGTCAGAAGACTTAGGCTCTAGTCCGAAATCAGTTTTTTCTTAGCCATATGGATCTAGTTCAGCAGATTAATTGCTCCTAAAATCCCACATTAACCAGAAGTGTTTTCAAAATAGCAAATCTTAAATATAGCGATTTTCAGCTGAGGTGCCACAGCACACTGGTGTGCCACAAGAATTTTTAAAACATGCAACACCTGATGTTTTGTCAGGGACACTGGCCTCTTTTCCCTTAGATTATCATGTAAAAAAATAACAACCGTCCAGTGTGAGTGAATCGAAATTATACCTATTTTTTTTGTCAGATTGACAAAAAATCTGTTTTTGGTGTGCCACAAGATGAAAAGATTGAAAATCGCTGACCTAGATAAATCACTGAGCATTAGTTCCCTTGTCCATAAAATAGGAATAATGATAAACTCTTTTTCACATGTAATTAGAGTAGAAATTATGAAAAGAAGAGCGAACGTGCAAAAGGTAAAGAAACACCTGCACGTTCTCCTTCCTTTCACAGAGCTGCTATGACAATCAAGGGGGTAACATGTGAAAAGACTGAAAGAACAGGGGCCTGTGGCACCCTTCACACACTGGCTCCTGCTCATCCTCCAACTTCACCTCTCAGCACTCCTCCCAAGCAGCCTGCCCCTGCAGGGCCACTCCCCATCCACACCAGGCACCTCCACACCTGGCCTTGGCTCATGCTGCTGCCTCCTGTGTCATGACCCTTCCTCCCTGTTATACATGCCTCCTCAGTGCTCTTTTCCCACCTCTGTCACCCCAGAAATCAATTGTTCTCTCTTCTGTAACCTCAAACATTTGGTAAAAACACATTGGTTTGCACACTCATGCACTGTATTGTGGTTAATTTACCCCACTAGACTATAAACTCCTTTAAAGCACCGATTAACCCATTCATCAGCCATGCAGTCAGTACATGAATATCAGATAAAATATAAAGCAAGGGATTTACAGATGAATAAGCACCTAGTGAAATCTTCTCTCCTAAATCTCCTTAAAATACCTATAGAGTCATCTGAAACAAAGCAAATGTTTAACAAAAAAATGTCAAATGAAACAAGGAACTACCAATAAACAAAAATGAAGTAATCTGGAGGCCATGAAAAAAAATTGCAAACCCAATCATTATCCCAATAGGATTTTTAAAATCAGTCTAAAGTGGGGTAGGTAGAGGTCGACAAGGGCATAGCGGGCATAAATGATGATGGAAAAAAGGGAAAAAATTTTAAATAAATAAATCGAATCCTCAAAATTTATAGCAGGTGGGAAAAATAGTTTTGACTAGACTTTTCAAAAAGAGCCAAAGAGATATTAAGATATTAACAAAAATATTTCTACTGTTATGATACTAATAGTAGAAAGCCCAGGAAAAAAAGAACAGCTTTAACTATGTATACAAATTTAATAGGTTTCAAAAGCAAACATCACAAAAGAGTGACAAATGAATACTGAGTTTAAGGTTCCCTCATTCACACTCCTACACTCACCCTGCTTCATCTATAGTCACCCCTAGTTATATTCTGCTGCCTCTTAAGTCTATCAACAACCAGACTTCTGTCCCAAATCTTAGACCTGACCAATGGCCAAGGGATAACTCTATCTGGATGTCCCACTGGCATGTCAAATCCAAAGAACAAATGGAAAAATCTTTCTTCCTCTTCTATTTCCTGGCAAATGAACCACTTTCTCCAAGATGTGCAAGCTAAATATCTGAAAGCCTTTATGTACTTCTTCCTTAACTTCTCCATAGATAATTGGTGAAGTCCTGTCCATGCTTCCTCCTTCAATTGAATCTATTCTCCCTCTTCTTCCCCTGCTGGCATGGCTTTAATCCTCACCCTCATCCTTTCTCATAAGAATAACTCCCAGCCTCCTAACTGGTACTCTCTGACTTCCTTCAATAAGTTCATGCACTCTCCTGTTTCAGCAGTGGTCTTTCTAAAATGTAAATATACTTAAGGCACTCCCCTGCCTAAACCCCTGCAATGACTATTTACTTTTTTCAGAAACGAATCCTCCCCATAACATATAAGGTCCTTCATGATCCAGCCTTTGCCTGCCCGAGACTCTTCTTTCATCATTCCCCATCACCAACACCACGCAGACACACATTCTCACACATGCTGCCTTCATCTTGAACAACCTGTAGTAGCATCTCTTACTCATTAACTCCCACTCACCCGTCAACATTCAGCTTCAATGCGGTCTCTTCTAGGAAGCTTTCCTGAAGCTCTCTGCCGTGTATGACAGATATCTTTTCTAGTGCCCTATACTTCCCATGTCATATTTCTTCTTACATTATAGGGTTAATTTGCTTTCACCACAGATTGTGAAGTCCTTGAAAGTAAGGGCTCTTGAATGAGTTAATGGATTCTTGATTACCAGTAAGTTAATGTAACTAGGCTCTATGAGTGTAATTAGTTGTGAGTTTTGGGAGGTATTGACTACATCTTATTTATTTCAGCTTTCCACATAGCATATAACATAAAATGCTACATGCATTTTGAGCACTCAATAAATATGCATTAAGTGACCCCAGTAAAAGTTTCTTGCTAAAACCTCAGACAACTAACACTTTCCTATTGTTGGAATAATGGTCTTTCCTCCTGCTTCCAGTGTTAAAATATGAGTTGACTATATTTAGAAATACTAAAGTACAAAGTTCACTTCCTGTTTTTCTCCCTCTGACCTTGCTCTTCTAATCCACTCTTTATTGATCAGTCTATTTCATCTGCCTCTGTCATTTCACACTCTTGTTGACAAATGAATCAGAATTTTTTTGTAATCCCTTGCTCTCGTCGCACTGATTCTGTCCTAGAATCATTTTACATATGAGGAAACTGAAGTTCAGAAAGGATAAGTAGTTTACTTACAGTATCAATATTTGGCAAATTGTTGACCAAGTAGGAACCTAAAACTGACTCTAAAATTGTGATGACTACTCCATGGAACTTCCCAGACAGGGGGTCTGGCATGAACCAAAAGCCATGGTATGGTGCAAATTAAAGTGAATCCGACACTGTTATAAGGCTTTCATTACATATGAATTTAAAAATATACCTAACTTTTTTGTTTTTAATTCAGAATGACATCTTATAAAAAGATTTATATAAAAAGTTACAAAGATGCATTTATAAACAACATTTGTAAGAAGTAAACTATAGCTTCCTTGGAGACAGCCCCCTTTACAGAAGTTCCAGAGCCAAGGAGGGGTGTACAATGTCTGAAAAAGGAATTCCAGGTGTCCAAGATGCTCACATTAGTTATGAGTGAGGACAGAGATTTTAAGATATCCATGTGTGCTTGCAAACTCAGTCTCAACATCCCTGGGGACAAAAAAAGCCCCGAAGAGATTCCAGCTGCAGAGAATAATATCACAGCAAATGACTGATTGCATCTGCACGATAAAAACGTACAGGAACACACTCCTTCTCAGAAATGTTCATATATTCAACACATTGTAGACAGTGGAGGAAATGGGTTTGCTGGCTAACAACTAGCTTCTGATGCTGATGCGATATACAGCCTTCAATGTGACCCACATACATCAGGTTGGCCAGAATACATTGGGCTTCATCGATGTCCATGTTTTCCACTGAATTTCCATGAATTTCAAAGCAACTAGAAAAGCATCCAGAAATAACTGGTGTGTTTAACAAGCACACTTCCTTAAAAAGATTCCTACTGGTGATTATCTTCAGCTTTTCAAAGTTAAGGAAGATACCATGGGGGGGGGGGGGGCCTCATGCTTCATCAGAGCCTCATTCAATAGGCAATTGCCTTCACTTACAGCTTCAGTTACTTCAACAAAGTTCATGAGATGATACTTTTTCAAATGCTCAATGGTTGGCATATGACCCAATAGCATTTTTACTGGAAATAAATATATCAGAATCATCCTTTTGTTCTTCTGATTTAAATGGTGACAGTGCTCAAAGGCACAGGATAGGTACTCCTTGGTTTGCTTAAAGCCACCATGGAACATGGCCTTTCATCCAACATAGTACCTGTATGTCACCCTCTGCGCTGTGCTATAATCATCTTGCAGGTTTGAGCTGTCCATAGCTGAGGTGAGCAGTTTACACAAATGGAGTTTGTTGATTTATTATTATTATTAAATCCTTATCCTAGGAGTGAGGATATTTTCTCATTGTTTTTAGAGAGAGTGGGGAGAAGGAGAGAGAAACAACAATTGAGAGAGACAGATCAACTGGTTGTCTCCCACATGCACTCTGACCGGGGGCAGGATCCAACCTGCAACCCAGGTATGTGCCCTTGACAGGAATTGAACCCACAACCCTGCAGTGCACAGGTCACTGCTCTACCCACTCAGCCTGCCAGCCAGGGCAAGTTTGTTGATCTTAAAGTAAAACTTGAATAACTGATTCACCAGAAATAGCATCCCCCACTTCCTCTATACCAGCACGAGTGTCACTGGCATAGACAGGAAAACAGCTCATCAACAATTCAGCTGCTTTTACCAACATTTCCCTGACTTTGCTTTTTCCTCTCTTTTCCAACTGCTGATCTGCATTACTGGCAAATACTTAAAGGTCAAGCATTATTGCATACATGCCAGGCACAGCCCAGTTTTCGTTTTCTCCTTTGGTGAGGCCAACTGAAGCCGTGGATTGGCAACATGAGGATGCTTGAAAGACACCAGCTCCACACAGGACGCCCAGTCTCTGGTGTCGATTGCTTCATAAACCAACTATAAGTAGTGATGTGCGCCATGACAATGCCCATCGCTGGGACCAAGTGGAGCCAAAAATATATACATTATCCCATTATGATCATCTCAGGTCTAATTAGACAGATAGAAAAAATTCTAAATCTGTGTATCCATTGTGCTTTGGTTGCATAAATGAGCAGCATGCATATTTGCATACTTTCTCCAAATCCCGGAAACTGTCATCTAGATGAGATTAAGAATATAGAACTAGCCTTGGCTGGTGTGCTCAGTGGTTAGAGCATCAGCCGGCACACCGAAATGTCATGGGTTCAATACCCAGTTAAGGGCATGTACTGGGTTGCATGTTCGATCCCAACCCTGGTCGGGGCACAAGCGAGAGGCAACCAATCAATGTGTCTCTCTCACATCAATGTTTTTCTCTTCGCCTCTCTCCCTCCCTTCCACTCTCTTTTAAAAAAAAAAAATCAATGGAAAAAATATCCTCGGATGAGGATGAATAACAACAACAAAAAAGAATGGAGAACTATATCTGGTCCCAAGAGATAATAAATATATACAGAAGCTAGAAATTAGCATGTTCTTTATCAGTTTAATTTTACTTTAGCATAGACACTCTCACATATAAGTTAAGTTCCCACTTTATGAAAAATTATGCCTCTCACACAGTTACTCAGAGCTGAAATTCTGTGATCTCTTTCAAAAGCTGGACATAAAGAGGAGAGGGAACCAAGATGGCAGTGTAGGTGAACGCCGGTACTCGCTGCCTCCCACAATCACATCAAAATTACAACTAAAATACAGAACAACCATTATTCAAAACTGCCTGAAATCTCACTGAATGGAAGTCTTACAACTAGAGAAGTAAGAAGAAGAAAGTACACTGAGACTGGTAGGAGGGGTGAAGGCTAGTCCAACACCTACATGTGGCGTGTTTTTAATTGGGAGGGATATCTTGGCTGCAGAGGCCTCCTGTGAGAACAAAGGGCTCCCAACTCCACACCAGACCCTCAGCCCAGAGTTCAAGAGCTTGGAAGAGAAGTACCCAAGAAGTAACTTTGGGCTGTAAAAACCAACAGGGATTGTGGCTGAGTAACACAGAGGCTGCTGGAGCCCAAGAAGTTCTTACATGTCCCGCTTCCTCTGAGCTCCAGCACTGGGCAGTGGCTTTGGGGGATCCAGGGACGTACGGGGAGGACTGGGACTGTCTGGCATTGGGGCAGGAACTTGGGGGTGGCCTTCTCCCAGACAAGGGTGCTAGCAGGGGTCATTGTTCCTGTGCTGTGACCTTCCCTATTGCAGAGCTGGCTAGTAGCCATATCTGAGTTTACACCAGCATGGCTCACATTGTTTGCTCCACCCTAGTGATTCTCTGAGACCCTGCCCCATTCAATTTGCAGCCCCACCCAAGCTGTTGGAAGTGGCTTTTCCACATGAACAGCCTGTCCTGGCTCAGGCTTCAGACTTTGCTAAAATTTCTCAAACAAGCAGCAGCTAGCATCAGCATGCCCCAAACCTATCAGTAAAAGGCCCAAGACCCAGCACTAGCACCAGCCTGCCTTGCTTCACAGTTGGGCCTTGCCAGAGCACTTCCAAGCTCAATACAAGTAGCAGCCATCTGCAGATCTCTCTGTAGCTCCTGCTGGGTAGCCTCAGGCAGTGGCTGACTTTACACCTCCCAGGAGTCTCCAGAGCCAGTGCACCCAGTGGACAGCTTCAGACCATATTACATACCAGATTACAACTCTACATTTCCACAAGTCACACACTCAAGGGGAGACTCAGTGAGCAACAAAGTCCCACTGAAACAAGTCCTGCTCCATAGGGGTGTCTTCTGCACAGCAACTCTTCCACTGTAGTCATAGCTGGTCCTCACAGCCAAATGACTTAGAAGTCAATCCCTTCCAGTGATGTCAACAGCAATCAGGGCTCAACTACAACAAGACTGTGCACACAGCCCACACAGGGATGTACCTAGAGTGCCCAGCTCAGGTAAGTGGGGAGGCTAAGCCACTGGGCCCTACAGGACACCTACTACACAAGACCACTCTACCAATTCCAGGAGACATAGCAGCTCTACCTAATACATAGAAACAAACACAGAGAAGCAGCCAAAATGCGGAGACAAAGAAAACATGTCTCAAATGAAAGAAATGGGAGCAAGCAAACTACTGGATAGAGAGTTCAAACCCATGGTTATAAGGTCACTCAAGGATCTTAATGAGAGCTTCAAGGGACTCAAAGAGAGCTTTAAGGGACTTAGTAAGACTTTCAAGAATCTTAGTGAGAACGTCGAAGACATGAAAAAGGACCAGTCAGAAGATAAGCCTATACTAACTGAAATAAAGAATAATTTACAGGGATTCAACAGTAGAGTAGAGGATTCTGAGAATCAAATCAATGACTTGGAATATGT
>NW_006295827.1:110541-122498 GCF_000327345.1 Myotis davidii | reverse complement strand
ACATATCTATCAACAAATGAATCTGAAAATCAAAGTAAACAAACAAGAAACCTAATGAACAAAATAAACTGATGAATAGAATCAGAGGCATGGAAACATGGAACAAACTGACGACTCTCAGAGGGAAGGGGGATGGGTGGGAAGAGATGAAACAAAGATCTTATATGCATACTAGAAGGCCAGCACGTTGAAATCGCATGACCCTGCCCACCTACACCGGTCTTTGGTCATTATGGCGATGGGGACACAGGTCTTTTATAATATAGATATTCATTACCTATGGACACAGACAATAGGGTGGTGAAGGCCTAGGGCGGGGCAGGAACCAGGTAGAGAGGGGCATTGGGGGGATATGAGGATGACATCTGCAATACTCTCAACAATAAAGATTTTTTAAAATAAAAAATAAAAAGCTGGACATCAAATCTTTGATCAGAAACCACTATTGTAACAATCTGTATTGGAGATTTTTATCTTCCTGTATCTTTCTAAGGATTATATAATGTAGTGTGTGGACAACCATGTATTGTTATTTAATTTTTCCAGAGTATATTTCCTCCAATTCAATAATGGATGAATAAAAAGCAAACCCAGTCACAATACCTACTAGTAAAAAACAAAAATAAAAACAAAAACAATACCTACTAGTAAAATGTTAAACATTCTCTCAGTGAACCTTACTCCTACACTTCAATTAACAAATGTGTATTGAGCATATAAATGGGTATGATTCATCATATGCCTTCAAAGAACTAGAACCTTAGCTAGGGTAGAAGACAAGAAACTATGTGATGAAATAATACAATGGTAATACAAAAGGTATAAAAAATGGCATGCAGGATTACATCCATGGGTTACAGAGAAAGAAAATTATATCAGAATGAATTTTAAAAGATAAACAGGACTCCCATTGTGAGAATGAGGGAAATAAATAGAGCCTTGAGCAGAGAAAATAGGATAACAGGAAGCCTCAAGGTTGAAAAGAATAGCATGTATTCAGAAAATATTAAGCAATAAACACAGCCAGAGTGTGGGAAAATAATAGCACATAAAACATAAAAACGTAATTGTATAACCTCAGAGGCCTCAGTAATTAAAACAATCTGCTAAAATTTAATGCATGAACCCCTCAAACTACATAAATAAAAGCCCGGAGGAAGCATATCCAGCATGGGAAAGTAAGGCACTCCAAAAGTCTGATCCTCCGTAAAAGTAATGAGAAGACTGGCAAAATGCAAACTCAACTTTTTCAGAAATCTGAAAATTAACCAAAGGCTTGCAACAATCCAAGAAACATTTATCCAAGAAAAACAGCTGACTTTCAGTAAGCAGAACAAGATTTATGGCATTTCAATTCTCCCAATTCCCTTTACCCAGCTCTGTGGAAGACTTGGAAACCAATAACCTATAAGCATGATAGCTGTGAACAGCAGCAGCCCAGAAACCATTTAAGAACAGGTTAGGAGCTCCCCCAAACCCACATCTCCAAAGAACTGTCACTACTTACCCTATCTGGAAAAGCTACATTCTCTGAGCTTATCTTTATTGGACCTGAATCAGAGCACCCACAATGTGACATTTCTATGACCAGGGCATTTGTTTAAAATATTGAGACAATTTATTTTTATTATTTTCTTTTCTTTGTAAGTTGTGTTTATTTGTATTTCTGTACCCCAAATACATGTATATTTTATTTTTATTGAATTTCTTGGGATGACATTGGTTAATAAAATTATATAGTTTTCGGGGGCATAATTCTATCATTCATCACCTGTATTTTGTATTGTGTGTTCACCACCCCAAGTCAAGTTTCCTTCCATCACCATTTATCCCTCTTTACCCTCTTCTACCTCTCCTACTCCCCTTTCCCTCTGGTAATCACCATACTAGTGTCTGAGACAAATTTTAATTGAACTTTTTTATTTATTTTTAAGATTTTTCCATTGCAATTGACATTGAATATTACTTTAGTATCAGATGTATAACATAGTGGTTACACATTTATATAACTTACAAAATGATCCCCCAACAAGTCTAGTACCCCCCAACACCATCGTTATTACAATATTATCGATTACATTCCATGTGCCGTACTTTACATCCCCAAGACCATTTGTAACTGCCAATTTGTACTTCTTAATCCCTTCATCTTTTTCACACATCTCCCCAAGCTCCTCCCACCTGGCAACCATCCGTTTGTACCCTATGAGTTTGTATCTATGAGTTTCTCTTTTGTTTGTTCACTTTGGGTTTTTTTAGATTCCATATATAAGTGAAATCATATGGTATTTGTTTTTCTGTTTGACTTTTTTCAATACCCAATAAGGTTCATCCTTTTTGTTGCAAATGGTTAAGATTTCTTTCTTTTATGGCCAAGTAATATTCTATTGTGCATATGTATCATATCTTCTTTATCCAATCATCTATTGATGAACACTTAGGTTGCTTCCATATCTTGGCTATTGTAAATAATGCTGCTGTGAACATAAGAATGCATATATACTTCTTAATAAGGGTTTTGGATTTCTTCAAATAAACACCAGGAAGTGGAACTGAGTGATAAGGTACTTCTATTTTTAACTTTTTGAGGAACCTCAATACTGTTTTCCATAATAGCTGTACCAATTTGCAATCCCATTCACAGTGCAGGAGGGTTCCCTTTTCTCCTCAACCTTTCATATTTGTGTGTCTTGTTTTTTTTATTCATTCAGCCACACCATGTCTTTTAATTGAAGCATTTAATGCTTTTACAGTTAAAGTGATTATTGATAGGTATGTAGTTACTGTCACTTTATTATGCATATTTTGTATCTTTTTTTTCTTTTTCAAGAAATCCCTTTAACGTTTCTTGTAATACTGGTTTGGTGGTGGTGAATGTCTTTAGTTTTTTGATTGTCTGGGAAGCTCTTTATCTCTCCTTCAATTCTAAATGATAGCCTTGCTTGGTAGAGTAATCTTGGTTGTAGTTTCCTTGCTTTTCATCACTTTGAATATTTTCCACCCAATCAGCTGACAGTCTTATCAGGCTCACTGGTATACAACTAACTGCTTTTCTCTTGCTGCTTTTAAGATTCTGTCTTTGTCTTTAACTTTTGGCATTTTAATTATGATGTGCCTTGGTGTGAGCCTCTTTGGATTCATCTTATTTGGAACTCTTTGGGCTTCCTGTACTAGTATGTCTATTTCCTTTGCCGGGATAGAGAAATGTTTAGTTATTCTTCAAATAGGTTTTTTAATCCCTTGCTCTCTCTCTTCTCCTTCTGGTGTCCCTATGATGTGAATATTGGTATGTTTGAAATTGACACAGAGGACTCTTATACTATCCTCATTTTTTGGATTTCTTCTTTTTGCTGTTCTAATTGAATGTTTTCTGGTACCTTTTCTTCTAAATCACTGATTTTGATCCTCTGCTTCATCTGCTTTACTTTTCTTTTCATCTTGTATAGTCCTCATTTCAGTTATTGTATTCTTCACTTCTATCCTATCTAATAAAGACAGAATATGCAAATTGACTGTTGCTTCGCAATAAAGATGGCGGCGCCCACAGCCAATAAGGAGGGAATATGCTATTGATGTGACAAAGATGGCGACGGCTGGGCTGGGACGCTTGCATCATTGCCATGGGGATGACGCAGGCGTTCTGCCCCGCCCCGGCTGCTCCGGGCCTCTGGGCAGCACGCGAAGGCAGAAGGTGGCTCCTGGCCGGAGTGAAGGTGGTGCTGGCAGTCAGGGGAAGGAAGGCCTATTCTTGCACGAATCTTCATGCATCGAGCCTCTAGTTTTTTAATAATCTCTATGTACTCAGTGAATTCTCACTGAGTTCATCTATTCTTCCCCTAAGTTCACTTTAACCAGTGTTTTGAACTCTGCATCTGCTAGACTGCTTGCCTCCATTTTGTTTAGTTCTTTTTCTAGATTTTTTTCCCACCTGTCATTACATGTAGGACATGTTTCTTTGTCTTCCTATTTTGGCTGCCTGCGTTTGTTTCTACATATTAGATAGATCTGATAAGTCTCCCAGGAGGGTGGCTTTAAGTACTAGGTGTCCTGAGGAGCCCGGGTGTTCCAGTGATGTCCCTTGTGAATTACGTGTGCCTTCCTGTTGTGTTTGAGCCTTGACTGCTATTGGCATACCAGTGTGTGGAATTGATCCTCAGGCTGACTGGTTATGAGGACTGGCCATTACTGCAATGGATGAGCTCTTTTGTGGAGGGCTGGGATTCACTGCTGCGGGGCTCTGGTGCCTACTGAATCCACCCTTCAGGCATGTTGTTTGTGGAGTTAATTGGGTAGTGCTCTTGTGCAGTCTGAAGCTGTGGCATACCAGTGTGTGGAATTGATCCTCAGGCTGACTGGTTATGAGGACTGGCCATTACTGCAATGGATGAGCTCTTTTGTGGAGGGCTGATCCCCCAAAGTGGGATTCACTGCTGCGGGGCTCTGGTGCCTACTGAATCCACCCTTCAGGCATGTTGTTTGTGGAGTTAATTGGGTAGTGCTCTTGTGCAGTCTGAAGCTGGCCACTAAGTTTGTTGATTCTGGGGCCTCTTGCAAGAGGCTCTGATGCAGACCCAGATAAGCTGTAGCTTGTGGCTGGCCTGAGGCCACCTGGTAGAAGCTACAAAGTGATTTGCAATTGGTAGCTGCCTGTGCTGGGCTTGGAGGCGCCTGTGAAAGGCTATGCTGCCAAACGTGGCCAGCTGCCCCTAGTGCCAGACTGGGAGTCACTTAGCAAGAGGTATAGTGCATGCTGAGTCCAGGTGCTGCTTGGGGGTTTGTGAACCTTTGGGAGATAGTAGGCAAGTCCAAGACATGGGCTGAGGCCACCACTTGTAACAGTCACTGAAGGAGATTCAGCCTATGCATAAATTGGGTGGGACAGGTTCTCAGAGAATTAAGAGTGTGGGGAGTATGATGGACACTCAGATTTGGAGCCCCCCTGCACCTGCCTGCTCTGTGAGGGGAGGGTTCCACAAAGTAACAAAATGGCTGAGAGAGCTGCCCCTCCAGCCCTTGTCCTGAAGTCAGACAATGCAGTTCCTCCCCATATGTCCCTGGTACTTTTTGAGCTGCTGCCCAGTGCTAAAACTCAAAGTGAATGTGTCTATCACCAACTAAGTCCATGTGAGGGGCCTTTAAGAGGAGCACCTGGGACCTAGCTGGTTTGGCTCAGGGGATAGAACGTCAGCCTGTGGACTGAAGGGTCCTGGGTTTGATTCTGGTCAAGGGCACATGCCTGGATTGTGGGCTCAATCCCCAGTAGGCGTCGTGCAGGAGGCAGCTGATCAATGATTCTCTCTGAGATCAATAAAAATGTATTTTTTTTAAAAAAAGAGGAACACCTGGGACTCCAGCAGCCTCCATCTCAGCCAGATGGAATCCTTGCTGATTTTCACAGCCAGATGCTGTGGGGACTCCTGTTCCCAGCACTTGTGCTCTGGACTGGGGATCCAGGTGTGGAGATTATACTCCAGCTCCTGAGGGGTACATCCAAAGCCAAGATATCCTTCCCAATTCTTAACTGCCACATGTGGGTATGGGGCCAGCCTATTTCACATCTCCACCCCTCCAACCAGGCTTGACTTAGCTTCTTTATATCCTTAGTTATAAGAGTTCTGTTGAGTTAGTCTTCAGGTGGTTCTCAATAGTGGTTGTCTATAATTTAGTTGTAATTCTGATGTGGTTATGGGAGGAGGCGAGCACAGTGTTTACCTACTCTGTCATCTTGACCAGAAGCTGAGATAATTGTTTAATTAGCTGTCTGCAGTGACAATAACAGTTGAGGCAAACAAGACATTGATCAAACACTTAAAAAACTGAGGAATGAGTTGTACATATAGGGCTTAGAAAAGCTCCAATATATTCTTGGGAACCTAGAAAGCATGCACATGCCCAGGAAAGACTTGGGAAGGCTCTCACCTCTAACTGATCTTTATGTTCTGCACAAGCAGGAAGTGCAGGCTAAGACATAGTGTAAACTGCATGATGGGAGTCAAAATACACACACACACACACACACACACACACACATACGCGCGCGCGTGCACTCCAAGGCTGGGAGACTAATAGTTTCAAGACATTTAAGGAAATCTGTCCAATCAGTAGATGACCACTAGGCTAACCAAGCAGAGACTTCAGTGATTATACAGGACAAAGAATACAACAAACTTTGGGGGAGAAGGGTTTAATTTCCAGGGTAGCCACATTATATTATTTAAAGTGTCAATTTTCAGCCCCGCTGGCATGGCTTGGTGGTTGGGCACTGACCTATGAACCAGGAGATCACAGTTCAATTTCCGGTCAGGGTACATGCCCGGGTTGTGGGCTCCATCCCCAGTGTGAGGCATGCTGGAGGCAGCCGATCAATAATTCTTTCTCATTGTTGATGTTTCTGTCTCTCCCTCTCCCTTCCTCTCTGAAATCAGTAAAAATATATTTTAAAAATAAAGTGTCAATTTTCAACAACAACAACAAAAAACTATGACATACATAAAGAAATAAGAAAGTATTGTCTATACACAGGTGGAAAGGTGAAGTCAACAGAAACTATCCCTGAGGAAGCCCAGATGTTGGACTTACTAGACAAAAACTTTAAATCAAATCAGCTATTGTAAATATGTTCAAAAAAACAAAGAAGACCATATCTAAATAATTAAAGAAAATTATGAGAATTATTTCTCACTAATAGAGAATGTCAATAGAAATACTTTGTTTTAAAAGAACCAAAGAGAAATTCTAGAGTTGAAAAGTACAATAATTGAAACAAAAAATTTACTACAGGGGTTCGACAGCAGATTTAAGCTAGCAGAAAGATCAGGTAGCTTAACAGATCAATTTTCTAGTCTGAAGAACAGAAAGAAAAAGAATGAAGAAAAATGAACTGAGCCTCAGACCTGTGAGATATCATCAAGCATACCAAAATAGCCGAAACCGGTTTGGCTCAGTGGATAGAGCGTCAGCCTGAGGACTGGAAGGTCCCAGGTTCGATTCCGGTCAAGGGCATGTACCTGGGTTGCGGGCACATCCCCAGTAGGAGATGTGCAGGAGGCAGCTGATCGATGTTTCTCTCTCATCGATGTTTCTAGCTCTCTATCTCTCTCCCTTCCTCTCTGTAAAAAATCAATAAAATATATATTTTTTAAAAAAGCATACCAAAATATGCAGAAAGTCCCAAAGACAAAAAGATGGGGGAAATCAAATTTATATAAATAAATGGCTGAAAACATCCTAAATTCAATGAAATACATTAAACACCCAAGGAACTAGATGAAACACCAAGTAGGATATACTCAAAAAGATGTGCACATAGACATATTATAATCAAACTGACAAAAGCCAAAGACAGGATCTTGAAGGCACCAAGAGAAAAGTGACTCATCTCTATATATAGAAGCCTAAGTGACCAGCAGACTGGTATTAATCCAAAGTATATCGTTTTAAAATATTAATTGTAATCACCAGGAAAATAAAGAAAAGTTGTAAAAGAAATAATAAGCTAATTAAAATGGCAAGACATACAGAAAACAAATAGCAAAATATAAATCTGAATGGACTGATGATTACATTAAGTGTAAATGGATTAAACACTCAAGAGGTAAGAATGACAGTGCAAGTATGAATGACCTATCAGCAGCTAAGGAACAGCTGGTCAGCTAGCAAAACTGTGAGTTCATGATGTTTTACATTATTTACCAAAATAATTCATTCAACCAATTTTCATCAAGTTTCTAAAATATATCCAGTACTAGGTAAGGCAGTGATGAAAAGATAAATAAGGCAGTGTGATACTGTGATATAATAATTATTATAGAATAAAATATAATATATTAGGTCTTCATCCCTGGTTCCTAGCACAGAGCTCTATAATCCTAACTTCCAAGGAGAAAGGGTCTGTAGATTAAGTTAATTACCTATGGCCAACTATTTAATCATTTAGGTCTGTGTGATAAAGCCTCCATAAAAAACCCTAACTGAAGAGTTTTGGAGAGGTTCTGGACTGGTGAACACAAGATACTGGGAGGGTGACATGGCCAGAGAAGGCATGGAAACTCCATACCCCTTCCCACATATCTTGCCCTACACATCTCTTCCATTTGCCTGTTACTAAGTTACAGCCTTTATAATAAAAAGTAATGACAAGTAAAGACCTTTTTTTTCCTCCCTTTTTAAAATATATTTTTATTGATTTCAGAGAGGAAGGAAGAGGGAGAGAGAGATGGAAACATCAATGATGAGAGAGAATCATTGATTGGCTGCCTCCTGCACGCCCCCCACCACTGGGGATCGAACCTGCAACCTGGGCATGTGCCCTTGACCGGAATCGAACCTGGGACCCCTCAGTCCACAGGCTGACGCTCTATCCACCTAGCCAAACCAGCTAGGGCTAAAGACCTTTTTTTTTTCTGTGAGCCATTCTAGCAAATTATCAACCTGAGGAGGAGGTTGCGGAAAGCCCCAATTTACAGCCAGTTGGTATAAATTAAAGTACAGGTCACAACCTGAAACTTGCTACTGGCATCTGAAGCGAGGTGACTGAGTTCCTCTTGGTCTGTGCAGTCTGCAACTAACTCCAGATAGTTAGTGTCATAATTAAATTATAGGACACCTAGTTGGTGTCTAGAGAGTTGGAGAAATGCTTAATGTAAGGGGAAAACCCACGTATTTAGTATCAGAAGTGTTGTGCAAAATGTAGAGGAAACAGTAGTTCATTTTTAGACGTGGTCCCAGACCTCAAGAAATTCCTAGTCTTGAGAAAAAATGGACCCATGAGAAATAAGTTAGAGAAAATGTGATCATAGGTACATGTACTTTAATATAGTACATGTACAAAGTACCACGGAAATAAGCAAGTAATCATGCCAACAAAAATGACATTCATCCTGAATTTTAAAGGATGAGTTAAATATTGTAATTCCTTGGGGTTCTGTCACTCCCTCTTTGAGCTTTCAGCCCAGTTCTCAGCATCAGCTGCATATTATCTACCATCACATGGGAAGCGTTTTTTAAATGACAAGGTCTGGCCCCACACCAGACCAAGTGAACCAGAATCTCTAGCGATACTTTGATCCCCTCATCCTTACACTTTAAGAGCTCCCAAGGTGGCTTTAAATTAGTGCCTGGGTTGAAAATGGCTGACACTGACTCTATTTAGAAGAAACATAGCACAGACCTCAACCAATCTCCTGGCAATGAGGAGGGAAAGAAAAGGCTTACAGGTGGAGCAATAGGATCTACAACAGACTTAATGTCTGGAAAGAAGAGGGTTCTAAGCTCCTTAGGGTAAAGACCTAAAAATAGGAGTGTCTGTGTATGTGTTTGAGGGGACTAGGAGAGGGAAGGGAAAGGAAAAGGTAACCAAGTTTAAAGTACCAAGTATCCACTATATTTTTATCCAACAGACACTCCTATTTTAAGGTCTTTAAAAAGAAACACATGAAGTCCAAGAAAAATGGGGACTGGATATACATCTTTGAAAACCATAAATATACTGGAGCTATTTGTAGCCATAAGAAAAAGTGTAACACACAAGGAAATTAGAGAGAACAGAGAAAAGAACGAAAAATGAAATTCTAAAGAACACCACGTTAAACTGAGAAAAAAAGAGGGAAGCATCAAGGGAAGGTTTTTGGTTTTGTTTTGGATGTGGGCTGAGAGAAAAAGGAGAATAAAGCGGGAGGTCAGAGATGTTATTCTTAGGAGGACTTCCTCTGATAAAAGAAAAGATCAGGAATCAGATAGGTACAGGCACACAGAAAAAAATGAGATCCTTGTCCTAACTGGTTTTGCTCAGTGGATCGAGCGTCCACCTGCGGACTCAAGGGTCCCAGGTTCGATTCCGGTCAAGGGCATGTACCTTGGTTGCGGGCACATCCCCAGTAGGGGGTGTGCAGGAGGCAGCTGATCGATGTTTCTCTCATCGATGTTTCTAACTCTCTATCCCTCTCCCTTCCTCTCTGTAAAAAAAATCAATAAAATATATATATTTTTTTTTTAAAAAATGAGATCCTTAAGAGTTCAGGGCTCAAGCCCACCAATTTCTTCTGTGAGGTTGGAGGCAAAATAAGCAATGAAAGGAACTCAAGAGTAGAACAAATGGTTAGAGGAGAATGGTAAAAATCTATAGACAGCCATTTAGGCGGTTAGTACTTAAGAGGAACCTAAAGGGCAAGTCAAAGCATACCCAGGCAGTGAGAGTAAAGTTGGAATCCAGTTTAGAACAGCACCAGCAGCTCGCTTGCATGATTGTCTCCAGCCTGCTCTGGAGATCCCCGGAGCAGGAAAAAAGCCAAGTGTTTGATTCATCCAAACTTGGAGACCATCACAGCAAATGTGGCAAGAATGGCTTGAGGCCAGTAACACTGCTCTTACAATTTTAAAAAGTCAAATTTATATTACTCTTTGAAAAATGGACTGCAGCTCTTTCCTCTGATAGCCAGAAAGTGTGTTTGGGGCCAGTGCCGAAAGTGGGGGCAGTTGAGGGGTGGGAGGGCATTTGAGTAGGGGGGGCAGTTGAGTGGTGGTGGGGGGGGAAATGGGCATGTTAATTACTTTTACTTTTAGAGAACCTGTCAGAACCATCACTCCTAAGCATTTTTTTAAAAACTGACTTGAGAGAGAGAGAGAGAGAGAGAGAGAGAGAGAGAGAGAGAGAGAGAGGGCGGGAGGGAAGGAGAGAGAAACATGGATGTGCCATCGGTTACCTCCCATATGCGCTCTTACCACCGGGACAGAACAGACAACATGGGTATATGGTATGCCCTGACCAGGAATCAAACCCCACACAGGACTAGCTCCAATCAACTGAGCCACACCGGCCAGGGCACTCCTAAGCAGTGCTGATCCCTTCAGCAATTGACTCCAAGAAATCTAAACTGATTCCTCCAAATTCTTAAAGCATGAAAATTCACCGCAGGACTGGACTAGCAGAGAGATAAACACACTAAACACTTCTTACACACAACGCTACTTTCAGCTCTGAGGTAGGGGCTCTTTCCTCCTAAAAACAGATGGGGATGGGGAGGAACGGAATTATATTGCAAAGCTCACTAAGAATTGCTGACACCACCAATTAATGCAAAATAGTCTAAAACAATAAATATGAAATATAAAACAATATACAACATAAAGATCACACTTAGAGTTCACGAATTCATCCTGCCATCACCCACACCACCCTTCAGGTAGTGGGTGGGTTATCTCTGTGGATACTGGACCTCTTGCTACCACCATCTGGAGAGCAAGCGCAAAGGCCTAGAAAGGGTCTAAAAGACTAACGCGTGAGCATCTCCCATGCGCCAGACCTGCTGTGTGCCAGGCTCCGGGCAAGGCGCTTTACATGCTATGGTTGCAGCAGCTTAAAGGCGAATCGAGATGTCAAAACTACAGACCTGACATACCCGAGTATTAACGCGACTGAAGGTTTAAGTGTAAAGGAAGAAGTGCTGGCTAAGGTGGTTGGTGGAGAGTGAGGGGAGAAGAGGGGAGCGTGGAAAGGAAGGCATCGGGGAGCAAATGGCAAGACCCAGGACACCTGGGGGGGGAGGGATGTAGAGAGTACGCGGTCTGAGGACAGGACAGGGGAGCCTGCAGGAGCGAAGCCCGGGTGGAGGTAAGGGCACAAGTCCGATGCCGACGGGATGACGGGGAGAGAAGGGGTCTCATCCCTCGAAGGCGCACGAAGGAAGGCGGGGAAGCGGGGCCAGGAAGCGGTGTCAGCCCGGCGAAGAGAAGGGGAGAAGCGGGAGGCCCACCCCGGCGGGGGCCAGCGGGCGACCCAGAAGACGAGACCCGGAACTGGCTGAAAGCAGGTATCTGGGGTTTATTTACCTTCTATAATTGAAACTTTGTTGCTTTGAGAGCTCAGAGCTGGTGGGAAGCTTGGCTTCCTCCATCATTGGGGCAGCCAAGCCTCCTGCTTGCTCTAGCTCCATGGCTGCCGGCCATCATCTTGGTTCTGC
>NW_006295827.1:107879-110200 GCF_000327345.1 Myotis davidii | reverse complement strand
TGCTGGAGCAACGGTGTGCGTGGCCTGGCTGCCGGGGAGCCGGGCGGAGGTGGTTGTCCGCGCGCAGCTCCGGCCCTTTACGTGGGTGGCCTTCATCCGTGGAACCCCGGGACAGAGCTAGGAAAGGAGCTTTTTCGGGAAGCCCCCCTCTCTGTCCACTGCTTCACATACCGACCATGTGCCCGCTACTAGCAGAGGAGCTTTCATCTCATAGGACGTAACTCACACACGCAAACAGATTCCAACTACATTCCGTGCCACACGAAAGTGTGCATGAGGGAGCAAATTCTGCCCCTGTTACAGGGGAGAGGAACTGATCCCTGGAAGCAAGAACTGAAAGCTAGGAAAGGAGAAAAGGGCAGAGAGGGAAGGGAGAGGTAGGGGAAAGGGCTGAACTATCACAACGGAAAATTAACTGTTCACGTTTATGATTCCTTCTGTGAAAATGAATAAAAGGAGCCTTGGCCATAGCTCAGTTGGTTAGAGCATTGTCACCACCATATACCAAGGTTGTGGGCTCCATCCCCATTCAGGGCACATACAAGAATCAACCAATAAATGCATAAATAAGTGGAACATCATCAAATCTCTCTCTCTCTCTCTCTCTCTCTCTCTCTGTGTGTGTGTGTGTGTGTGTGTGTGTGTGTGTGTGTCTCTCTCTCTCTCTCACTCTCCCCGCTCATTTAAAATGAAGTAGGGAGACCCTGAAGAAGGAGTGCTCAGGCACTAACCACTCACTGCACCTTGCAGACTCCCAGAGGAAGGAGCTAATGGTTCTCACAAGGAAGCAGCATACTTTACTACTCCAACCAGCTGGAGGAAGATTTTCCCCTCGCCCAGCAACAACCCAGCCAATGAACAGCCATCACCACCCTGAACTCTGGCTCTCTTCTCATGGACTTTCCTTCACAACATTCTCTCCTAACGTCCTTTTCTTGATAAGGGTCTTCTCCTTCGTTCTCTTGCCTGTGGTTTGCCATAGCTTGCATGTCCTGAATTGCAGTTCCTCTACTATTCCTGAATAAACCCATTTTGCTGGTAAAATAACATTTTTATTTTTAAGGTTGACACTTCCTACAGGCATATCCATACCAGGCTCTGTCAAACAATTATTTCAACTCTATGAACATAGATTGGAGAAAGCATGCACTTAGGACTCTAACAGCTGTGTTCAAACTTGCTGTCTACCATACTGGCAGTTCTGTTATCTATAGAATGAGGTCTATAAAATATGTACCTTAGAGAGTTACTGTAAAGATCCAATGAGGTCCATACAAAGACTTGTGCAGTAATGTTCATAGCAGCATTCTTCATAATAACCAATAAAATGGAAACAAACCAGATGTCCATCAACTGATTAATGGATAAACAAAATGACTTATACCCATACAATGAAATATTATTTAGCCATGAAAAGGAATAAGGTTTTGATACAAGCTACCATGTGGATGAATCTTGAAAATATTATGCTAAGTGAAATAAGCTAGTCACAAAAGACCACATATTATATGAGTCCATTCATGTGAAATGTCCAAAATAGGCAAATCCATACAGACAGAAAGTAGATTAGTGGATGCCTTAGGCTGAGGGGATTGGAGAGAAATGGGAAGTGACTGTTAATGGGTATGGGGTTTCTGTGGGGTGATTGATGAAAATGTTCTAAAACTGATTGGGGTGATGGCTACACAATTGTATTAATATACTAAAGCCACTGAATTGTGTACGTTAAGTAGGTGAGTTATATGGTGTGTGAATTCTATCTCAATAAAGCTGTAATTTAAGAAAAAATCAGATGAGATAAACCGCTGAAATCCCCTGCCTTTGGTGCCTCTCTAAGAACAAGGGTTCAAGATATTTGACTTTGTCTTTTTCTCTTTCAATTGGAAAATCTTATAAGCAATTTGATCTGAGGAAATTGAAAGGAATACCACCATGATATTTTTCTTTGGAACATGTAAATCAAATGAAGATGATTTGATACACGCTGTTTTGGGAATACAAGCTCATCAAAAGAATATGAGCAAGGTCAGAGGCAGAGAGCAAAGGAAAGAAAGGGAAGGAAGGAGGTAGCACTCTATAAGGTAATTATGGAGAGACCCAAAGTCATTCAACCAGCTTTAAACATCAAGGGCTATGCCCCATTCCACCTCCTGTATTCCAGACCCTTCAAGAAAAGAGCTCACCATGGCCTGAGTAAGCTGAAGCCACTGCCAGCACCACCGGGCATTAATCCCTTCAACACAGCCCCTGCCGGGCTCTCTCCACAAACCAGAAATGCAGCTCTGAGGTGGCCGCCACTGCGCCGAGAAAACCTCACCACC
>NW_006295827.1:98022-107853 GCF_000327345.1 Myotis davidii | reverse complement strand
AAGAACTGAGTAGCCATAGCCAGGTTTGGGGGTGCAGGAGAGCGCTAGCACTTGTATCTCACATATTAAACTCTGAGAACAAATTCCAGGCAAGGGCAAGAACAGGACACATCCCTTCAGTGACATCTGGCAGAGAGGTTGGCTCCCTGTCTGTCACATGGCAGGTTGTCTCCCGGAGCAAGACAGCTTCAGGTGGCCCCAGGGCCACACTGTCTGTGGCGAGCAGCCAGAAGCTCCATCTTCAGATGCCCAGGGGCACTTGGAAACAAGCTTTCTCTGCTTTCTAAATCTACCCCCAACTCATGTAGGATATGTACTGAGGGGAGCAGAGCTTTGCCACTACAAAACATGCCTTTTGGGGGGATATTGATTATTTTAAGCTGGCTAATTTTTTTTAATATATTGTATTGATTTTTTACAGAGAGGAAGGGAGAGGGATAGAGAGTTAGAAACATCGATGAGAGAGAAACATCGATCAGCTGCCTCCTGCACACCCCCTACTGGGGATGTGCCTGCAACCAAGGTAAATGCCCTCGACCAGAATCGAACCTGGGACCCTTGAGTCCACAAGTCAATGCCTTATCCACTGAGCCAAACCGGTTAGGGCTAAGCTGGCTATTTTTAAAAAGCAAAGACTCAGGAAGGACCTTTGACCTTCCCCCTAACTGCCTAAAAGAATTTAGATAACTCCAGAAAAAGAGCTGTCATCATCGATAACTATAGTTTAATATGAACTGGTATGTGATGGACAGGGAGGGAGCTTTGCTCAAAGTCCTCGCTGTGTGTCGTTGTGCCGTTGTGTAAAGATGGCCCAGCAAACATTTGTTTACCAAACATTTGAATTGCCTTTTTCCCCTTTGAAGTCCCAACCCAACTCCTCCCTCCTGCCCTCGCCCCCCCATCACCACCATCAGCTAACTCAAGATGGCAAATTAGCCTCAACTGCCCAGTTTGTCCTCAGGCCCTATGTTCTTACGGAAGCCCTTGTATGTACATACATAATTAAATTTGATTATTTTCTCTTGTTAATCTGTCTCATGTCTCCCTCGCAGAACTAGTAAGAAAAAAAGACTCCAGCCCTGGACACTGTGGCTCAGGTGGTTGGGTGTCGTCCTGGTCACTTGATGCCCAGGTTGCAGGCTCCATCCTGGTAGGGGGCGTGCAGGAGGCAGCCAATTGATGTTTTGCTTTCACATCAATGTTTCTCTCTCTCCCCCTTTCCCTCGCTCTCTAAAAATCAATTTTAAAAGCTTTTTAAAATAAACGCCAAAATATACTCTTAAGTGAAAAGAACAAAGTTAAAAACAGCCTATATCATATGCTCATTGTGCTTTTGTGATTTTCATAGACCATCTTCAGAAGGATGCACAGTAAACTAGCAACAGTGCTTCTGTAGCACATCTCGCTTCGCTTCGTGGCATTTCCATTCCCAGATCTGGCCTGGAGAGAGGCTGGTGCGGAGATGGGAGGTGAATGGGACAGGGACGACCTCAGAAAAAGAAGATTGGGGAGGAGAATCATGCCGGGTCCTACTTTTTTATTCTCTATCCCAGACCCAAGGAGCTAGAAATGAAGGTTAGAAGCAAGGGGTTTGAACACAGAAAAAGGAGAGGACAGGCTACCTTTGAAATGCAAGTGCAGGAGCAGAGATCTCTCAGAGAGCACAGACATGGCTGTGGGAGGAAGTGGAAAAGTGGGGACAAAGGAAGTTCTTAGGGAAGGGCTGAAATGATGAGGACAGAAGGTAGATTGGCTGCCCCAGCCCCCACCCTGTTCCCTGCATAGGGCGTGGCACTAAATGAATGAATGGATGGGAGAATGAATGGATAGATGGTTAGCAAAAGCTGTGGTTATCAATGAAGGCCACCAGAGCAAAGCAGAGGGGGACACAGGAAAGAGAATAACAGGGTGCTCAGGGTCCTACCTGGAAGGGAGGGAGACAGACTCCAGGTAAGGGGTTCAGGGCCAAAGATCCTTGATAGAGAATTGAGGGTAAACTTTCGTTTGATTTAAAATGACCCCAAAGCCCTGGCTTACTTGGGACAAGTTAAACACTTACCTATAGACAGCATCAAGGAGCCAACGAGCTGCAGGAGACACCTCACAATTCTCTTGAAGCTTGTGGGACAGAGGGAGTTGAGACAAAAATAAAATGGGGATACAATTCAAAGAAAAGGGAGAAAAAGGGAGCATGCCTCCTCACTCTCCCCACCCCTAGATCCAGGAAAACTGGCTAGGTCAGGCCCCGTGGCCACATCAGCATTTTAAAACGAGAATCCAGCCGAGCCTATGAGCAGGCGTTTTCCAAATGGCTACGGAATTCCTGCACCTTCCAAAAATACCTCTTCATGCAACTCCGGCCAGGGAGAGAGGGCCACATGCCCAGGCTGGAACCAACCAACTGGCTTCCTGAGCCCAGGAGCTGCGCTCACATGCTCTGCAGACCCCAGCTACAGGAAATGCTTACTGCTCGGTGGGTAAACACAGCCAGGCAGCTACTGGTGCTGAGTGGAAGACTGGCAGCGAAGCATCCTCTAGTTCCACCTCTGATGAAAAAGATCGTATGACTGCAGGGAGTGGTTTCCAAGCCTCGCTGTGCGTATCAACCACCTGTGCAGCTCTGCAAAGCACCAGGCCTCTGGTCAGTTTCATGAAGCCGAAGCTCTGGGGGGACAGGGAGGTGGCATGAAAGGGACTCCGGAGAGGCCAGTTGGTGATATTCTGTGTCCTGACCTGGGAGTTACCTCATTTGTTCACTTTGTGAGAATTCATCACGCTATTTACCCATGTGCGCTTTTCTGTGTTTGTTATACTTTACGTAAAAATAATATATATATATATCCCAGATGAATTTCTGCCCCCTGCTGTGCTTTAGAACCACTTAGTCAGAGGTCCCGGATGAGAGCCTTGGGTTACACAAGTGATGCTGGGTGCTTTGCGTATGGGCTGGACTTGCCACCGGTGTTTTTTCCTCCCTTCCCGGGCAAGTGGCTGACCTACAAGGGGAAAAGCTCCAGGGAGGGGGGGATGGGGAAGGGAGGCACTCCAGGGAGCCCTTCTCTGCCCGCAGACGCTGACTAGTGACCAGTGTAAACCAAAAATAGCCGCCAAGCCTGTGGCTTGTCCTGTACCCCATGCACGGCTTGGACGGAGCTTATTCAGACCCCGTGTTACCTGATTCAAAAAGGCGATTTCCTCCGGTGGCCTGGTCTCCCTCCCCGGTTAAAGAGACCACAGAGGCTACCAGATTCTAGCCACCCTTCTGGGTCCCTTTCCTAGGGCAAGCAGCTTCTATGCATCTCCCAGCAGGATCTGTGTGACTCCAGCACATGAGATTTCCCCACGTCCTGAACCAGGCACTTGCTGTTCTAGGCACCAACGATGCATCTGTGAACAAGTCGGTCCCTGCTGCACTGATGGGTTTACTCGTATATCTTCATGTAGAGCCCGACATCCAAGTACATCTGAAGGAGATTAGAATTCCCCGCCTCAAAATATGCCTCTGTAGTATATAGGGATTCTTTTGAGCTGAAGGCAATTAAGAAACAGAAAACACAGGAGTTCTTTGTCCTTTTTCTCTGCCTGAAGCAAGGCATAGATTTCTCTTTTGTAAAAGACGTGTTTCCATTTGAAAATTGGTGACAGAAATACCAGGCACTTAGATATGCCGATGACACCATCTGCCTGGCAGAAAGTAGCCATGATTTGAAACAGCTTCTGATGAAAGTGAAAGAAGAAAGTGTCATACGGGACTGCATTTGAACACCAAGAAGACAACACTCATGACCACAGGAGAAATACACAACTCTGACATAGACTGTGAAGACTCTGACATTGCTGGAGATTTTGCTTACCTTGGCTCAGTCCATGCAAATGGAGACGGCAGCCAAGAAACCAGAGAAGGCTGAGATTCGGAAGAATTAGCAAAGATCACCGAGAGCAAAGATGTGTCCTTAGACGCCGAGGCTGAGACCACCCACACCCTCATATTCTCAGTTTACTATGAACAGATGCAAAAGTTTGACAGTGAAGAGAACTGATAAGAAAATATAAAAGATTCATTTGAACTATGGTGTTGGAAGGGAGCTCTATGGATATCCTGGACCAGCAGAAAGACAAGTGAGTCCTAGAGCAAATTAAGCCTGAAACGCCACTGCAGGCAAAAATGACAAAACGGTTGTTATTTGACTTGAGGCCCATCATAAGAAGGCAGGGTTCTCTGGAAAAAGACAATAATGCTGGTGGGAAATAGGATATAGCAGGGAAAGATGAAGACCAAATACGAGAAGGGTTGACTCCAGAGAACAGTGGTTCTCAACCTGTGGGTCGCGACCCCTTTGGGGGCTGCACGACCCTTTCACAGGGGTCGCCTAAGACCATCGAAAACACATATATAATTACATATTGTTTTTGTGATTAGTCACTATGCTTTAATTATGTTCAATTTGTAACAATGAAATTGGGGGTCACCACAACATGAGGAACTGTATTAAAGGATCGCGGCACTAGGAAGGTTGAGAACCACTGCCATAGAAGGAGCCATAGGCATGAGTCTACAGGAGCGGAGCAGGGCTGTTGAGGACAGGAGATTGCGGACATCACTCATAGACTCACCAGGAGTTAACTCAAGGGCAGGCAGCACAAAGGTGCCCCCACATACACAGGGAAGAGGAGAACAACTTGGAGATAACTCTGACCTGCTTATTATGACTTGAGTCTTCATAACAAGCTGTGGACGAAAAAGGGGCCACATACTGAACCCAACAAGCATATGGGAGGCCTGCATGGCAGGCCTGACAAACTCAGAGACCTGAAGTAACCACATAGGATGGTCTGAAATGAAAACTTAACTAAAAGCTAGTCAACCTAGGCTAGAATCTGCCCTGACAAAAATCAATCTTTACCATAATTGAGCCTGTTTATTATCTTTTTGGAATGTCAGAGTACTGTAATCCCTTTTT
This sequence comes from Myotis davidii, assembly GCF_000327345.1. Classification (NCBI taxonomy): domain Eukaryota; kingdom Metazoa; phylum Chordata; class Mammalia; order Chiroptera; family Vespertilionidae; genus Myotis; species Myotis davidii. The sequence goes on along the minus strand of NW_006295827.1, from coordinate 102,892 downwards.
TTCCAAATCCCTCAGGGCATAATCTCCCACCAGAATGAGACCATGAACCCCTTATTGTTACCTTGTTCTTCCAAATACCATCTCTATGTGCTGTGTATGTTAATTGTTAACTATTCTATAACCACCAATATAAAAGATATGTCTATCCATTTTACTTTTTATCTAATCTCAGAGATTTCCCCAGTTTTGCTTTTTCCCACCTCCCTAATCTATCACCAATGGATTTTATGTAACTGGCTTACGTCTTGCCCTTTGATTCTGATGTATAAAACAAGTGGCAAAAATGCCATTTTTCCAGAGCATTTTCTGAATCTGTTGAGATTTTGCTTCCTGGCAATTGTCATCAATTCGACTAAAATAAACTCAAAAATTCTCTACAGGTTTGGATGTTTCTTATACCTACAAAACCTTACCAAATAACCTTTATCTTCCATTAGTTGCCCACATATATTTAATTTACCACACTTTACCACTCCTAGAAGCCCAAAACCTTTCCCTCCCTTTCTTCTATTAAGTCAGGAATATAAACTTTTAACTCTAACCTTAAGTAGGAGCCAGCTACTTCCTTTATTGGCTCCTTCCTGTGTGCCTGGGCAGTAAACCTTTGTCTGCGAATCTGTTGTTTGTTTCTCAGGCCGCCAGGACACTGAGTCTGAGGGTAGAAGACAGGTGTTGCCTTCCCTACTGTACTTAACAAAAGTGCTCAGGGCAATAAGACTTGCTCACACTGAGTGCCAGGTTTCCATTTCTGTTCCTCTAGGCTTTCCACCTACCAACTTTCACATCACCCTGCAAATGCCAGGTCCACTCAGAAGGGTCTCATCTCTGTGACGCTTATGGCCTGTGCTGTGCCCCAGTTCACACCTTTCCTGAGGCACTTCTCCCACTATGCTTTGTGTTCTAGTTCTTAGTGTATTCATCTGTTTCTCCTCCCTCACCCCCAGCAGACAGAGAGCAGGGAAAGCAGCTGCAGAGAGCAGGGAAGTCCGTCTGAATGCCATGCTGGGAGCTGAGCTATTGCTGAGTTGTGGGTGGCAGAAACCCCACGCCCCTTCAGTGCCACCAGGCCCCTGCACGCCCACCTTGCTTAGGTGGGGAAGGGTATTTTACTCCCTGCACATTCCTTGCAGCACCCAACACTAATCTGGACCCATAAGAGGCTCTTGAATGTTTGTTCAGATGGATTAATTTGAATGATCAGGGGAAAAATCATTAATTCATTTTGTTCTACATCCCTGTAATCCACAGAAAGCAAACGCCCTATGGGTTTTTTAATTTTTAATTTTGAAATAGTTTAAACATAGAAAAAAATTGGTGAGAATAGTACAATTAACTTCAATATATGTACCTCTCACCAAGTGCCCAACCATTGATTCAACAATTGTTAACATTTGCTTAATCTTCTGATAGATGAATTATCATTATTGTTATTGAACCATTTGAGAATAAATTACAGACCCTGCATCTTTTGTCCTTTTACCCCTAAATATTTCATTGGTTTCTCCTAAAAACAAAGATACTATTTATGAATACATATTTCAGAGGGAGAAAAGGAGAGGGAAAGAAAGATAGAAACGTCAATGAGGGAGAAACATCTACTGGCTGCCTCCTGCACGCCCCCTACTGGGGATGGAGCCCACAACTCAGGGCATGTGCCCTGACCAGGAATAGAACTGGTGCATGGGACCATGCTTAACCAACTGAGCCACACCAGCAGGCTACAAGTATACTCTTTTATAAGATGATACAATGAAGGCAATTTAACATTGATATGATACTATTATCTAATATTAGAGGACCAGTGCAGAAAATTCATGCACAGGTAGGTTCCCTAGGCCTTGCCAGCAATCAGGGACAATTGGGGCCTTCCAGCTGCCAGCTGGGGCCTCCCTTTCCCAGCTGCCAGCTGTGGGCCAGGACCTCCCTTCATTTCTTCACCGCCCCCCGGTGGTCAGCGCACATCATAGCGAGCCATTGAACTCCAGGTCTCCTGGTCGAACTCCCGAGGGGACAATTTGCATGTTAGGCTCTTATATATATAGATACAGTCCATACTCAAATATCCCCAATTGTCTCAATTGTTCTTTATACTATTTTTTCCTTTGAAACTATATTTTTCATTTAGTTATCATATTATATTATATCATATTAGAGGCCCAATGCACGAAGATTCGTGCAAGAATGGGCCTTCAAAAAAAAAAAAAGAATGGGCCTTCCTTCCCCTGGCTGCCGGCACTGCCTTCGCTCTGGCCAGAGCCACCTTTCCGCCTTCCCACGCTGCCCAGAGGCCTGGAGCGACTGGGGTGGTGCGGAACTTCTGGGTTGTAGCCATGGTGATGACGCAAGCTTCCCACCCTGCCCCTGGCCACTCGGAGCCTGCGTATGCAAATTAACCCCATCATCTTTGTTGGGTTAATTTGCATACTCACTCCTGATTGGCTGGTGGGCGTCTGAAGGTACAGTCAACTTGCATCTTTCTCTTTTATTAGTGTAGATCACTTTAGTCTCCTTTAATCTGGAATACTTGCTCAGTCTTTCTTTGTCTTTCATTCTTGAGGCACACTTATTTGTAAAATGGCCTTCAACTTGAGTTTGCTGTCTCAGGTTATGCATTTGGGAGAGAGTCATGTCCCCAAAGTGATGTTTGCCTTTCTCAGTACCTCACAGCAGGGGGCATGCAGGTCAGTTCCACCCATCACCAAGAGATGATAATTTTGATCTAGTTAGAGTGGTGTCTACCAGCTTTCTCCACAGTGAAGTTACCATTTTTCCCTTTGTAACTTTTAAGTAATCTGCTGAAATTACTTAGTCTTTTCAGCAGATCACTTGTAAGACTGTGGAAATATCCTATTCTCTGTCTGATGGTGATTCCTGCCTGGCTCTGCTGTGCTTGCCAGTCATGCGAGGAAAGTGGAGCTGGCCTACGTCTAGGGGCTGAGGCATTGGAGATCACAGAGCCAGGTTGGACAGAGAAGAAAAAGCAGCTGCAGAGAGCAGGGAAGTCCGTCTGAATGCCACGCTGGGAGCTGAGCTAGAACTGAGTTATGGGTGGCAGGAACCCCACCCCCCTTCAGTGCCATCAGGCCCCTCAGGGCTGCCAGGAGGGCTGGCCCTTCCGCACAATCATGCTCTGGAGAAGAACCAGTTAGCAGGAAACAGGAGGACTTTCCTTTTCTCCTTATTCCCTGGTTGCCTCTGATGATGAGAGAGGGAAGGGCAGTGGTGGGAATGGGGGAATGCTCCAGAGAATCTGAAGGGTTCCAGACCTCGGGGCCTGGTCTAGCCCTTCTAGCCAGGCTCCCCCACACACCTCCAACCTTTTTGCTCTGCCCCTTTCAAATATTTCCTGTGTTGTTGGACACAACCCTGGGATGGCAGTCAAGGTGGAATGTAGAAGGTGCATGCCCACAGGCCACACATAGCCCTGGGCAAATTGACCATGAGTTATTGAATGCCTGACACAGGTATTTTAGGTTCCTATGGCTGCCATGACAAATGACCACAAACTGGGTGGCTTGAAATAACATGAGTTTATTCTCTGACAGTTCTGGAGGTCAGAATCTGAAATCAAGGGGTCAGCAGGGCTGTGCTCCTTCTGCAGGCTCTAGGGCAGCGGTTCTCAACCTGTGGGTTGCTACCCCTTTGGGTGTCGAACGACCCTTTCACAGGGGTCGCCTAAGACCATCGAAAAACACATATATAATTACATATTGTTTTTGTGATTAATCACTATGCTTTAATTATGTCCAATTTGTAACAATGAAATTGGGGGTCACCACAACATGAGGAACTGTATTAAAGGGTCACAGCATTAAGAAGGTTGAGAACCACTACTCTAGGGAGAATCCTTTCTCACCAGCTTTTGGTGGCTACAGAATTCACGGGCAGCACTCTTCAATTTCTGACACTGTGGTCACATTGCCTCCTCCTTCCTCTTATAAGGAAACTTATAAGGATCTTGGGGACACCCAGATTATCCAGGATGACCTCATAGTGAGCTTCTGAACTTAATTACATCCACAAAGACCTTTTATCCAAATAAAGTTACATTCACAAGTTCTGGGGATTAGTACATATCATTTGGGGGACCACCATTCAACCCACTACAGAAGGTATCCATATGCTCTCTTCCATTCTGCACAAAGGTTACTTTTTCACATATTTCTCTGAATGAATTCTATATGGATGATTAGAAGTTATTAAAGTAGTTCATGATGGCCATTTGTCCCTATCCAAATATTTTTGTCTGCCCCTGCCATACACACACAAAATACATCTACACACTACAGAAATGTGCATGCATTCATTCATCCAACACCATATATTGAGTGCCCACCATATAATATCATGGTATTATCTACCAAAACTGGCATTCACACTAGTGAGCTAGGTGACTACAGAACCCAGAACTTCCTTTCTAGTTTGAGTCTGTTGGCGGGGAAAGGAATGGCACCAGGCATTAGAGCAGTGGGGTCAGACTGGACCTGGGGTCTGCAACCTCAGTACTTGAGTTCTGGCTAGGAAAGGATTCAAAGCCAAGACTCACACTATAAGAGAACATTTATTTAAAAAATCACAGAGGTAGAAGAAGTAATTTGTAGAAGAAATGAGCTTAGGAAATAAGTTATAGAGTCAGAAAATGTAAGGATGGCAGCAGCATTTTGTAGCATAGCACAGCTTCTGCCAGTGATTCATACAATCGTTCTCTCATCCCTCCTTTCCTGAGTGACTGTGAACAAGCTTCTGCCTGTGCTTGTGGGGCTCCAGTCTTCTTGTGACCTTTGAGCCTGACTCCCAGCCTTTCTGTGGACTGTTTAGCCACCCCCCACCATTGCACAAGACAATCCCTAGTAAGTATATTATTTTTAAA
>NW_006295827.1:94335-96844 GCF_000327345.1 Myotis davidii | reverse complement strand
TTTTTTAGAGAGAGGCTGAACTATGACTAATACTACTAGTATTTTACAAGCTATTAAGAAATCAGTTTTTAAAAATCAAACTACATAAATACATTTTAAATACAGAATTTGTAATTACATTACAAAACATCAAATAAAATACCAATAGTAATTATGCATTATATTTATACTAGAGGCCTGATGCACAAAATTTGTGCAAGGAGCTTGGCCCCCACCACAGCTGCCTGGGGGCCTCTGCCCACTCTGCCTCCTCTACCTCGGGCCCCACCGCTGCAGCTTCATTCTGGACGTAAGGTCTAATTAGCATATTACACTTTTATTATTATAGGTGGTAAATTATTAGCAAATTAATGTAATGAAAATTAACTTATCTTTAATCAATTTGGTACAATACACAAGATAGAAGTTTAATCATGAAACACTGATCACAAAATAACATTATTTGTTTTTTAATATTTTAAATTAATTTTTAGAGAGAGAGGAATGGAGAGGAAGAGAGAAACTTTGAAGTGAGAGTAAAGCATTGATCAGCTGCCTCCTGCACGCCCCCTACCAGGGATCAAGTCCAAAACCCAGGCATGTGCCTTGACAGAGAATCTAACCAGCAACATTTCGATGTTTAGGTTGATGCCCAACCAACTAAGCCACACTTACCAGGGCTCTTTCTAACTTTTTAAAAATTACATCTTGAGTGAGTAAGAAATGGGTCATCTCATAGACCAGAGTTTCCAGTGTAGACCAGTATCTTGGCTATTCTTGGCCCTTTGCACTTTCATACAAATTTAGAATCAGCTTGTCAAGATCTATTAAGAGCCCTAACTGGTTTGGCTCAGTGGATAGAGCATCGGCCTGCAGCCTGAAAGGTCCCAGGTTCGATTCCGGTCAAGGGCATGTACCTTGGTTGCACATCCCCAGTAGGGGGTGTGCAGGAGGCAGCTGGTCGATGTTTCTCTCTCATCGATGTTTCTAACTCTCTATCCCTCTCCCTTCCTTTCTGTAAAAAATCAATAAAATATATTTAAAAAGATCTATTAAGAAACACGTTGAGATTTTAATAAGAATTATGTGTAACCTATAAATCAATTTGGGGAGAATTAATCTGTATAATAAAGAGTTTTCCAATCCATGAGTATAGCATATTTCTCCAGGCTCATACATAGATTAATGAATAAAAAAGAAGGCATTAAAAAGGTGGGATTGTTGGTTCCGTGGACACCCACGGGAATGACTGGCTGGCACTACTCACCTTCTAGTTGCTGCTCCTGGACCTTGCTCCCTGCCTCCAAGCTGCCAGGTTATCATGTGACCTTGGCTCCTGCCCACAGCTAATTGATTTAAGGGAAAACCCCCAAGCTGATCCAATGAGAACTTCTCATTGATTTTTGGACCAGAGACTGAAAAAGAGTTGTAACAGTCTCTCTTTGGTACCTGAATTTGTTAAACATATAAAATATAGGAGCTCTCTACAACCATGTTTCAAATCATATGGACTGGAGGATTGGAAGATATGTTGCTGAGAAAAAGGGGTTAAGCTCAGAGAGGCAGAGACAAGACAGAGAGGCTGGTGGTATTTGAGTCTCTGACTCCATATAATTTCTGAGGCCCAACTCATATTCTTGTTCATGAGTCCCAAGAGACCCATGATCCAAGAGCTACATGGGTTCCAAGAGTCCACTGTTTTTTTATAATAAATCCATATTTAGACTTAAACTAGTTTGAGTTAGATTCCTATCATTCCCAACCAAGAGTCTGCAGTTGAGTAGATTTAAAACCAGTATCCTCAAATAGATTTCAGGTGAGCCAGCCTGGACACCTGGCTTTACCTGGCTCACCGTTTGGATTATACTCCCTTTGGTGCCCCTAGACAGGGCCTTCCCTAACACAGGCCAGCACCTGGCAGATAATCTTTGTTCCCTTTCTCTGCAGGAATTTTATCTGCTTGGGATACATAATGTGAAGTGGTCTCCCTTGTCCTTTTTAAAATGCAGGATTTATCCAATGTAAATACTTGTCTTATTTTTATGTCTGGGTTCAAAACTTTGGTTAGAATTTAATGACCATATTTGTCATTAAAATTGCCCAAATGATCATTCTAAAGCTGTTAGATAGGCCTCATTGGCAAGTGCTACCTATGTCAAGAGCTCCTTGAAACAAGAGGTAAGCACAAGATGGTACTTCAAGAGAAATACTAAAAATCTCCACCACTTCTGCTTCTCTTTATAAATGCCATGAAGCAGGGGGTGGTATAGAGGAGAGTAATATTCTGAATTTTGAGGAGAATAGAAAGAAGATTTTTAAAGGCATAAAATCTTGTGTTTGTGAATTTTTTAGTAATTGATTTCTAGTTTCATACCATTGTGATAAGAGAAGATGCTTGATATGATTTCAGTCTTCCTACATTTATTCAGACTTGTTTTGGGCCCTAACATGTGGTCTATCCTGAAAAATGTTTAATGTATACTTGAAAAGAATGTATATTCTGTTGCTTTTGAGTGAAATGTTCTAAAAA
>NW_006295827.1:75706-94196 GCF_000327345.1 Myotis davidii | reverse complement strand
GATTTTCTGTCTGGATGATCTATTCATTGATGTTAAAGGGATGTTAAAGTCTCCTACTAGAACTGTATCACTGTTGATACCTCCCTTTATGTCAGTCAATATTTGCTTTATATATTTTAGGTGCTCCTACGTTGGGTGTGTAAATATTTACAAGGGTTATATCCTCTTGATGAACTAATCCCTTTATCATTATGTGATGCCCTTCTTTGTCTCTTATTATAGTCTTTGTTTTAAAGTCTATTTTGTCTGGCCCTGGCCAGTGTGGCTCAGTTGGTTGGGGCATCATCCCATACACCAAAAATTGGTGGGCCCAATTGCCAGTCAGGGCACATACCCAAGTTTTGGGTTCAATCCTGGATTAGGGTGAGTGCAGGTGACAACCAATGGATGTTTCTCTCTCACATTGATGTTTCTCTCTCTCCCTTCCTCTTTCTAAAATGAATTTAAAAATAAATCTTAAAAAAGTCTATTTTGTCTGAGATAAGTATTGCTACCCCAGCTTTTGTTTTGGTTTCCATTAGCATGAAATATTCTTTTCCATCCCTCCACTTTCCCAATGCATTTTTTGAGGGCTGAATTTGAACTTTTAACTCTCAGCAGACTCCGGATGATTTCAAGATAACTCATGGGGGTGCTGTGTAGCTGCCAACAGTCCCACTTCAGTAATCATCAATTGTATTTATCAAAATAGCAAATGATGTCATTATATAAATATTTAATTGAATAGAATATATGCAAATGAAGATACTGTTCGGTGATAAGAAACGAAGGTCTCATAAACCTAAAAAGTTGACACATAAATGGGAATGATTAGCTGCGCTCAAATTGGTGAATCTTTACCTTTAAGTTAAATTCTCATCACATTGAAACTAGTTAATTTTGTAGTTACTTGTGAAGGGGGAAAAAAATCAACTTATGTAGGACAACGGAGGCCCCTGTAGATTCAAGGAAAATGCATTCCTTTGGACTGGACCTGAAATGTCTTATGGCCTGCCTCCATGACCCTGAGAGCATAATAGAGCCAGTCAGGTTTCCTAAGATTCCACAAGGCAGTCTGTTCTTGGCCTTTTCTATGTTACCCTGACAACTTCAAGAATATCCTAGCCACTAAACTTTAACAGGATTGTAAAAGCTTTATTATGTTTCAAGCTTCCTAGATCAAGGTTATATTTCTTTGTAATATAAATATCTCTACAACTATCTATCTATATCTAGATGATGATAGAGATGATGATGATGATAGATAGATAAATGAGAGAGATGATAGATAGATAGATAGATAGATAGATAGATAGATAGATAGATAGATAGATATTCTATAGGACTTATAGAATCCTTTAATCAGTGGTGCCTGGGTCTGATTCTTCAGGGGGAAAAGGATTTAAAGCTTGAGAACTGAGTAAAGGAACTCTAGAATTTCTGAACGTTGAGTTGGAAAAGCTTAGGAATGTGCTGTCCGTTGGGGAATAGGCACATGAGGACACATTTTAATCATTAATGCTGATGCAGGCCAGATTGCTTTCCAAGAAACCCTGCCCTGTCATTTTTTCCAGCCATTCTTGTTTGAGGCCTGAGGAAAATAAGCAAGCTTGGGTATTCTTGAAAGGAAAGCTTTCTTTCCTTTCTGTGTCTGAGCTTGGTGGAGTCTGTGCAATGCAGAGTGTGATGAGAGAGAGAGCAGCTCCAGGCAAGAGAGGGGATTCAGCAACTGGCCACTCCCAGAGGCCACACTCTTCCAGGTTTGGAGGCCACAGAATAGAATCCGCCGCCAAAATCCAAATATGACCCATTTCCCCTGTGCTTCTGAAATAGGGCCAGGCCTCACTTCTTATCCAATTACTCTATCTGGAGATTTTACAATTTGAATAATTGATCTGGTGTGAGGCAGCAAAGTACCCAGTACTGTGAGATCAAGGATTCTCAACTGGGGGTACATCACCTGGAGAAACAGCTCAAAATTCATAGACCCTAGACCAGCCGTGGGCAAACTATGGCCCGCGGGCCGGATCCAGCCCTTTGAAAAGAATAAAACTAAAAAAAAAAAAGACCGTACCCTTTTATGTAATGATGTTTACTTTGAATTTATATTAGTTCACACAAACACTCCATCACTGCTTTTGTTCCGGCCCTCCGGTCCAGTTTAAGAACCCATTGTGGCCCTCGAGTAAAAAAGTTTGCCCACCCCTGCCCTAGACCCTTATTCTGGACCCATAGAATCAAAAAGTCTGAGGCCTAGACTCATGTGGGGTTGAGAAAGTTTATGGAGATTCTAGCGCAAGCCCTGAGTTAAGGGACAGTGGGAAAGAGCATGGTGTCAATAAGACCAGACCATGGCCTTGATATTTTTTTTTGTGTGTGTTAAAAATGTCAGTTTTGCCTGAGTCACCAAAATACATTAGAGCAGCGGTTCTCAACCTGTGTGTCGCGACCCCTTTGGGGGTCAAACGACCCTTTCACAAGGGTCACCTAAGACCATCGAAAAACACATGCATAATTACATATTGTTTTTGTGATTAATCACTATGTTTTAATTATGTTCAATTTGTAACAATGAAATTGGGGGTCACCATAACATGAGGAACTGTATTAAAGGGTCATGGCATTAGGAAGGTTGAGAATCACTGCATTGGAGGCTATCTTCTGCAGGGCGTGCTAGCCAGTCCTCTCATCTTAATGAGCATACAAATCACATCTTGTGAAAATGCAGATTTAGATTCAGTGGGTCTGGAGTAGGGACTGACAATTTGCATTTCTAACAAGTTCCCAGGTGATACTTGTGCTGCCTGTCCATGATCCATACTTTGAGTAGCAAGGGGGCTAGGTCAATGACTCTTGACCATCACCCGGAGGAAACATTTGGCAATAGGAAATGTCTGGGAACACATTTGGTTGTCAAATGGGGAAGGGAAAGGTGTAACCATATAGCCAGTAGAGGCCAGGAATGCTACTAAACATCCTACAATGCACAAGACAGCCCCCACAACAAAGAATTATCCAGCCCAAAATGAGGCCCTGAGGCTGAGAAACCCTGAACTTAGACTTATAAAATGCAGAATCTATAAGTTTTCTGAAAAGTAATTACTTGATTTTCAACTGGCCACTCCCAGAGGGAGGGAAGGAGATAAGTTTTGGGAGAGAACTTTATAGAAGGAGATGTGCATTCGCCGCACCCAGCTCCATACCAAAGGATTGTTTTATCAGCATAGTTCTCCACCCTCGGAGCTTGGATTGAAATAGTCCATCCAAAGCTCCCGGGGAAGCCAAAGCCCCAACACATAGAAGCTTTGAGCAGAAGTCTCTACAAGAGGATGCTGAAGACAAGAACTGGACTGGATGCTATTTGTGGCCCTCTGCACATCCACCAACCCAGGAGGGCTGAGGAAGACGAGAGAAAGAGGCCACTTAGATTTTATTGCACTTCCCAGCTTCACTCTTCTGGAAAATGCAGCCCCTGGAAAGCAACCAGCCTTCCAGCTGTAAGTCAGTTTCAGGAGTTCGTCCTTTCTTCTGTCCCTTCCTCCCTTCTCTCCTCTCTCCTCTATCTCTCTCCCTTCCTCTTTCCATCTCCTCTTTCCTTCTAACTTTATTTTTCCAATGATAAAAATATATATATACTTACCATACGCAGTTTAGAATACACAGCAAAGTATTAAAATGAAAAATACCTCAAAGACAAACACTATTATTAACATTTTGATTTCACTTATTATGTAGAACCTAAAGGACAAAATAAATGAACAAGCAACCTTGAAACAGACTCATAGATACAGAGAACAGACTGATGGTTGCCAGAGGGGAGGAGGGTTGAGGGAGTGGGTGAAATCGGTGAAGGGATTAAGAAGTACAAATAGATAATTAGAAAATACATAATCATGGGAATATAAAGTACAGCATAGGAAATATGGTCAATAATATTGTAATAACTATGTGGTGCCAGGTGGGTACTGGAAATATTAAGGGGGAACACTTTGTAAAGTGTATGATTGTCTAACCACTATGCCGTGAACCTGAAACCAATACAAAATAATATTGAAAATAAACTGTAATTTAAAATAAATTAATTAAAAAACATTTGATAGTTCCTTTTGGTCTTAATAATGTGGTTTTTAAAAACCATAAGTAAAAACATTTTTGAGGTAGATTCTTGCAGTAAAGACCTCTGGTTTATTCATGCTTCCCTCTATCCCAGCAATTCTTGGTGTGCCACGATAATTTTTAAAACATCAATACCTGACTGTTTAGTCAGGGGCTCTGACCTTTTTTCCCTTAGATTGTCAAATAAAAAAATGACAACAGCCAACACAATAGCCATCCAGTGTGAACAGATCAAAATTGTAGCTATATTTTGGTCAGATCAGCAAAAAACATATTTTTTGGTGTGCCACAGAATTTTAGTAATAGCTTACATGTGCCATGAGATGAAAAAGGTTGAAAATAGCTTCTCTAGCCCTAGCTGGTTTGGCTCAGTGGATAGACTGTCGGCCTGCAGACTAAAGGGTCCCAGGTTCGATTCTGGCCAAGGGCACATGCCCAGGTTGCGGGCTCAATCCCCAGTGGGGAGCATGCAGGAGGCAGCGATCAATGATTCTCTCTCATCATTGATGTTCCTATCTCACTCTCCCTCTCTGAAATCAATAAAAATATATTAAAAATTAATTAACTAATAATTTTTTTTTAAAGAAAGAAAATAGCTGCTCTATCCAACCTACAGCCTAATGCCCTCCCTTACCGACTCTGGGCTTGGTCTGCCAGACTTGCTTTGGCCAATGGGACATTAGTAAATTGAGACAAGCATGAGCTTGACAAGTGCTTGCACCTTGATGCTTGCTCTTGCTGCTCTTTGGAACCATGAAATTGCTATGAGAAGCCTGGGCTAGCCTTTTGGAAGATGTGAGATCACAGGAAACAGAAATGGACTTTCCCCGATGAGGCACCCTTATCCCAATTAGCCTGGCAACCACCAGACTTGTGAGGGAGGCCATCCTGGACTATCTACACCTAGATACAAAACACCCAGACACACAGAACAAGGGAAATAGTAAGTGCTTATTGCTTAACTCACTACATTTGGAGTGGTTAGTTACACAGCAAAAGCTGACTTATATACAAATTTATATAAAACCTAATATAAGAATATTTCATTGGGGCCCGGCCAGTTGATTGGGTATCGTCCTGTGCACCGGAAGGTTGCCATTTAGATTACCAGTCAGGGCACATTTGCCTTTCCTGTGCAGAAGTGTGTCCTGATGTTTGTAACCAGGCAAAACTATCGGGGAAGGCAGGTATTGTATCAGAATGAATTGTAGGTGTTTTCTGGGGTCTAGACTGACCCTTGATCCAGTGTGGTCCATGCAGACCAGCAGCACCTGCAGCAGCTGGGAACTTGTTAGAAATGCTTAATCTCAGCTTCACCCCAGTTCTGCTGAATCCAAATTGCACTTTAACAAGATCCCCAGAGGATGTGTAAACAAATTGAGAAGCACTGATCCAGGGATTCCCAACCCTGGCTGTACTTTAAAATCACTTGGGGACCATTTAAAAAAAACTGATGTTCATTTACATCCTCCATGACAACAATTGATTCAGAAAAGAATCATTAGTGGAGCCTAAAACCTCAGAATTTCCCCACAGATCACTTATGAGTTACAAAAGGGGTAAGTGACCTTTACAGCAGAGAAATTTGGCAGAGACCACGTAAACAAATGAGAAAACATTGCAAATAATTGGGTAAAGTGACATCATGAGCCTCCTGATAATCAGAACACAGTATCACCTATGCATAACTTTATATTACAAAATCTCCAAATGTTAACATTTAGAGACCTCCATCAAGGGTCAGCAAACTCTTGAGCCAGATAGTAAATACAGTAAGCAGTACAGTCTGTTGCAATACTCAACCCGTGTTAGTGTGACAGCATCTGTCAACAATAAGTACACAATAGGCCTGCCTGTGTTTCAATAAAGCTGTGTTTTTGAAAAATTATGTACAAATTTTACTACATTAAAATTAGAAAACAGTCATTTCGACAATTTCCATCTCTGAAAGTTTATGCACCAAAATGTTATCAATGATGATGACTCCTGAGGAGCAGGTAGTTGCTCAGGGAGAACATTATGTTTTGCTTTATATACTCCTGTACTGATTAAATGTTCAAAAGAGTGTTTGACGGTTTTGTTTGTTTCATTAAGTTGCTTCTTAAATTAGTCAGCTTTTGGTGCAGTAACAACAAGCCCAAATCTCAGTGGCTCATAACAACAAATATTTGTTTCTCCTGTTACGTGAGGGCTGAGGGTAGGCTGCATTTTGGCTCGTGTATTTTCTCACTCTGAGATGCAGGCCAAAGGACCAGTCCTATTTGGAGCACTGGCAGAGGGCAGAATTTCTAGAGATCAGGCCAAACCATATAATTGCATTTAAGCTTTCTGTTCCAATCTGATTGGGCCATGCCTGTTCACATGCTAGAGGCCAAAGAAGCCACATAGCCAAACCTCATAAGGGAAGACTTAGTGACAGGGGTACGCATAACCAGCCTATAGGGAAGGGAATGAATAATTGTAAAACAATGATATACTTTACTACACTTTCGTTGAATTAAGTAAATTTATTTGAGAAAATATTTCTTTACTTTTATATAATTTGTTCTTATTGACTCACTTTTTTTTTTCAGTCTTTGATTCCCTATTTAAATGTAGAGACACAAGTCTTCAGCAGTACTTTTCAAATATGGTTGGTAACTTAGTGAGTCATGAAATTAATTTAGTGGAGACACATCAGCATGTTTGTTGAAAAGAAACTGAATACAATAAAATAGAATACAATAGAAGAGAAAATTATAAGCCCAGCCAGTATAGCTCAGTGGTTGAGTGTCAACCTATGAACCAGGAGGTCATGGTTCGATTCCTGGTCAGGGCACATGCCCTGGTTGCAGATTCAATGCCTAGTGTGGGGCGTGCAGATGGTAGTCACTCAATGATACGCTCTCATCATTGATGTTTCTATTTCTCTCTCCCTCTCTCTTCCTCTCTGAAATCAATAAAAATATATATTTTTAAAAGCATTGCACATGGTAAAGATAAGATTTGTTTCATGAAACTTGAGCTTCAATTACATATATATTACATACTGATGTCAACTGTAGTTTTTGCTATGAGTTTCAGTAAAAAACATTTTTTTAAACCTTGATCTAGAGGACAGGCTAGATTGAGGGGATGACTGCTCCCAGGTCCCACTTGGACTCAAGGATGCTGGCGCCCAGGATGAAGGGAAGCTGGTTATAGAATCTAATCACTAAGACATGACTGCATGCTGAGAGCCCATGGTGCATGCAGCAGGTTGACTGCCTCATCCTCCTTCCAGTGTTCCATCCTCCTTATTGCTACAGAGCCTAAAAACCTAAAACTACATTTCCCAGACCTCATTGCAGCAGGGTTCCAGGTGGGATTTTGCTTCCACTTATCAGATGCTGTTGTTGGTTAAAGACTGAACACATTCTTTGCTACTCCTCCCATTGAATGGTGGAATCTAATTCCCTCCCCTAGCAATTGATCTGGCTTTGTAAATAATTGAAGTTAAGTAATTTCAAGGTCTCACAGCCTATAAATGGCAGAGCTGGACTCATCTGACCTAGAGCTTGTGCTCCTCCCAGCCACTCACACTGGTGTGGCTGGTATGGCTCAGTGGTTGAGCATTGACCTATGAACCAGGAGGTCATTGTTTGATTCCCAGTCAGGTCACATGCCCAGGTTATGGGCTCAATCCCCAGTAGGGGTCATGCAGGAGGCAGACAATCAATGATTCTCTCTCATCATTGATGTTTCTATCTCTTTCTCCCTCTCTTCCTCTCTGAAATCAATAAAAAATATATGTATTTTTTTTAAAAAAAGGATGTAGAAATGATGTTCTCCAACTTTGAACATAGTCCATAAGAAGCCTTGCAGCTTCAACCTGGGCCTCTTGGAATGCTCACTCTGGGGGAAGCCAGCTACCATGTGAGAAGTCTGACAGCCATGCTGTGAGAAGCCCAAGCATCCTGAAGGCCTAGAAGGATGAGACAGCATGCAGAGGTGCTCTCCCTGGGAATGAAGAAGCTATCTTGCAGGTGGATCCTCCAGCCCCAGCTGCCCCAGCATGGGTTGGGGATGCACCACCCAACCAAGCCCTCTCCTGCCTCACAAAAGCATGATTAAAATAAAATGCGTATTTTAGCCACCAAGTTTTGAAGTGCTTTGTTATATGATAATAGATAAACAGAAGAGATGCCTTTTCTTGAGACTTGCATTTTGAACCGAATTACGCAGAAAGACAGTGTCATGCAAGGCTCCTGAGGGGAAGAAGGTTGTTTCTTGTTTGGGTATCTTGAGGCAGATGTCTGATCTGCAGGGCACATTCTTCTCAGGCTTCTACCCTTAGCAGGTGTAAGAGTAGGGCAAGCTCCAGGACAGGACTCTTTGGAACCAAGAGCCATTGCGCTGAGAGAATCCAGAGACTAACACTAAGAACCACCAAAAAGCCAAGAAGAACTTGGGGAACAGAGCCAGAGATGAGCAAGACAAAATGATACCTTCAGACGGCTAACATCTGTTGGCCACTGACTATGTGCTGGGGAAGCATTAGCACTCTATGAACATGCTTTCATATGATTCCCCCCGCTATCATGGGAGGTAGCTACTATTATTCACATCTTGTAAATGAAGAAATAATTCCAGACACAAAGAAGTTAAGTAATTTCAAGGATCCACAGCCTATAGGTAGCAGAGCCTGGACTCATCTGTCCTAGAGTTTGTGCTCCTATCAACCACTTGCACTGACGTGGCTTCCAAAAGCAAGGGCCAAGTCAATCAAATGAGGTTGAAACCAGAGCAAGCAGTAAAGGGCATGTGAGGGGGGTGCATGTTCTTGCACAGAAGCACAGACAGGATTCGGCCACACGGAACAGCCCTATTGCAGTTGTTCTTTACTCCAGTTAACTCAAGGGGGTGCTGCTACCCTTCCTTCTCCAAGACGTATGTAGCCTCCATCACTGTTCCCACACCATGAGTGCCAAGAAAGTTCCTGCTGGGACCCTAAGGCTCCTCCCATTCCTGGTGACCGGAGACTTGAGTTAGCCTTGCCATTGCTCAGAGCCCCAAACAGTTCAGACTGCTTATCCTGGGCTGGCCAGGACAATTGCTAGGAGGGCTGGGACTTTTAAGTTGGTCCGTATAACCTTAGTCCCCTGGTGTTACTCCCATGATTATGCTATGTTATATGGCAAAAGGGAAATTATCCAGGTGGGTCTAGCCCAGGGGTGGGCAAACTTTTTGACTCGAGGGACACAATGGGTTCTTAAACTGGACCGGAGGGCCGGAACAAAAGCATGGATGGAGTGTTAGTGTGAACTAATATAAATTCAAAGTAAACATCATTACATAAAAGGGTACGGTCTTTTTTTTTTTTAGTTGTATTCATTTCAAAAGTGCCGGATCCGGCCCGCGGGCCGTAGTTTGCCTACGGCTGGTCTAGCCACACTTCTCTGAGCCTCTTATCAACTGGGCATTAATCTTGGCCTATAAAGACTTGAACAAACACTAACATCATTTCTAACTGCTCAAGGCCTCGTTTGTAGGATTCCCCTAGCCCCCTAAGAGTGCCTGCCCAAGAAAGCTCCAGACTGCCAAGGAATTAACTATTTGTTCCTGTCAATACCAGAGAATAGGGCCTCTTTCTCCCAGTCTTTCTGGGAGGATAGAATCTTAACTTCAATAATCGCTGGCTAGCAAACGGAGCTGGCCTAATTGCATTTACATTAACTGACCCTTTACAATTTTTCACTTCCCTGACTCTACTTGAACCCCACTTACCCCTTCCCCTCCCATCACTCCACCTCATTCTCCCTTAAAAAACCCAGTCATCTCTGTGCAAATCCAAGTTGAGTTCAGTTCACATTGGACTCTTTTCTCTATTGCAATAGTTGTTACTGATTAAACGCTGTCCTTAAAACTTCAACTAGGGTCCACCTCTGTTTATCTTTGACAGAAGTTGGAGAGATTCCAAGCGAGAATGCTTTCACCCACTGTGGCTGTTTTGAAGATGGAGGGGGCCATGTAGCAAGGAATAGAGGGCAGACACTAGAAGCTGAGAGCCCACAACAAAATGGGGACCTCAGTTCTAGGGACTGAATTCTGCCATTGAATTTCCTTGAAAGTTAACTCTTTCCAGAGCCTCCAGGTAAGAGCTCAGTGAACATCTTCATTTTGGCCTTGTGATAATTTCAGCAGAGAACTTGGTCTCTATCCTTCACCACTAAAAGGAAGTAGGCTCCTTAGAGGAATGACTGAGTCCAGGGCTGGTGCAAGATATGCTTGGAATCCCTTGTGATACCAGAAAGTAAGGAAGTGCTAAAAATAATAATAATGCCCTGGCCAGTTTGGCTCAGAGAATAGGGTGTCAGCCTGCGGACTGAAGGGTCCCGGGTTCGATTCTGGTCAAGGGCACATACCTTGGTTGCAGGCTCAATACCTGGCACATGTGGGAGGCAACCAATTGATGTGTCTTTCTCACATCAATGTTTCTCTCACTGTCTCTCCCCCACCCTTCCACTCTCTCTAAAAATCAATGGAAAAAATATCCTTGGGTATTTACAAAATAAGAATTAACAAAATAAGAAGGAGAAGGAGAAGAAGGAGAAGGAGAAGAAAGGTCAAAGGAGTTCCCGCTAGCAAATCTGGGACAATTTGAACGCCAAAAATAATTTTTTTAAAAATATATTCTATTGATTTTTTACAGAGAGGAAGGGAGAGGGATAGAAAGATAGAAACATCGATGGGAGAGAAACATTGATCAGCTGCCTCCTGCACACCCACTACTGGGGATGTGCCCGCAACCAAGGTACATGCCCTTGACCAGAATCGAACCTGGGACCCTTCAGTCCACAGGCGACGCTCTATTCACTGAGCCAAACAGATTAGGAACGCCAAAAATAATTAATAATTAAATTGTAAACCATGGAAAAAATTTGAATTCATGAGTCCATACCATGAGTCCATCAATACATAAATGGGAGAAGATCTCTCATCCATAGAAGAATGCTGAGGGCAGAATGCAAAGCATGTAAGGAGTGTTAGAGTTAGCAAATCAATATTTTGCACCCATCATGGTAAGGACTGGCATAGACAAGAATTGTCAGTGGATGCTCGATCTAGGAGGCAATTTTGATAAAAAACATGATATTTGCAATGGTCTCCCCACACTGCTTATTAGTTGCAAAGAAGAGAAAAAACAGTGGTTATTATACAGTGAAGTATTAAAGGGTAAAGAAAGGGCCATGCTGTACTTAACTCACTTTAAGATGGTTCAGGAGGGAAATGAGTATTTTTATATTGTGCTGCTTTTATTTGTGCAACTTTTGAAAATTTGAAATTATTTCCAGATAGTTTAAAGACCAAAGAGCCACTATATGGAAAGTCTCTGAGAGTAAAGCTCTTGAAGAATGCAGTTTTCATCCAAAGAGAGGGTGGGGGCCTGCCTGAGTAATCACAGCAGATGAGGCACGGAGCTGGGTGACTCCAGCTGTTAGGATGCAGAGCTGCACCCCCAGGTAGCAGAGGTGGGTCTAGGCCTGAGGGACCTGTTAGAGATTCTATTGTAACTGAAGAGATGGATGTCTACCATGAAGCCTGATCCAGAAGGGCTTCGCAACTAGTGCACCTTCCTGGCTTCATACATCCCCAGCCGGGGCCAGTCTACCACACTTAGGCCACTGTCAGCCCTGGAGAGCCGGCCCCTAGCACTGGAGATCTCCGGGCACAGGGTCAGGATCTCCTGTAGCAGCCCTGAGCGACCCTGACCTGCTGGAGCTTGTTCCTAGCTCCAGTCCTGACTCGGTCCCCTCCTGTCACCTTGCCTGCATCTGGTGACTTCTCCCTCCTCCCAGCATTCAGAACATGGCTTTCCTCCAGGTTTTCTGGCTCAGCGTGTCTTGCCCTGGCCCTGACTCTTTGGTCTCCCTATGACTCAGGGCTCTGGCTCCCAGCCCCAGGACCCACCCTGCCTATGTTCTGGTCCTCTCAGCTAAGGCCCCACAAGAGGGGAGAATGGGGATGTTTAACCCAGAACCTGCCAGGTTACCAAGACCTGCCATCCCCTGTCCTGTGAAAGGACAGCTTGGGGCTTCTGGTTCTGTGAACCCAGCCATGCCTGCAGGGCACGGCAGATACAGTGACACATGAGGCTGCAAACTGGGGATCAGTCTGAATGGCTAGTGTTCTATTTGGGGAAGCGCCAACCGACTGCAGAACACACCCAGCAAGTCATAGCCCACAGCCCTGAAGTCCATCTGCCCTACTCTCTCTAAGTCAGGGAGTGTATGGGAAGCACAAGAGAGGAACATAGAAACAGGCTTGCTCCATAGACCTGATGCCTGGAGTCCCAAGTTTCCAGCTAACACTTGCTTCCCAATTTGTAGCATGTGAGCTTGGAGCAGATGGTCCTGGAGTCTACACCCATTTCTACGCTTGCTAGCTTGAGTCCTTGTGCCATTGTTTCACCTCTTTAGCTTCAGTCTCCTAATCTGTGACATAGAAATGATACATGTTACATAGTACCTGGAACATGGTTGGTGCTCAAAAGTAGTAGCTGTTAATTTGAGAAAGAATCATCAATAAATGCTTAAACTAGTAAGTGAAAATTTGATGAGGAAGAGGATATTTATATAACCTTAAAGATTATTTTTATAATCTCCCTATAAATTGCTAATTAATTGGGGGAGGGGGGAAATAACCAAAGGGTACCCTGTAGTGAGTGAAAACACAACCCACAAATGGGAGTAAATATTTTCAAATTGCATATCTGATAAGGAATTAATATACAAAATATAAAAAGAACTGACTTTCTGCAACTAAATAACAAAAACAATGCAATTCAAAGTAACTGAATAGACATTTCTCCAAAGAAGATACACAAATGCTCAATAGGCACATGAAAGGATGCTCATTATTAATCATTAATCATTAGGGAGATGCAAATCAAAACCACAAAGAGATATCACCACACATCCATTATGACAGCTATTGTGAAAATAAAACAAAAAACAGCCCAGCCAGTGTTGCCCAATGGTTGAGCATGGACCTATGAATCAAGAGGTCCCCGGTTCGATTCTGGTCAGGGCACATGCCCAGGTTTCAGGCTCAATCCCCAGTGTGGGGCGTGCAGGAGGCTGCCAATCAATAATTCTCTCTCATCATTGACACTCTATCTCTCTCTCTTTCTCCCTTCCTCTCTGAAATCAATAAAAATATATATATATTTTAAATGTTGACAAGGGTGTGGAGAAATGGAACCCACGTGCACTGCTGATGAGAATACAAAGTGGAACAGCCATTGTGGAAAAAATGTAAAAGCCACTGCAGCAGTTCCTCAAAAAGTTAAAAATAAAATTATCATATAATCCAGTAATTCCACACTGAGATATATACTCAAAAAAAATTGAAAGCAGAGAGTCAAACAGATATTTGTATACCAATGTTCATAGCAGCATTATTACAGTAGCCCAAACATGGAAATAACCCAAGTGTTTATCAACAGATGAATGGATCAGCAAAATATGGTATATACATGCAGTGGAATATTATTCTGCCATAAAAAGAAATGAAATTCTGATAATACTACAGCCTGGATGATCTTGAAAACATGTTTAATGAAATAAGGCAGACACTAAAGGACAAATACTGTAATTCCACTAATGTGAGGTCCTGGAATAGGCAAATTTATAGAGATAGAAAGTAGAGTAGGGGTTATGGAGAAGGGGGGGAAACAGGGAGTAATTGTTTAATGAGTACAAGTTCCAGTTTGAGATACTATAAAAGTTCTGGATATATATACTGATGATGATTAAACAACATTCTGATTATTCTTAATGCCACTGAATTGTTGATTTTAAAATGCTTGAAATGATAAATTTTAGGTTATGTATATTTTACTACAATTTTAAAAATGTGAGCAAGGAGTGCTAAGGTCTGAAACAATATGATTCCTTGTGAACTTTCCAAACTCACTGGTGGGGGTTCACTTCTACAATAGTAACCCCCACTGAGAAGACACTGTTAGAAGTAAAATCACAATTGAACAGAATAGAAAATAGAGAAGAATACAGACAAAAGAAAAAAGGTCTATATCAGGGGTCTTAAAGGGCTAGATAGTAAATATGTTTTCTTGTAGACTATAGAGTACATGTTGCAATTTCTCAACTTGCTGATTTGGTCTGAAAAAGGCTTTAAGTAATATGTAAATGAACGGGTAATGCTGTGTTCCAGTAAAACTTTATAAAAACAGGCAGCCTTTGGTCTAATTCTTGGTCTAAATGATAGTATGGGAGAGACTAGAGTCATTAAGCCACCATATTTTTTAACATTATATGAAAACAACAAAAGAGGGAGCTCTGTGAAGTTAGAGAAACCATCCTTAACTACAAAACTCCTTCTAAAAGTTCGAGAAAACTAATTTCACATAAAAATAAACACTAGAAAAGTATTGAGGCCAAATTCTATATAAAGTTATTAGGAAAAAAAGAGAATAATATTTCTATAACGATAGCACGCCAGATATACCATACATGCCCGCAAAACAGCTCAAATTACTATTTGTAAAATCAGCTAAAAATAATTCAAAACATGAAAGATGCACAGTAAATGACATTAGAAAAACTCAGAAATGAGTAAAGAATTAGAAATAAAAGGGAAAAAACAAGGACTACATTAGAAGACACACAATAAAATGTCTTCAGGGAAATAAGAGGAAGGGAAAAAATTAATGGTACAGATGTCTTAAAAGAGAACAAAATGATTTGAATAAAAATGACAAATATGGAAGACAAGCAAAGAAGAGTCAATACAGAATATACAAATCTCTGAAGCAAGTAAACAGAATAAATATAAAAATCAAGAAACTGTATTTTTTTATGCCAAACCGGTTTGGCTCAGTGGATAGAGCGTCGGCCTGCAGACTGAAAGGTCCCAGGTTTGATTCCGGTCAAGGGCATGTATCTTGGTTGCGGGCACATCCCCAGTAGGAGGTGTGCAGGAGGCAGCTGGTTGATGTTTCTCTCTCATCGATGTCTCTAACTCTCTATCCCTCTCCCTTCCTCTCTGTAAAAAATCAATAAAAATATATAAAAAAAAGAAAGTGTATTTTAAATCAATGTATATATCTTAATATAAAATATGTAACATATCAAGAAAATATATAAAGTAAAAAATTCAAGAAAAATGTTCCTGAATTTAAGAAAAAAAAATATTTGAAACTACATACACAACAGGTGCCCAAGAATACTGGACCCAAACAATTACCACCAAGACATTGTCTAGTAAGTTTAGTGGACAATCAGAAGAGAAATCCTTGAGTATTCTAGGCCAGTGGTCGGCAAACTCATTAGTCAACAGAGCCAAATATCAACAGTACAACGATTGAAATTTCTTTTGAGAGCCAAATTTTTTAAACTTAAACTATATAGGTAGGTACATTGTTATTAACTTAATTAGGGTACTCCTAAGCTGGCCTTTGCTAAAAAACTCCTCAATCTGACTGAGGTAACTTTGCTGAGGTCGACCCCTTCCAACTCTCCCATCCACACCGTCTTGTATACTTGTTTCGTCTATCTCCTTTTTGAAAATCAACTTCTGCACATGGGCCACGAAGTTTCAATTGCACTGTACGTGCGCGCCCGCACGTGGTATTTTGTGGAAGAGCCACACTCAAGGGGCCAAAGAGCCGCATGTGGCTCACGAACCGTGGTTTGCCGACCACTGTCCTAGGCCAAAAAAAGCAAGTGGCTTATAAGAGGAAAAAAAAATGAGGATATCGCCAGACTTTTAACAGCGATGCTTGATGCTAGAAGAAATTAGAGTAATACATGTAAGGTATTCAAGGGTAAGAAAATGTGACCCAAGGACTGTATATCCAGCAAAACTGACTTTCAAGTATAAAGAGCACATACTATTATCAACATGCAAGAGCTCAGAGAATATTCCTCCCATGAGCTCTTACTGCAAAATACTAAATAACAGCCCGGCCAGTGTGGTTCAGTGGTTGAGCGTCAACCTATTATCTGGGAGGTCATGGTTCAATTCCTGGTCAGGGCATATGCCCAGGTTGCGTGCTCAATCCCAGCATGGAGCGTGTGGGAAGCAGCCGATCAATGATTCTCTCTCATTATTGACATGTCTCTCTCTCTCTCTCTCTCCCTCTCCCTTTCTCTCTGAAATCAATAAAAATATATTTTTTTAAAATACTAAATAACAAGTTTCAGGTAACCAAAATGAGAAATAAGAATATAACAGAAGCCAAACTAGAGAGATATGAATGAATTTATGTATATGAACTCCGTTGACTGAAAAGGCCTAAAAACAATGATACATCAGTGGGAATGCAGATGTGGCCCTGAAACCGGGGCTTTTTGAAAAAATGAATGATTTCAGGGTAGGAAAGGTACAAGATGGCCTGTACCTCTTCTCATACCAGACCACAAAGTAGCTCTCAAAGCCTCTAGTCAGTCAAAAGGGCACAGGAGCCAGCTTTGAAAGGCTCGCACTGGCCAGAGGACAATTTGAACTGCATTAAGGATAACTGCATAGAGCGAAGCTCATCTATAATAGGTTAAGCACCTGAGTTAATAATGGTACTTAAAACAAACAAACAAAATTTATTGGTCACCCCTAGAGAACTATTAGTTTTCCCCACACCTTCCTTCTGCCCAGGCTTTCCTTTAGAAAACTTGAAATTACAAATACTTTCTGTCTCTTTGAGATGTATGTAAATCTGTTAAAAAGTTAAATTGACTTCTTGCCAGTTTTCCATGCCAGAAATGTCTTCCCTAAGGCCTAGGAGCCATCTCCTTGAAATGTGAACTATTGTGGTAAAACTTAATAAAACCATAAGAAACCCAAAGAAGTGGTTACCATAAAGGTCACAACTGAGGATATTTTAAGTGGAAGGAATGTGACTATATCTGGGAAAGGGCAAAAGGAGAGTTTCTGGAGTGGCTGGCAAAGTTCTATTTCTTTTTTCTTTTTCTTTAGCAACAGTACTTATACTGTGCTATAAATTCTAAACTGTTTCACAATACAGTGGAACCTTGTTTCTCAAACTTAATTCATTCTGGAAGGCCATTTGAAAACCGAATCATTTTTTCCCATTAGAAATAATGTAAACTGAATTAATCTGTTCCAGACCCCCAAATGAGTCCCTGTTTTAACCTTTCTTATATACAGTACATGTATTATACTGTTTAATCTATAAACACTTTGAAAACAAACAGTACATGAAATGTAAATGAAAATTTAACAAAAAGGAAATATACAGTAAAAAATGAAATTAACCATAATTAAAATCAGCAACAAAAGCAAAAAAACCCCAAAAAACACACAAAAATATTCACAGCCCAATAGCCTGAGATTTTAACAGTGGTAAACTGACTCAGAATCTCGCATTCTCTCCTTTGTCACCTGAGAGACGCATGACTGATCATACAGGTATCAGCATGAAAGGGTTGTCAAGTTGAGAAGCGAATTGTTCGAGATGGGAGACGTTCGAGAAACAAAGTTCTACTGTAATTAATTAGAATGACATGATAAGTGCTAACTACACACTTTCATTTTACAAAACTACCACTGGACTAGGACTTAATAGGAATGAAATCAGCCTAGATCTTACCTAATTAGAGAACATTTCTGTATTGATATACAGTTATGAAAACTCAATAATAATTTCCAGTGGACAAGTTTCCACACTATGATCTAATAAAAATCTTACAGCTATTTAAAGTGTTAGAAATATAAATTTGTGACTCAATACTTCTACCTTGGAGCATGTTTTCATCTAAAAAAATTTTTTTTCTTTCCTAATTTATTATTTTCCCTTTCACCCACTCTCCTTCCTCCCCTTTGGCAACCTTCAGTGAGTTCTCTTTATCTATGGGTCTTTTTCTATTCATTTGTTTTGTTGTTCAAATTCCACATATAAGTGAAATCATATGGCATTTGTCTTTCTCTGACTTATTTCACTTAGCATAATACCCTCTAGGTCTATTCATATTGTCCCAAATGGCAAGATTTCATTCATTTTTATTGCTGAGTAATTATATATATATATATATGAGAGACCAGGTGCACAAAAATTTGTGCACTTGGGGGGGGTCCCTCAGCCCGGCCTATGCCCTCTTGCAGTCTGGGAACCCTCGGAGGATGTCCACCTGCTGGCTTAGGCCCGCTCCCTGGGGGATTAGGCCCAAGCTGGCAGTCAGACATCCCTCTGGCAGCCCAGGAGCCCTCGGGGGATGTCCACTTGCCAGTGGGGAGCAGGCCTAAGCTGCAGTCGGACATTCTTAGTGCTGCTGAGGCAAGAGAGGCTTCCACCATTACCACGGTACTGGCAGCAGTCAGCCAGGCTTGTGACTGAGCAGAACTCCCCCTGTGGGAGCACACTGACCACCAGGGGTCCATTTATTCACAGCTGCATGCC
>NW_006295827.1:52020-75510 GCF_000327345.1 Myotis davidii | reverse complement strand
GGTCGGCTGTTCCTGCCTGCTCACTGGCCCCGCTCCTGCTGCAGGTCACCCTGTGTGTGTGGCATGACTAGCGGGGCAGGGACCTTGCCTGGAGCTGCCCGCAAACGCCGCCACCCACCCCTGGCTCCCCGTTCACCATCGTGTGATTGGAGCCTGCCGGCCGGGGGAAAAAAAACAAGAGGTGGTCAGTGCACCTCATAGTGACTGGTCCAGAGGTCATTCTGCTGTTAGGGTCAATTTGCATATTACCCTTTTATTATATAGGATATTTTTAAAATTTATCCATTAGTCTATCAATGAACACCTAGGTTGCTTCCATATCTTGGCTATGGTAAATAATGCTCCAATTTGGTTTTTTTTGAATACCCAGAAGTGTTATTACTGGGTAGTTCTATTTCTTGACCTGAGTAGCGGTTATAAGGATATTCTCCTTATAACTCATTAAGCTATGAATCATAATATAAATTCTCTTTATAATCCAGCTCCTGTAATTTATGTTTTATGTGGGGTTTTTAAATATCTCTTTTATTTTACAATTTAAAAAAGGTAAAAAAGTTAAGATTATTTAGTCCTTTAATCATTGCTTTCTCAAAAAATTCTGCATGGAACTAAAAGAGATGTGACAAGCTAATGGACTGGATGGAGGTTAAAGTCAAGGGTGACTTCTAGATTTAGTAATAGGGCAAGGTAAGGATTGCAAAAATATAAGTCCACGCATAGATGGCAGCTAAAAACCAACAAATGTGTCTAGTTTATAGTGAGGAGAGAATACTTCAGAAGATTACTTGGAAGGGCTTTCTAGAGAAGGGGGGATATGAGCCAAATCTTGAGTTAAAATTTGGATACTTGAAAAAGGCATGTAGTACAAGCAGATGGCACAGTATACACAAAAGCACAGAGATGAGAAAATACAAAAATATCTTCAAGGAATGTTCTTTCATTCACTAACTTCTCCTCATCCTTCTACTCATTCTTCCAGACTAGGTCAAGTTTTTTATTATATACAAGAGGCCTGGGGCATGAAAATTCACGCACTGGGGGGTGGGCGGGGACATCCATCAGCCTGTCCTGCCCCCTCTCAGTCTGGGAGCCCTCAGGGGCAGGAGTAGACCTGGTGATCAGGGGAAGGTCCCATCACACGTCTGCTGCTGCCACTGCCAGCAGCGCAAGCCTCTGCCGGCCGTGGTTACCTGAGCCTTTGGCAGCCCTGGATGGCTGGGGGATTGAGAGGACTGGGGGACTCTGGAGGCAGGTGCCCCGGTGGGGCTGAGGGGATTGGGTGCTGCCATCTTGTGGCTGTGGGAGCTGCCATCTTTGAGGGTGTGGCAATTAGCATATTCTCTCCTTTTTAGATAGAACTAGTACCGGTACTCTCTTAGCTCATTCTCATTCCTAACTCTAACTGTAGTTGTAATTAAATAATGAACTATGATGCTGGTCATTTAGCATCTCTCCCTAGAATATGAAGCTTACTGAAAGCAGGGACACTGGATGACAGTCATATCTTATCCCCACTGCCCAATCCTTGGCCTTGCATGGTAGACACTCAATAACAATTTGTTGATTAATGAATGAGGGAACCCATTTGGCTGGACTGGAGGGTTTTGCAAAAGACTAATAAAGTTGGAAATTTTATAGGGGGCCAGACTGTGAATGACCGTCCTAGAATACTTAGATTTTCATTTTCTTTTTTTACTTGAACAACATAAATATATTATCTCACAGTTCTGGAGGCTAGAAGTCCAAAATCAATTATATTCACCAATTACAGTTGTCAAGAGAGCTGGTTCCTTCCGAGAGCTTTTTTTGTCTCTCTCCTGGGCTGTCCATGGTCATCTCCTGCATGTGTCTCTTCACATTCTCTGCCCTCTATATCTGTGTCCAAACACCCCTCACCCCTTTTTTCTGTTGTTGTTAATCCTCACCAAAGGATATGTTTTCCACTGATTTCCAGAATAAGTGGAAGGGAGGGAGGGGGAGAGAGAGGGAAACATTGATGTGAGAGAAACACATCAATTGGTTGCCTCCTGCACGCACTCCAACCAGGACCATGGATTGAACCTGCAACCCACGTACGTGCCCTTGACCAGGAATCGAATCTGAGATCCTTCTATCCACAGGCCTACACTCTAACCACTGAGCAAAGCTGGCCAGAGCCAAATGTCCCCTTTTTATCAGGACACCAGTCATATTGATTAGGACCCACTCAAACAACCCCATTTTTTTATATCTTTATTTTTTAAAGTATTACAGGCGTTCCATTTTTTTCTCCAGTGACCCCCTCCATTCTGCACCCTCTGGCCCCATTTTTACTTTGTTTCCTCTGTAAAAAGAATACTATGTCCAAAATCAGGCCACATTCTGAGGTACTGGGGGTTAGAACTCCAACACATCTTTTTTTCTGGGGGAAACAAATCAATTCATAAAGCATGGCTAATTCACACTCAACATTTAACATTCAGAGGTTTTACTTAACTTAGATTTCTGTGAAACTCCCTCTTTTCTTCCTGAGCAGTCTCCTTGTTACATGCCCCTCCAAATGTGTTTGCATAGTATGTTTGCTTCCCTCTCTCTTGGTATTTATTAAGCAGTATTAATAAGGAACTGCATACTGTCCCTAAGAGGACTCATAAGTGCCTTTAAAAGCAGAGATGCTCTACATTATCTTTGTATTCCATATGCCTAGAACCACTTTTAAAATAAAATCTACAACAATCTATACTTTTCTAAATCTTAATTTACTTTGGTCAAAATAGCAACATAAAATACCTTTAATATTTTTCAAATAAACGTATTTCATATTAAATAAATATACAAATCCTTTACTTTTTAATTTTTTAAATTACTTTACTTTTGAATATTGCTTAGGCAAATAGTACAGCTTATATTCTAAAATCAAATTAATCAGCCCTAGCTGGTTTGGCTCAGTGGATATAGTGTTATCCTGCAGACTAAAGGGCCCAAGTTTGGTTCCGGTCAAGGCCATATGCCTGGGTTGTGAGCTGGATCCCCAATAGGAGGCGTGCAAGAGGCAGGCAATCAATGATTCTCTTTCATCAATGATGTTTCTATCTCTCTCTTCCTCTCCCTTTCTCTCTGAAATCAATAAAAATATTTTAAAAAATAAAACCAAATTAATCAGAATATTGAACTTCATATTCTTATGTAATAAGATTCTAATTTTTTTTTTTTTTTCAGAGAAGAAGGGAGAGGGAGAGATAGAAACATCAATCAGAGAGAATCATTGATTGGCTGCCTCCTGCACGCCCTCTACTGGGGATCTAGCCTGCAACCCAGGCATGTGCCCCTGACCGGAATCGAACCTGGGACCTCCGGGTCCGCAGGCTGATGCTCTATCCACTGAGCCAAACTGGCTAGGGCAAGATTCCGGTTCTTAATTCAAAGGTATATTCTATGCATGATAAGTGGTTTTCAAAGTACATGATCCTACAATCAAAGAAAGTCAATCTAAAGCATAATTGGATTGACTATTGGAATGGGTGCCTGTAGCCCTACCCCTTTTCCTGCTCTTGAGACCCAGGAGTAGGCTTCTCAAGTTCTCTCTTAGTATACTGTTTAAAGGTTGAATAGAATGCAGTGCAAAAATTACAAATCAGCCCTAACCGGTTTGGTTCAGTGGATAGAGCGTCGGCCTACGGACTGAAAGGTCCCAGGTTCGATTCCAGTCAAGGGCATGTACCTTGGTTGCGGGCAACATACCCAGTAGGGGGTGTGCAGGAGGCAGCTGATCGATGTTTCTCTCTCATCAATGTTTCTAACTCTCTATCCCTCCCCCTTCCTCTCTGTAAAAAATCAATAAAATATATTTTTAAAAAATTAATAATCAATAGCACAGAAAGTAAAAACATTAAATATACAGGAGGTCCTCCGGTTACATTGGAGATCCGTTCCTACGGTGCAACGTAACGCAAGTAAGTCGGAACCCATGTATATTGCTTTCTAAAAATCCTTGTTTGCTCTATTAACCAAACAAATCATAATCTCTGAATTTTAGTCTATGTATCTTTGTATTCTACATTTAACTTTCTAGTGTCATAATCTAATATTGTGTGTATACAGTTCAGAATTTCAGCTGCCACAATTTAAACCAATGCAATAGTTTCCATTAAACTATAGCATCAATCAACACATTCTTGGCATTGTGATAAGAGTAACTCTTCTGTTCTAGGAGGCTCAGAGCCAAAGTGGTGTTGAGTTTTAACTACACTAATAATCTGGGTTACTGTATCTACCCCCCTGCCTTCCAAAGCACGGTTTTCAAAAAATTTTTATTGGGGTAAAGTATGCATAATTTACCATTTTAACCATTTTTAAGTGTACAGTCCAGTGGCAATAAGTACATTCACACCATTGTGCAACCATCACTACCATCATCTATAGAACTTTTTCATCTTCCCAAACTGAAATTCTGTACTCATGAAGCAGTAACTCCCCATTTCTAAGGCAGTGGTTCTCAACCTTCCTAATGCCGCAACCCTTTAATACAGTTCCTCATGTTGTGGTGACCCCAATTTCATGGTTACAAATTGAACATAATTAAAGCATAGTGATTAATCACAAAAACAATATGTAATTATATATGTGTTTTCCGATGGTCTTAGGCGACCCCTGTGAAAGGGTCATTCGACCCCCAAAGGGGTCGCGACCCAGAGGTTGATAACCACTGCTCTAAGGGCTTCTTTCAAAGAAGTTATACAGATGTTCCATTTGC
The DNA here is from genome assembly GCF_000327345.1 of Myotis davidii. Lineage (NCBI taxonomy): Eukaryota > Metazoa > Chordata > Mammalia > Chiroptera > Vespertilionidae > Myotis > Myotis davidii. Next base: position 70,778 of record NW_006295827.1, on the reverse strand, counting down.
TTGTGAAAGGATGCTGAACCACACTAGTCATTAGGGAAATGCAAATCAAAACCATTAAGATCCACACCCATTAGGATGGCTATTATAAAACAGAAAGTAACAAGTGTTGCTTAGAACATGGAGAAATTAGAATCCTTGTGCATTGCTTGTGGGAAAGTAAAATGACAATTATGTAGATTTTTTTCTTATTGAGTTATAGGTGTTCTTAATGTATAAAGAACTCCGAGTTCACTCTTTTTTTTTCCATTTCCATTGTCTTGGTTCATAAACTAGTAATTACACTCCTAGATTGGTTCAGTAAATGGGGAGCTGGCCTTGCCGCCTGCCTTATGTCCCCTCCCGCCAATGCAGGCTTCATATTGCAACTAGAGTGACCTCATGTATGATACAAGCACATCCCTTTACCAAAGAGCTGTCTATTCCTAGTTTCCTTTTCCAGTCTCCTGTTCTATTACTACTCACCATCCCAACACATACATATATCCCACCATTCACATGCATACACCCTATGACAGGATACTTGCCCCTGTATCACTGCCCATGACTATGGAAATAAGTCAGGGTAATTCTGGGGATTGCTCATGTCCCTCTAAATAAAAAGGTAAACTGAGGTAAAAAAAATGGTTCCTGGTTCCATTTTTCCTTTTATTACTTTAGAATAAGTTTGAGGATAGTTTTGATACAAAACTTACTCCAAAAAAACATATTTACTAGAATAATAAAACTAGAGGCCCGATGCACAAAAATTCATGCAAGAGCAGGCCTTCCTTCCCCCAGCTGCCAGAACCAGCTTCCCTCCAGCACCCGGGACCTGGGCTTCCCTCCTCCGGCCGCCGGCAGGCACCAGGCATCCGGGCTACTTCCCACGTTGGGCCGCCGGCAGGCACCTGCAGCCCAGGCTGCTTCCCTCCTCCAGCCACCAGCAGGCACCAGGGACCCGGGCTGGCTTTCCTCTGCCCTGGCTTCATCAGGAAGGATGTCTGGTCTAATTAGCATATTACCCTTTTATTATTATAGATCATTATAGGAGCTCTAAAAAAAGAAAAAATAATTACTTATCAGATGTACTAGTATAATTTGCAAACATTTTCTCCCATTCTGTTGGTTCCTTTTCATCCTCTTGAGTGTCTTTTGGTGCATGAAAAGTGTTAAATTTTGATGAGGGTCACTTTACCTATTTTTCTTTTGTTGCCTGTGCACATCCAGGAAATCTTTGCCAAATCCAATGTTTTGCAGCTTTTCCCATTTTACAGTTTAAGCCAGGGGTGGGCAAACTTTTTGACTCGAGGGACACAATGGGTTCTTAAACTGGACCTGAGGGCCGGAACAAAAGCATGGATGGAGTGTTTGTGTGAACTAATATAAATTCAAAGTAAATATCATTACATAAAAGGGTATGGTCTTTTATTTCAATAGTTTTATTCATTTCAAACGGGCCGGATCTGGCCCACGGGCCGTAGTTTGCCCACGGCTGGTTTAAGCTCTTACATTTTGGGATTGATTGGAAACATTCTGGAATTAGATGATGGTTGTACAACCTTATGTGATTATACTCAAAAGTACTGAATGGTACATTTTAAAGGGGTAAATTTTATGGTAGGTATATGAAATATATCTTAATTTTAAAAAAGATATAAACGGATCTCCAGGCAGTTTTGCTTCCTTTAATCTCCTTTGTCCATTGTGTGATTAAATAAGGTTGCTGATTCCTTTCAGGGTATGTGATCCAGTTTATAGTTTACTGAGAAATAATCAATTTACTGTGTTAATTTGGTTTCAGGGGAGAAAATGATTTAGCAAAGAATATACTGGAGCATTAATTTATTCCACTCTGACAAGGGTACAAGCTCTTGAGAGCTGGTATGGTTACATAATGACTGATTCAGGAAATGGAACCCATTATTTTATAAATGAGCCCTGAATAAATGGGAAGTCATCTGAGGTGGCAGTGGGTCATACTGTAATTTAAACAAAGAGACAAGTTAAATATTTGGGTAAAATCTAACTAGGAGTCAACTTAATTTTTAAATAGCTCAGTAGCACCCTCCTGACAGATAACTAAAAAAAATCTCTCCATGTTAAAAACCAGAACTTTACTTTAAAAGAAAAATAGAGCCCTGGCTGAGTAGCTCAGTTGGTTAGAGAATCATCCAGATACACCAAGGTTTCAAGTTCAATCCCAGTCAGGACACAAACAAGAATAAACCAATGAATGTATAAATAAGTGGAACAACAGATCAGTGGTTTTTTTTTCTCTCTCCCTTCTTCTCTAAAATCAATTTTTTAAAAACAAACAAAAACGACATATCTATTTAAGAAAAAAATTTCTGAGAGCCTACAAAAGTCAAATAACAAAGGCTGGTAGACCTAAATATATAGTCATTGGGCCAGAGACCTGCATTAGTTCTCAAAAACCTTACCTTCTTCATGTGCTTGTTAAACAGTAACCTTTGAGGCCAAAAGTCTTTCTGAAAGGGTTCACTGAGCCAAATGCTAGCCAGAAAAAGCACCAGTTCCTGGTGCCTGTAGCCTGAACCACCAGCAACAGGGGTAGATGGAGACAAGCATGTCCACCATCCTGGAGACGACAGGGCTCTTTTATACAGTTTGGGGAAGAAAGGCTGAGGTTGTTTTGAAAGAATTTACATGGCTATAGATAAAGGAATTGGGAGGTAAATCAGAGAAGCTCTGGAATAGGTGCATAGTCCCTAAAAAGAAGTACTTTTGGATTGGTTGTGGGCAACAGCCCAGAAACAAGATGTGGTAGCATGTGGTGGTTGTCTATTCTCTAAAAGCAGAAAGTGCAGGCTGGAAATTGATTCAAAATTTCAACATACACTCAGGAATATGAACAGACATTTGTTTGTTCTGGCCCTCAGCTCTGTTAACCTCCCTGCTCTCTCTCCCATTCTCCGGCCTGCTGCAATTAATTAGGACATTTCAGAATGTTTCTCCTGCCAGGCTGCAGGGCCTGTACCAGCTTCCCTGAGTGCCGTCTCTCCTAGTGACCGAGCCGGGCTTCAGCCTCCATGTTTGAGACAAGATTTAACTGTCAACTACACATTCAACAACTTTTACATGCAAATGGGCATACTTCTTTCTTTTTAAAGAACAAAACTGGTCACATGGTCAAAAACTGAAACCATCCTAAGACAAAGGCAATATGCAAATTAACTGTCACTCTGTCACAAATATGGTGGTGTCCTCTCAGCCCCATGGGAGTCCCCCAGTCCCAGGGGGGTGGGGGAGCTGCTGAGAGCAGGCAGCATGAGCAGCCTGGCAGAATGCTTGCTTTGTCGCCACACCCGGCTCAGGCCGGCCCCCTAGAGCCAGAGTGGACACAGACGGGGACGGGGGAGCTGGCCCACAGCTTCCATGGCCAAGCATGGGCTCAGAGAGGAGACGATGGACCCGCCTCTCACCTCCCGTGGAATCGGCGTGGGTCCCTCCTGGCTCCCGTAGAATGAACACGGGTCCCTCCCGCCTCCCGTGAAAGCAACGTGGTTCCTGGCGGCGCGCTGCGGTTCCCACCGGCTCCCCCGGAAGCAGTGAGCGGCCTACTGAGTGCCATATCACATGATGGGCTAGTAGTATAGAATATAAAATGAAAAGTGATTCTCCCAGACTCCCCAGTTCCCTTCCCAAATGTTTGTATAAATTATGACTTTTTCTTCTAAAGTGTTCATTATTAATGTGACAGGAATATTACACAGAATGTGGTTCTGATGAAAGGTAAGTATTCCAGAGTCTGTGTGGTTTAATCAGAAACTGAGGCTACATTCAGATCCCAATGTAGAGACTAAAAATTTTCCTGAAATCCAACATAGAAGTTAGATCTAAGTAGATTCCATTGTTTTCTTAATCATATATTTTAAACTCCAAGTCATATTTCACTTGATTTCTTTCTATCCATGGCAAAACACACTTTTCAAGATCTATAAAAATAACACAAGTTGACTGACCCTAGACAGTTTGGTTCAGTGGATAGAGCATTGGTCTGTGGACAGAAGTATCTCAGGTTCGATTCTGGTCAGGGTACATGCCCAGGTTGCGGGCTCGATCCCCAGTGGGGGGCATGCAGGAGGCAGCCAACCAATAATGCTCTCTCCCTCTGGCTTCCTCTCTGAAATCAATAAAAATATATATTAAAAAAAAAAACAAGTTGGCAGTCACCTGGAAACAATTTATTTTTAAATGGATTAAGCCTTAAATCCACCAAGCAAAAAAAATCTAACACACTCATGGTTAACATGAAACAATACATAAGCACATGTATGCCTTGACTAACAAAAATAGCCCCTGGTAAAATTCCCAATACTCAAGAAAGATTTAAAAATAAATGTCCTGTTCATTTAATGTTGCCTGTAAGCAGATCTCCCTGATCCTTAGATGATAAGGTTAAGACTGACACAATTACAACTGGGAGAGAGAAGGAGGTAAAGAAAATAAAAACCTAGAAATCACAGGGAATGGGAAGTAATCCAATTAACAGTAGCACTGAAAATATGTCATCTTACAACAAATGAGTGCCAATTTGGAAAATTAATGTCTATGGACATTTTCTTCCCCAAATAGGGAGAAGAGTGAATGTGGGAAATTAGATTTGCTTTCAATATTCCTAGGACCAAAAGCAATCACATATCTGGGAGCTACTAAACTCTCTAATGCTTGAATATTTTTAACAAGCTCTTCACATAATTATCAAAATATTTAAAAAATTTAAAAACTGAAACCCTGCAATAACCAATAAATTCAAATTCTCATTAATCAACCTCTATTTCTTACATATTCTATGAAAAGAGTGCATAATTGTACCCTTTTTAAAGATGCGATTAATTTGCCAGTTGTGCAAATGAAGCTCACCTGGTCTCCAAGGAGGCACCTGCCCAGGGCAGTCAAAAAGGCAACCAACACTGCATTTGTTGCCAGTCAATCAGTTTGAAGTGCCTTTTCAGTTGGAATGAGCTGTGCCTGAACATTTAAGTCTAAATAGTGGGCTGGTAAACAAAGCCCATGCCATAGAGGAAAAGGGCCTTTAGACCTGATGAAAGGTTGGCAGACCTGTTCTTTTTTTATCTCTGCCGTTCTCGAGGAAAAGATTCCTCTAAGGCAGTGGTTCTCAATCTTCCTAATGACGTGACCCTTTAATACATTTCCTCATGTTGTGGTGACCCCCAATTTCATTGTTACAAATTGAGCATAATGAAAGCATAGTGATTAATCACAAAAACAATATGTAATTATATATGTGTTTTCCGATGGTCTTAGGCGACCCCTGTGAAAGGGTCGTTCGACCCCCAAAGGGGTCGCGACCCACAGGTTGAGAACCCCTGCTCTAAGGTGAGTCAAGTTCAGCAGCTCACGTTTACCTAGAGCTGGTCTAGGAGTGATTAGCCACCTAACTGGATTCTGCTAACTCAGTTCTCATCCCAACAGCACTCTGCGCCCCTGCTTGGGAAGTCCCTGAGGAAGTAGATGAAGATAATTTGTTGGACAGCCCACAAAGGCAATGCAAGTATTGTACTAGCGGCATATAAAGGACTTTCTCACAATTGTGGCAAAGGCCACAAAAGAATTATTTTTCCCACAGAGGGTTCCCCAGTCATTGTCCTCTTTGACTAGGCCCTCCTTTCTTTAGCTCTCTGCCCTGACAACCTCAGCCTGTCTTCACCATGTTTCTTCTCCTGGATGCAAAGATATTTCTCTCTTCAGTTTATTTTTTAGAAAGGCTTATTTTTGTGATTTACCCAACTAACCAACCATGAAATCAGGTCTGTTGGGATAGAGGGTAAAACTAAACAAACAGTCCTCTGTCTGAAAAACAGCTGCTGGCCTTTCAACTTCATGAGATGCTTGGCCCAGTTGTGCTCTTCTATGCCAGGTCCTCTTCATCCATTGTCACGTCACAGCCGGTAGTTTTCTTCTGCTCAGCCTCTGGCCCTGCAGGCAGAATGCTTGTGACCGTGTGGAGGAGCGCTTCGATCTGCTCCTCTGTGAGCCGTTCTTCACTCTCTTCCACCATCTGCAGAAGGAAGAAAACCTCTAGGGTTACAAATGAGCCTCCTAGGCTGGGCCACCCCATGTCATTCCCAGTCCCAGCCCAGCCTCTTAGCACAGAGCTCAGGGCCGGTCCAGAGCCTCCGGTCTCTCGGTCCTCTCCACCTTGGCTCCACAGGAGGGAGAAGCTTGATCAAAGTTCAAGGTAAGCCAGTGCTAGTGCTCAAAATGGGTCAGTGAAAAAGGAGAGTTGCAGATTAGTATTTTTCTTTTCTTTTTTTTTTAAATATATTTTGTTGATTTTTTACAGAGAGGAAGGGAGAGAGATAGAGAGCTAGAAACATCGATGAGAGAGAAACATCGATCAGCTGCCTCCTGCACATCTCCCACCGGGGATGCACCTGCAACCCAGGTACATGCCCTTGACCCGAATCGAACCCGGGACCCCTCAGTCCACAGGCCGACGCTCTATCCACTGAGCCAAACCGGTTTCGGCTAGTATTTTTCTTGAAAGAAAAAGAAAACTTTAACAGTTCTATCCCTATATACACGTGAATATGTTGTATATGCAAAGAAAAACTTACCTCTGGGGAGTGCATGGTGCTTTATATATTTTTGTATTTTGCAAGTTCAACTGTAACTTATAAACTGTAGCAACAACTCATCTGATGATTCATCAGGAGTCTGATGAGTGTCACTGGAAAACAATCCCATACTGCCTCATCAATGGTGCCAAGTGGTTTATATATTTTTTCTAATCCTCACTAACCCCACCACCTAAGAACAGCTCTTTAGGGAGCTATGTGCCTGGTGCTGCACCTTACACTTTACTAGTATGTCCATTATTTCTTTTAATCCTGGCAAAGGGCAAACTAGAAATCCAAGCCAGGCCTATCCAACTCGAACACACACCACTGGGCCTTAGTCTCCTCCTGAGAATGCAGAACAGGAGTCTGATGAGTGACGCTGGAAAACAACCCCACACTGCCTCATCAAAGGTCTACTTAAAGCCTGGCTTCCAACACAGTCCTGGAAATCTGAACACACAGCCGATACTCACAATCATGAGCCAGTTTCTAAGCCTCACCTCTGATTCTCAACATGTTCTCGAATACAAACATAATGTATAGTCAGTCCCCTTTTTTTAAAAAATATATTTTATTGATTTTTTACAGAGAGGAAGGGAGAGGGATAGAGAGTTAGAAACATCGATGAGAGAGAAACATCGATCAGCCGCCTCCTGCACACCCCCCACTGGGGATGTGCCCGCAACCAAGGCACATGCCCCTGACCGGAATCGAACCCGGGACCCCTGAGCTCACAGGCCGATGCTCTATCCACTGAGCCAAACCGATTAGGGCGTCAGTTCCCTTTTAAAAATATGTAGGCAGTCACATTGTTTAAGCACATTCACTTGGTGGCATTAGCTGTCTATTGCAAACAATCTTTTCAGCTAAAGGTGTCCAGGGTCCTATTCCAAAGCATTTCCCGCAGCAATCTCTGACATCTGGCAAGTAAGACCAAAAGGAATTCTAGAAAGAAATCCGGCAGATTTAAGTAAAGAAAGATAGCAAGCTAGACTTACAATCCTGAAATCAGTCCACTGCCTCACTTTACAATTAACAGTATAGAAACAAAAGAAGTCCAGTGACACATCCAAGATCATACTGCAAACTCCTGAAAAAACATTAGTCTCTTCATTCATCTTAGTCCAAAAATGTTTCCACAACTAGAGAATAACCCCGGGAGGTCTAGGGTGGGGAAGATACCAAGTGAACCAATGAAGTTAAATCCCATCACACTGTGAAATAAAATGTCCACTGTCCAATGATTCAAAGGCTCAATAAAATGTAACTTCTTAGCTGAACAAGAAACAACCCCCAAAGCCCATTTTTAAAATCAGACATGCAAAACGGGTCCATGAAAGGACTAACACAGACTGCCTCCAAAGAATGAAGGAAGAGGAAGGAGGGATATATCCAATCTGATTTAATCCTGAGAAATGATGATCTCCATTTGAGAAGAATGTCTCCAAGTTTATGAATAACTGGCATATGCAGTTGATGGTGAACTACTGTCAGAAGAGCGACAGCCTCCACTAGTATCTGTGTAGCGCCCCACAGACTGTGAGGGGCTGTCACTGAATCACTGCCCCCAGAGCTTCTCAAGAACACTGCACATCAAGGCAGGACAAATTTACTGGTAAGTGGATGCTCAGCGTTACAAGGAAACTTGACCTGGATCTCAAAGCAAGTGGGGCAAGGTTTTTGACTTTGCATCCCAGCTCTTTCTAGAACACCATGCCTTCCACTAGGAGGTTCTATCATTTCCTCTCTCAGAGATGCTATGCTATACAGCAGACTACTATAAAGTCCACTGGTTAAGGCTTGGTTATGCGACCTCTAAGAGGCCTTCCCTTTCAGAAAACCAAACAGAGAGAACCTCAATAGGCCACCTTCTTGCATCCCAATCTCTGGGTTTGGCAGATGCAACACTAACATCAGGTGTCAGGGAGGTGTGTTTTAGGCAAGAGGGCTGATGAGCTTTCCATTTAGCCAAATTTGCCAGGAGCAGCTTTGATTCGCACATGATCCTCGGGGATAATTAGTCAGGAAGTTTTCTTTTCAATCCAAGATTCTCAGGCCCAAATAAAGAAGTGCAAAGCACCATCTCAACATTCTGATACCAAAGGTTTCAAGTTATTCAGAATATAAAGGCAAATGAAATTTTAAAATCCAAAGTATTTGCAGATGGGTCAACATAAATGACAAATGTCTTTAATCATATACAAAGATTATATCAATACCCAGGAGCTGTCAAACTGAGCTGATGAACTGTTTCTCATTTTAAGCTGTCAGGCCTAACCTCCTACTTTCCTCAAACATCTCAAAATCTAATAGTTACTGACACTTTTAGCTACTTGACCCAGGAACAGTTCACCCAACCTCTGTAAATTTCCATTTTCTCTAATATAAAATGAAAGTAATGTGTATAGTCAGGACCAAACAAGAACAAATACTATAGTCTTTTGTAAGCCATAAAACTCTATATAATTCAAGACATTTTATAGTCACTACATTATAACAGGCAGAGATGGCAGTGCTGTTCAGGACCATGGCCGGTGAGGTCATGGGTTCACTGTCCTATCTTCAGACCAGAGGGCTCAAAAGGGAAGAAAAGTCACAGAAGCTGGGTGGCTTCCTCTTCTTCAGACAGATCTGAGGATTTCAACAAATTATGGCTGAGGTGTAATTGAAAAAGAGAAATCAGCCCCTAAAACTGAATACTAACAAATGTTAGATGCTGAGATTACTTCTAAATTGTAAGCTTTAGATGAGGAAAGTCTCAAGTCCTCTGCAGTTTCCACTCTCTGTGAAAACCCAACTTCTTATTCCACTCTGGTGAGAAGAGATACTGCTACAAGCCTTGGTAAATGATTTGCTCTCTTTTACAGCCAAATCCCAGGCTTAGAAAACTCTGGATATAATATGGCCCAACTACTGGGAAACAACACACATAATTTTCACCAAGGAAAGAAAAAGAGAAAGAACAGTCTGAGGGGATGCAAAAGTACATGGCTTGGAGGAACACAGTAAGACTTGTTAATTAGACAGAGCCGAATCAGCCACTCACTAGCCAAGATTATGATGGAGGCATTAAAGGTAACATATACAAAGCCCCTAGCACCACGTCTGGCATACAATAGGTATTCTTAATAGCAGCTAATTTTCAAGTAATGATAGAGCTTTGTACAGGCTCTGGGATGAGGTCACACTAATCCTCCTCATCTCTTCTCCATCTGTCCTTAAGCCATGAATAACATATGTTGCTGATTAAAGTTGGAGGAGACATGCCATGTAATCCCCCAGAGGGAAAGGAATTAGTTTCTTGCTGTTTTGTTTGTTTTTTCTCTTTTCCAAGTTGAATCTCCAACATACACACAGTCGAAAGCATAAGAATAATGAGGGTTTAAAATGGAGTCTTTGTGTATCCTGAAGACCAGTTACCCAGAAAGGCACCCTTTGTGGAAGGAACTTTTCTAAATTTTGAGTACATTCTGAAGGGCAAAAGTAACACTACAAAGACAGTAAGTTTTAGTCAAAAATTAAATACCCCATGACCCTTTAAGGAAAGTTTTTTTGTTTTGTTTTTTAAACAATTCTAGAGGTCATGGGTATTATTGGCCATTTTCTTCTACACTTTTCTGAAGGAAATTTGACAAAGTACTAAATAATTCTAAAACTGACTTTGGAAACAGTTTTATTCTCATTTTATTAATTCTCCAGCCAAAGTTTTTCACTGTCAGTTGAATGGCCTGCCTAATATTTGTAGCTTAATGATGCTCTTTGCTCTGTACAATGGAAGGAAACAGCAGGCCAATACAGCAGACACTCATCTGTATCACTGGACCTCATTTTCATTCTCCTTAAACCACCTCAGCTTTCTACTCCAGTTGCCTCCCACAATTCTGAAGCTTTATGCTGTGACTGCAATTTAGACTTTTCAAGTGATGAGGCTCCTCTGAATGGTTTTATGCAGGGAAATAAGATCATCAAATTTGTGGTTTTAGAAAATGAACTACATAGTGCTGTGGAAGATTGACTGAAGGGGCCAGACTGGAACAGGGAGAATGGTGAGGGGATAACTGCAAGAGCCGAGTTGAGAAATGATAACAGAGACTAAGAAATAGAAACAACAGAACCTGAGGACTAACTGAATGTGATAAAAAGAAGAGAATGACTTCCAGGTTTCTGGCTTAGGAGACTGGGCCAGGAGGGTAAGAAAGAAAGCATGTGGGAAAGTGCACATATGCTCCATTAACCAAGAAAAGAAATTCAGGAAGAGCAGGTCAAAGGGTAGGAGTGGGAGAGATGAATTCCAGCAGAGTCATGTCGAGTCTAATGTTTGTATGCAACATCTGGGTTGACAATAATCCTACCAGGGGAGCAATGGCCAGAATCACGTAGGACATCAGGTGAGACAAAGAGCTACCAAATCATAGGCCTAAACCATGTAGAAGGAATTAAATTTCGTCTTCTACTTTACCTAAGTCCATACTAACTAGGACCAAATTTCATATAAAATGGAGTGGCCTGTCTTTTCAAGTTATGTCAGTTCCTGGCTTGTCTGTTGTCAGCCTTTGTATCACCCTTTCTACATCTCATACCCATAAATCAACCCACCCACCCCCACTCCCGACACACAGAGCAGCCTCCTTCACTCACCAGCTGGATCTCAACAGCAGTCATAGGCCTGTGATTCAGCAGCTGAAGTTTTTCAGCTCTGTCAAAAAATAAATAAAAATAAATTACAAAGCACTTAAAACTCTCAGACCCCTGAGGATCTTGATTCCTTACCAAGTTGTTTAGAGAACAGTTTGCAAGACAAGTGGGAGAACCACTTGGAACATGGCCCTCAGCTTCCTCAACTGTAAAATGAAACTCAAGGGTACAAACGTGTATTAGAATCCTACAGATCATAGAGGCGTAGATTGTAATAAATGTAACAAATATTAGAGATGAAAGTTTAATAAATTTTATTTGGAAAATGTAAGAAAAGTTTCCTTAATTCAGATAATAGAAAGTAAATAACAAAATAATCTTGGTTGGTCACTGCTTAAGAATTCCTTTTTGAGATTAACTCTTACTGAAGTTTGACCTATTATCTTAGTAAACAAGACGACTTTAAGGGAGCAGGAGTGAATATACATAGTAGTACACAGTACAGTCTTCTGCCCTCAAAGAGCTTACAAACCAGTTGGGGAAAGAAGACAAATACAAACAAATTTTAAAAAGATTTAAATAACAGTTGAAGATCACTGCCACCTGTCACATGGCACTATGTAGCTCACTGCTGAAGGGGTGGTTGAAATGCGTGGATGCTCAAAGATGACAGGACTTAAGAGAACAACGTCAATTACCACTCTATGCAGGTAACAATTTCTAAATTTTTCTTTCAATCTGACCCTGGAGTTCCAGATACATTTTTAAATGCAATCAATACTTACTGAGTTTAAAGACACTATAGAATAAAAAGATAAGTAAGCCACAAATCCCAGAGTCATGTGTTTCAGGAAGCAGTACAAGTTACCCAGACTCCCTAAGCCTCAGTTTCATCATTTGTAAAACATGCATGATGATATATTTACTATCTCAAAAGGGCTGAGGAGGTGGCAGCAACAACCATTTATTGCTTACTTTCCATTTACAGTGGCAGTAACCACCATTTATTGCTTACTTTCCATTAGAGAAGCACATTTAACTGTCGGACTTAACTGACGCTGAGAGTGGAAATAACTTGTCCAAGGTTACACAGCTAGTAAACAGCAGAGCTGGGACTCTACCACCAAAGCTCATGTTCTTAATCATCTGCTTTCAGTGTTCGCAGTGTTCATAATGGTGACTGTCACACAGTAGTTTCTCCATAAATAGTAGTCATTACTATTGAAGTTGTAGTCCAGTTCTATTCCTCATAATTCCCCAAACATTTACTCTCAACTTGAAGAAGACGACTTCACAGAGCAGACCCTTGCACTGGACTCTGCAGGACTTTTTAGGCAGAAAGGATAAACAGCATGGGCAGTCAAGGCAGGAACACACAAGTAAATGCCCAGAAGACAAACATTCATGGAGCTTTGGGAATTGGCTCCTAGAGCGGTTGTGGGACACAAGGTTCAGAGTCTTCTCGGACAAGACTGCTAAGGGTCCCCTCTACCAAGAGCTGGAGAGTACAGACTCTGTACTCACTGGAGAGCAACCACAGAAAGGACCATCATGCTCAAGCTGATACTGAAGCAATTCTGGAAGACCCGAGAAAATGGAGGCAAAGACACTGTAGCACTCCCCAGTGAGAGAAAACAAAGTCGTGAACTTGGGCAGCAGCAGCAGGGATGGCAAAGAGGGTCTGGACATATGAAATGCTCTTGGTCACCCCCAGGTCTAGCAGTCAACAAACCTGACAACTGCCTAGGTTTGCTGAGGATGGGGGAAGGCAAGGGAAGAGTTAAAGTTTGTTGTCACGTTTTTAGCCTGTTTGGAAAACATATATTAACTGAAATTTAAGTTTGTGGTACTTTTACTGATTGATTGGTTTGAGGAAGGGAAAAAAGAGAGAAACATCGATTTACTGTTCTACTTATTTATGCATTCACTGACTGATTCTTATATGTGCCCTGACTGGGGTTCGAACCCACAACCCTAGAGTATTGGGTTGATACTCTAACCAACTGAGCTACCTGGCCAGGGCCAAGTGTGTGGTACTTTGAAAAAAAACAAATTCTATCAAGCAGACTGTGTAATTTTAGTCTTAATTTCGTCTAAAACTAAAGAAAAAGACCAGAGCTGGGTTTATTCTCAAGGAGTTATATGAAACCATCACAGTGGCTAGCACAGCCCAGAGACCAAGTGCAGGGTAAGTGAAGAACCCAGGACAACGCCATAAAGCACCTGCATTTAAGGGGCCAGGAGAGAAGGCGGCAAAAGAGAATGAGGAGGAAGAAGCATAGCATATACAGAGTTCGGTACTATCCATGGTTTCAGTCATCCACTGGGAGTCTTGAAACGTATGCCCCACGGATAAGGGGGGACTACCGTAAACACCACTGCAAAGACTACACAGGAAAGCATCAGGCTACCTCCTATTCCATGCCTCAGCACATAATCCTTCTACCTAGCATTAACTCACCTGCATCTGGCCAACTCTTCCTTTACATTAAACCCACTGTAATCTCCTATGGACAAATTCTCAAATTCTGACACTTCAGTATCTCTCTACTATGTCCCCACTACCATAGCAGTTACACTGTATTCATACCTGTGTATCCCCAACAACTAAGACAAAGCAAGCATAAATCTATATAATAAAAGCCTAAGCGACCATTAAGGCAGAACTACCAGAACGACCGGTCGCTATGATGCGCACTGACCACCGGGGGCAGACGCTCAATGCAGGAACTTCCCCCAGTTGGTCAGTGTGCTCCCACAGGGGGAGCACCGCTCAGCCAGAAGCCAGGCTCACATCTGGCTGGCAAGCACAGCGGTGGTAGCGCTATGTAGCAGCGAGCAGGCAGGCAGTAAGGAGCAAGGGGTCCTGGACTATGAGAGGTTGCAGGTCAGGCTGAGGGACCACCCCCCCACCCATGCTCAAATTTCTTATACTGGGCCTATAGTATAAGGATAAATTAAAGGATAGGGTAGCACTGACTTACAGAAGAAGTTCAAGGGAGAGACAGCTATTGAACACTGGGAGACATGAGTCAGGATTCCATGCTCTGAAAGCAGTCACGGTAACCACACTCCAGATATTAGGGAAACCTGACAACCCTTCCACTCTGAGCTTTGCTGGCCCCAGAGGTCATGTCCCAAATATGGTGGCAAATCCCAAGAGTAATCTGAGCACAAAAAAGTCCCTTTTAGGGACCCCAAGATATTTACAGACCTGCCCAGGCTGGGTCTTGAAGGCAAGTCCTTCCTCTATGCCTGGTAGTCATAGCTGTACATCTCAGAGCAGTGGATCTCAACCTTCCTAATGACGCGACCCTTTAATACAGTTCCTCATGTTGTGGTGACCCCCAATTTCATTGTTACAAATTGAACATAATTAAAGCATAGTGATTAATCACAAAAACAGTATGTAATTATATATGTGTTTTCCGATGGTCTTAGGCAACCCCTGTGAAAGGGTCGTTGGGGGTCGCGACCCACAGGTTGAGAACCGCTGTCTTAGAGAGACCTAAGGAAGAGACCCAGGCTGTAAGCCAGATTGTAGTTATTGAGAATTAAATGCCTTAAGCAAAAAATTAAAACGATTAAAGAACCAAATACTTTGGAAAATTATGCTAAAGAAAATATGACACGAGACTTAGTGTCAAAGTGAATTCAAGTTGAATCTCAATACTACCATTTTGCTGAATAAAGTTGTGATGTGAAATAAAGAATGATTCCTACAATACCCTCAGGGACTCTAGTAATGGAGGTACTTAACCAAATTAATGACACTCCAGTTTGCATTACTAGATCTGGATCAGTTAAGGGCTAGTATCTTTCATCTCCTTTCTATGAAAGAATGGTAGAGAAAAACTCTATTGAGATATTCAGATATAAGGATTAAAGAGCACTTCAACAATTTCTATTATAAATGTGATTCCTGCCTTGAACTGCACTAGCTAGCAAAAGATGGTTCAGGTCCTGACTGGTTTGGCTCAGTGGATAGAGCACCAGCCTGCAGATTGAAGGGTCCCAGATTCAATCCAGTCAAGGGCATGTACCTTGGTTGTGGGCACATCCCCAGTAGGGGGTGTGCAGGAGGCAGCTGATGGATGTTTCTCTCTCATCGATGTTTCTACCTCTCTATCCCTTTCCCTTCCTCTCTGTAAAAAATCAGTAAAAAATATTAAAAAAAAAAAAAAAGATGGTTCAGGTCTTGATGGTATATGGCAAGCAGCCACCTGGATCACCAGGCACTGAGGCCAATTAATTCCAATGGACTGCAACGGTTGGCTACCTCCTAGAGGAGCCAGGCCCCAGCCACAGTGAAAGAAGCCTGCATGCCCCCTCTAGTGATTGGTTTTAGAAAAACACTGCCTGTAGCTTTTGCTTCTAACAGTCATGAATAACTTATATACATATTAATCTGATCCAGGAATCAACCATTTAATTAAAAGTAGACATGAAACTGTTAAAGACTTTGCTTACTTTGGTTTAGTCATCAACTCAAATGGAGACTTCAGTGTTGGTGGTATAGTGGTGAGCATAGCTGACTTCCAAATGGAGACTACAGCCATGAAATCAAGAGAAGGCTGAAACTTGGAAGGGCAGCAATGGAAGAATTAGGAAAGGCTTCTGGTCAAGACTGCAGTGTAGATAAATGCTGTACTTGCCTTCTCCCATGATCACATCAAAATTACAATTAATCTACAGAACAATCATTGAGAACCACCTGAAGTCTAGCTGACCAGAAGTCCTATAACTAAGGATATAAAAAAGCAGCCATGCAGACTGATAATAAGGACAGAGACATGGAACAAGCAAGCTGGTCCCACACCTACCTGTTGCAGTTAAAAATGGGGAAGGGCATCTCAGCTGTGGAGGTCCCCTTTGAAGAATGAGAAATCCCAGCTCCAAACCATGCCCTCCGGCCCAGGATTCCAGAGCCAGAAAGAGAAGTCCCCATAACCTCTGGCTGTGAAAACCAGCAGGGATTATGGCTGAGTGAGCTAGAGAACTGCTGGAGTCCCAGGGGTTCCTCTTAAAGGGCCCACAGAGACTCACTTGCTCTGAGCTCCAGTGCTGGGACACCATCTCAAAAGGCAACATGAACATACAGGAAAGAATTGAATTGTCTGGTTTTGGGGCGCAGACTGCCATAAAACTTTAGAATCATTCATCAAAGGATTTGAAAAAGGCACTTGAATTCTGCATATGGCTGTGAGATGAAGTCAATCAAAGGAGGTATTATAAATGGCATTGTTCATGTCAGCAACTGATTATATATGGCTATTAATACTTAAATTTGCCCAGCCGGTGTGGCACAGTGATTGAGCATCCACCCAGGAACCAAGAGATCCTGGTTGGATTCCAGGTCAGGGCACATGCCTGGGTTGCAGGCTCAATCCCCAGAAGGCGACATGCAGGAGGCAGCCAATCAATGTTTTTCTCATCGATGCTTCTATCTCTTCATTCCTTTCCCTTCCTCTCTAAAAAAACACACACAAAAAAAACCCACATATTATTTTAAAATAAAAATAAAATGATCAACAGTTACATGTGGCTAGAAGCTAGTGTGTAGGATAGAGCAGAGAAATATTGCCATTATCACAGAAAGTTCTACTGGACAGGACTGCTCTGTAGTCTCTATTGATAGTCTACAGAAGAACTGCAGACTGAAAGAAAATACTGTCACATGAGAAGACTCAGTCCAGTTTAAACTACCTGCAACCTCTGTAGTCTGAGATCTGTATCTTTGTGACAAAGTAAATCTAGAAGAAAGGTGATGCATCGTTTTCTTCCTCCCTGCTCCCTTCCCCAAGTCCTGATCCCCTCCTTGTGTTTCGATTATCCAAAGCTTTTTGTGTCAATGTGGTCACACATGCTCCAACTAAGAAATGAGAGTGATGAGCATACAGATTGTTTGGAAAATGTTAATAAAAAGTTTTCTTGAAAGAACCGAGGCGCTCGGAGGTGGAAGGGGCCTTCGATTCCAGCGCTTCGCCCACTCTGTGCCCTCTGTCGGCAAAAGTGGAGCAGCGGTTGCAGCGGTGGCGGTGGCGGCAGCCGCGCTGACATTGCCCAAGAGTGGAGAGACGGTTAGAGGAGGAGCCGAATCATCAAATCATCGCGGGAGTCTGGCCTCTTGCTGTTGGAGGTCGCCCACCCATCCGCGTGGCCTGAGGAGGAGAAGCGGCGACGCGGAAAAGCAGTCATGGAGAGTAGAAAACTGATTTCTGCTATAGACATTCAATACTCTGGCAGTCTGCTGAACTCCTTGAATGAGCAACATGGCCATGGACTCTTCTGTGATGTTACCGTTATTGTGGAAGACCGAAAATTCCGGGCCCACAGGAATATTCTTTCTGCTTCTAGTATTTACTTCCATCAGCTCTTCTCAGTTGCTGGGCAAGTTGTTGAACTAAGCTTTATAAGAGCAGAGATCTTTGCAGAAATTCTCAATTATATCTATAGTTCTAAAATTGTTCGAGTTAGATCAGATTTACTTGACGAGTTAATTAAATCAGGGCAGTTGTTAGGAGTTAAGTTTATAGCAGAGCTTGGTGTCCCGTTGTCACAGGTTAAAAGCATCTCACATACAGCTCAGGATGGTAATTCAGAAACCTTACCTTCTGGTTCTAGTGACAGGAACCTTGAAGTACAAAAATCAAAAGACAAAACTCAAGATAATGGGGCAACTATAACGCCTATTATAACAGAGTCTTTTTCCTTATCTGCTGAAGATTATGAGACAAAAAAGATTATTGTTACTGATTCAGATGATGATGGTGATGATGATATTATTTTCCGCTCTGAGATTCTGCCTGCAAAGGAGACTTTGCCAAGTACCAGTGAAGTGGCACAGGCCCCGCCTAACTCAGGCTCTGATGCTATTTCAGATGTTGCACCTTGTGCTAGCAATAACGCCCGCTTTAACAAATAACACACCTCCTCAGAAACTTCCTACTCCTGTGAACCAGGCAACTCTGAGCCAAACACAAGGAAGTGAAAAAGTGCTGGTATCTTCTGCCCAGACACGTCTGACTCCTAACATCATTCTGTTAAATCAGGCACCACATACTACGCCACCAAATGTCAGTCCTTCACTTCCAAATCATATGCCTCCTTAATCAATTTACTTGTGCAGAATCAGCAGACATCAAACAGTACTGTTTTGAAAGGAAACAAGGCCAATGACGACGAGGAGGAGGAAATTATAGATGATGATGACGACACTATTAGCTCCAGTCCAGATTCGGCTGTCAGTAATACATCTTTGGTCCCACAGGCTGATACTCCCAAAAATGCCACTTTTGATGGATCACTGGTACAGAAGATGCAGATCCCTACACTTCTGCAAGAGCCACTTTCCAATTCTTTAAAAGTTTCAGATATAATTACTAGAAACACTAATGATCCAGGTTTAGAATCAAAACATCTAATGGAGGGTCAGAAGATCATTACTTTAGATACAGCTACTGAAATTGAAGGCTTGTCAACTGGTTGCAAGGTTTATGCAAATATTGGTGAAGATACTTATGACATAGTGATCCCTGT